>NC_135233.1:838096118-838403896 GCF_051348905.1 Ranitomeya variabilis | reverse complement strand
AAACTTTATTAATAATGACAGATAAAAACATCGCAGAAGGAAGCAATCCCCGTGCTACCCATGGCATGTACCTATAAAGGGTGGGGGATAGGTGCCTCTAGTATAAATAGGTCCACTCATTAACCATAAGGAAAAACCAATAATCGTGTAGGACTAGTAAAAAATAACTGCATATAAAGAGCAATGAAGTCTACAATTTAGCAGCAACGCCCGCACACAATGCACAGTATACATACCGGTTAATGCAGGAGTATATCTAATTCAAACGGGCACCTCACCCCTGTCCTCCCCGACGCGCGTTTCGGCTAATGCCTTTTTCAAGGGGTACCCCTTGAGAAAGGCATATAAAATAAGCATAGTATTTATCCTGTCTACTGATAAAACTTTTTATTCTTCCAGGAGAACGTTGGAAAAAAAAGTAAATAAGAAACTATGACAGAGTAGCTGTGTTTTGTTCACACCTTGCTTCACAAAAATGTAATAAAATGTGATAAAAAGATGATATATACCACTATGAAAATTCCAACATGTTCCACAAAAAAAATCCTGATGAATAAAGTTAATATGACAGCTATGCCACAGGGTCTGTGCCATGAAATAATAAACCCTAACTGGGAAAATGGAAATTTCCACCTTTCAACATATGCTCACAACACCCCTTGATAAATGATTCAGGTATGTAATTTCCAAAATGGAGTTACATCTAAGTGACATCGGCCATGCTTTGTAAATCTCAAATTTAGGTGCTCCACCCATATGATTACAGCCAAATATAAGGTATTTATCAAACCCAGAAAAAAGAGCAGAATAACTAAGTGGCTATCCTTTTACAGTGGCCAACATTGCATAACATATTAGGCACTGACATGAGAAATGTATGGAAAAATTGCAGTTTTAACTCTACACCTGTCATGGCACAAGTGTCGGGCCTGGCTTCTGTCTTCTGTGGCTGTCATTCATTGTTTTTACTCTCTATGAGGATTTCTCAGATAACCTAGGGAGCTCCTCTGACAGTAGCACAATAGGCCTGTTGGCAGAGGTCAGGTGCTTGGGCGTTAAGTAGCATTGTGTCAGTTGCTTCAAGTTGGTCAGGATATTTCATCTACTTCACTTGTGCTCCAGCTAGGTGTCTATTGTCTCCTCTTCTACTCCTGACTTGCTACAACCAGCTGTATTTCCAAACTCCAACTTACTAGGTGTTGTCTACAACAGTCTCTCAGCACACAAGTTACTAACTCCTCACAACTGTTCTCAATCGTGCTCACACCTGGCCTCTGCAATCAATTTCTGTAAGTGCGTCTCCAGACTGAGTTTACTTCTATGTTGCATTGCTGCTATTAACCATTTCTCTGCTGGAAGTTATTAGACTTGGTGGCTCAGTCGTTAGCACTACAGCCTTGCAGCGCTGGAGTCCTGGGTTAAAATCCCACGAAGGACAACATCTGCAAGGAGTTTGTATGTTCTCCCCGTGTTTGCGTGGGTTTCCTCCGGGTTCTCCGGTTTCCTCCCATATTTCAAAGACATACTGATAGGGAATTTATATTGTGAGCCCATTGGGGACAGCGATGATAATGTGTGCTAACTGTAAAGCGCTGAGGAATATGTTAGCGCTATATAAAAATAAAGATTGTTTATTTATTTATTTATTTATTTTATTTTCTGTTAGATCACTGCTATTGACCATTGTCCTACTGTAAGGCTACTTTCACATTAGCGTTTGAATCTGCAGCGTTTAATCCGCAAACGCAAGGACACGAAAAACGCATGAAAACGCGTGTAAACGCAGCGTTTTTAAAACGCTTACGGTTACCGCATGCGTCATTAAAACGCAGCGTTTACATGCTTTTGCTTGCGTTTTCTATGCGTTTGCGTTTTTTGTGCGCATGGCGCAAAATTTCACCAGAGAAAAATTCTAGATGCAAGAACCAGCCAATGGGACTACAGAGGGCGTGTATTATGTGAAATCTATATATAGACCCTAGGACAGCTGAAATCTTCAGATTTTGCTCCTGTGTCCTGTGAGAAGATGGATCTTCACATGGATAGCTATTACTTTAAACTGGATCTGAGCATCAAGATTTTTCTGGCATGTGCGTTTGCTTGGGAGCAACACCGAAACCGGGAAAGACAGAGAAGGACAAGGCGTAGGCGGTTTTGGCAACACCCCATTGTAGAACTGCGGGAGAGCCGTGGTACATATCACACCCTGTATGGCGAGCTCAATGAGAACCCAGAAAAATTCCCAGAATATACCAGGATGTCACAAGACTCTTTCCGGGATTTGCTTGATCGTGTCCAAGGAGCCATCCGGAGACAGGACACACAGCTCCGTAGAGCCATTCCACCAGCGGAACGTCTCCTGGTTACCTTAAGGTACGTAATAATTCTAAACAAAAGCTAACCAAAATTTTTTGCAGGTCTGATGTTTTTTTGCCTATTTTGTAAATTATTTATTCTTACTACAGATTTCTGGAGAGAGCTTGTCATCCCTTCATTTCCAGTACCGCCTTGGGATTTCCACGCTGTCCGGAATTGTTTTTGAAACCTGCCGGGCTTTATGGACCATTCTCCGTGAGGAATTTATACCCATACCCACGGAGGACATGTGGAAAGAAATTGCTGACAAATTTTGGACTGTTTGTGATTTTCCCAACTGTTTGGGTGCGGTGGATGGGAAGCACATCCGGATTACCAAACCAGCCAGAACGGGATCACAGTTCTTCAACTACAAAAAATATTTTTCTGTAGTTCTTATGGCAATAGCCGATGCGGACTGTCGCTTCATTGCTGTGGACATTGGTGCTTTTGGCCGTGGCAACGATTCACAGACTTTTAAAACCTCTGATATGGGCCGACGTGTTTATGGCAAAAATCTTAATTTCCCACAGCCACGACCACTCCCCTACACTCAAGGCCCACCGCTGCCATTTGTAATGGTTGGGGATGAGGCCTTTCAGATGAGTGAAAATCTCCTGAAGCCCTATTCAAGTCGGGACTTGAACCGCACAAAACGGATCTACAACTACAGACTAACCAGGGCACGCAGAACAGTAGAGTGTGCCTTTGGGATTATGGTGTCCAAATGGCGCATTCTAGCAACTGCAATAAATCTAAAAATGGAGACAGTGGATGAGGTAGTTAAAGCCTGTGTGGTTCTCCACAATTTCATTCTGGCTAAGGAGCGACCCACCATAGAACTTGATGAACCTGTTGCCAACCCTTTGCCTGATTACCGTCATCATCCGCTGCGGTCAACAGTTGAAGTAGGCCACATGCGGGACCAATTTGCAGCGTTTTTTGATTCTGACATTGGACGTGTGCCATGGCAGGACAATATGGTGTAAAATGTACTGCTGGTTTCGGGTCTGCAAATTTATGTTTGGAATGTTAATGTTTTTTCAAATAAAATAATTGTGTTTTACTTTCTTCACCATGTCTCCTATCTATTTCCTTAACAAACCACTTTGGGTTTTTGGGCTTAGGTTGTTGACGTGAGTCCTGTCTTGGTTCACCATTAGCTTTTTGCCGCAGACTGTATAGACGATGTCCGTTATTGTCGCAGTATTTGTCCAGTACTTAACATCAGTATTTGTAAGCCTAAACCAGGAGCGGTAGTTAAATGCTTTTAGTGGTGCATATCTGTTTAATGTACTTTTCCTCACATAGTTCCACTCCAGGTTTTGGCTTACAAATAGTGCTGTAAAATACAGAGCGAATACTGACAGTGTGATGGCAGCCTACACCAGAGATCTATAGTCATCAAGTCACGTGTCTGAACTAATGAATTCATGATGCTATTTGCTCTTGAATTCATTTTTCCTGACACTTGTCCGGGTGAGTATAGATATGCCATGTACATTGTTCCTTCACTTTGTGTGAAATATATGTATATGTACCAATAAGATAAAATGGAGGTAATACAATGCATTTCTAAAATCAGCAGGTCAGGGGTCATAAATAATGTTTCGGATAAGAAAGGACCTGTTGAGTATAGTTGTGCTGTGTATTACCACCATTTTGTCTTCTGTGTGCGACCAAAAGTCACGGAGTAAACAGAAAGAACTGTTTTTGGAGAAAATACAAGTGTTATTTTTGGGGGCAACCTCATATCTCTCAACCAAACACACCAAGCTTCAGTGTTCTGCTAAGTAGGTACTGGAGGTTGGAGGTGGCCCCCAAAAATGTGTTTGACGCATAATTTGTTATTGGCGCAGGCTGTGTGGTGACGGTGGCGAAATACACAATTAACCAAACCTTATTGGGGCAAAAAACACAGGTTTATTAAACACACACAAACCAAAAAATTAACTGCGCCTGCTTGGGGTTGAGTGCCGATATTGTGGGGTGTTGAGTAGTGAGGTCTGGCTTATTACTGTAGCCGACATAGGGGTGGCAGGAGAAGGCGCTATGAAACTACTGGGGTCAGGATATTCAGGGATAGGGCTAGACACATGAGAGGGTTGAGACACACTGGAAGGGTGAGACAAACCAGACATTACAGACACATTGGGAGGTGAGGGGGGAGGGATAGCTATGGTTTTTTGTTTTTTTTTGCCTTTCCCCTTTCTTGTTTTGCGCGGGCACGTTGTCGTGGTGGCAGGGAACGCCAGGGCAGGGTCCGTCAACGGCAGTCTGGTGGTGGTGGTGCCAGGAAACGCCAGGGCAGGGTCCGTCAACGGCAGTCTGGTGGTGGTGGTGCCAGGAAACGCCAGGGCAGGGTCCGGCAATGGCAGTCTGGTAGTGGTGGTGCCAGAGAACGCCAGGGCAGTGTCCGGCAATGGCAGTCTGGTAGTGGTGGTGCCAGAGAACGCCAGGGCAGGGTCCGGCAACGGCAGTCTGGTAGTGGTGGTGCCAGAGAACGCCAGGGCAGGGTCCGGCGGCGGCAGTCTGGTAGTGGTGGTGCCAGGAAACACCAGGGCAGGGTCCGGCGGCGGCAGTCTGGTAGTGGTGGTGCCAGGAAACACCAGGGCAGGGTCCGGCGGCGGCAGTCTGGTAGTGGTGGTGCCAGGAAACACCAGGGCAGGGTCCGGCGGCGGCAGCATGCTGGTGGCAGTGGAGGAGGCCCAAGCAGGAGCAGCAGTTGTCATGGTGGTGGCGGTGGGCTGACCCACTGCACTGGGCATGGTGGTGGTGCTATAATACGGTCCGGAAGTGTTTGGAATGGAGGTGGCCGTGCAGTGGTATGCAGCAGATGTCGGCATTGATGTAAAGCGTGACAGTGTGGGCACTGTTGGAAATGCCCCCACTGTCTGCTGAAAATACCGACTCTGCTGCATAGCCTGCACGTAAGCAGCATTGCAGGCCTGCATAATAGTAATCTGGAGCTCAGGACTAAGGTGTTCCGACATGCCCTGTTCTATCTGATTAAAAAAATGATGTGCTGGCCTCTGGAGGTCGGCTTTCACTTGGGCAAGGGCTGTGGTTACCTCCTGGATACATGTGCTCATATGACGAATGGCAGTATCCAGTCGGTCACCCATCGCCTTGAGTACCTCATGGAAGACCGAGCTCAAGTGCAAAAACTCGGGCATGAGTGACCTGTCCGCGGCCCTCTGCCGCTGCCGGGAGGAGCCCATAAAAAATTGGCTAGAGGCAGAGGACTGGGGAAGGGGAACATCTGATGGACCAGCTTCCTGGTCTCCAGGTTGTGTGGCAGGCCCACTTGCTGCAGCGCTGGAGGATGGCTGGGACGGGTCCGTGGCTGACTGATGAAGGACCGCTCCAGAACCTGGGCCAACAGTGGAGCTCCAAGTGCTGCGGAAAAAAAAAAAAAAATATTACAAAACATTTACAAAAAGATAACTGAACAGTTAGATACACATTCAGATAGGGAAAGGTCACACTACTATTTGTAGTGAATTTTACATCAGAATTTTCAAGCCAGGAGTTCAACAGTAGGAATAAAAGTTTCATAAAACAACATGCTATACTTCTGCATGCATCGACCAGTCCTTGGGGATTACAAAAACTGATGTAAACTATGAAGAGACGATGGAGGCAATACAAGCCATATCTCTATACAAGGTATTGGTAAGCCAAAACCTGGAGAGGAACTATGTGAGGGAAAGTATTCAAAGAACACGTACCCCACTGCTGCATCTATCAATCAATCAAGGTTTCGGATTACAAATACTGATGGGAAATACGAATTGACGACAGAGGACATACAAGCCACCTGTATACTCACCAGGACAAGTGTCAGGAAAAATGAATTGATGAGCCATTGGCATCCTGAATTCATTATTTCTGACACCTAACTTGCTGAGTATAGATCTGTTGTGCAGGCTGCCATCACACTCTCAGTATTTGATCAGTATTTCAAATCAGTATTGGTATGCCAAAACCTGGAGAGGAACTATGTGAGGGAAAGTATTCAAAGAACACGTACCCCACTGCTGCATCTATCAATCAATCAAGGTTTCGGATTACAAATACTGATGGGAAATACGAATTGACGACAGAGGACATACAAGCCACCTGTATACTCACCAGGACAAGTGTCAGGAAAAATGAATTGATGAGCCATTGGCATCCTGAATTCATTATTTCTGACACCTAACTTGCTGAGTATAGATCTGTTGTGCAGGCTGCCATCACACTCTCAGTATTTGATCAGTATTTCAAATCAGTATTGGTATGCCAAAACCTGGAGAGGAACTATGTGAGGGAAAGTATTCAAAGAACACGTACCCCACTGCTGCATCTATCAATCAATCAAGGTTTCGGATTACAAATACTGATGGGAAATAATGACCAACAACAAATTGCATTATACACCATTTTTTTTTCTTTTTTAACCAATATACTTACGTTCTTCGTGCAAGGACTGGTCTCAAAAACGCAAGGATGCGGTGGTACTTGTATTTGCGTATCCTTGCTGCAGAACCACTTGGAAGCCGGCTCTCTTGGCGCAGGTCCTTGTTGAAGCGGTCCTTCATCGATCTCCAACGTGTTTTCACTTTTGACACTGTTGGCAAAACAAAACATAATAGTTAGGACAATGGTCTTTTGACCATGGTCACACAACTGTATGTGCTGTGAAAAAGTAATGACTTTCTGACATCATACACAGTTGTGTGAGCATGGCCAAGGTATTGACTACATCACACTGCATTGCGATACTTACCAAATGCAGAACGGACCCGAGCCGGGGCATTGGCCCAGCCATCCCACAACGCTGCGGCCACCTCATTCCAAAGCCTCCGGATCGTCACATTGTTGGCGTGCAGTGGATCCCTGGTGTCCCACAATGCGACTCGCTCGTGAACCAGGGAGATGAGGTGTTCATTCTCAATTAGGTCCTCATCCTCCTCTGGAACCTAACAACAAAAAGGACATTAATATTGGAGGCATTCACATACGGAAGACAGAAAACAGAATCAGAGGAATGGCATGAATATTGAAATAAAAAAAAACACTGGTGCTGAAGCCAAAGGGAAAGAAAGAGAGAAGTAGAAAGAAATGAAGATTCCAGAATTATAAAGTGAGGATACAATACACATTCAGCCAGCTATACTTACACGATGCCGCCGTGTTGCCCGGCCGTGACTACGCTGCTCCTGCCCAGTCTCCTGCTCAGTGTCTTCCGCTGTAGAAGAAGTGGTCTGAAAAAGGGAAAATATACATTGTCATATGTGTAGATGTGACAGTGAATACTTACCAATCTGAGGAGGTGAATACTCACTTCGCTGACATGTTCCCCTTGTGCAGGCCCAGGCGTTTCCTCATCAGAAGCAGAAGACATTCTGATGTGTGCAGAAAGAAAGGAATGACAGAAATTAGGGCACATAGACACAGATTATAGAAAAGAAATGCTTTGGATAGGATATACTCACATAGTTCTGAGGCTTGTTTGCTGATCCAAGGGGCTGTGGGGCGTCTCGTCTGCAAGGCAGTCTGCTGACTAGTGACCTGCAAATGTCCACTACCTCCCTTTATCACCTTCTATGTGGGGGGTGGCTTATCAGTGTCTAGACATGTTTTTCTCAATTGAGACGCATGCGTCGGCAAACGCAAGCAAACGCATGTACTGGAAAACGCATGCGTTTACATAGACTACAATGCGTTTTTTGGGCGCAAACCTTGCGCAATCAGCCGCATGCGTTTCCAGGCGGCAAATTGACGCCTCTAAAAATTACTACATGTTGCATTTCCGCGCCAAGACGCAGACGGCTAGACGACGCATGCGTCGTCAAACGCGGCAAAACGCGAACATAGAAAAACGCATGCGTCCATAATGTTAAAGATAGGAATACACAACGCATGCAGATATTTGCGGAAGAAACGCTGCGGACACAACCGCAAATGTGAAAGCGGCCTAATATACCAGACTGCATCTACTTCTCTGTTACTTAACCATTGCTCTGCTGAAATATACCAGTTTATATTTACTTCTTTGCTACTTTCATATTATTAAAGGGAATCTGCCAGCAATTATTAGCCACCTAATCTAAGAGCAGCAAAATGTAGAAACAAAGACCCTGATTCCAGTAATGTGTTACTTACTAGCTGCTTTGTGTACAGTAGTTTTGATAAAATCACTGTTTTATCAGCAGATTATCATTAGAGGAGTAGTAAGCCTTCTGTCAGGCTTACTACTCAGTCATGAGCTTTGTATAACCCAGCCCCCACCACTTACAATAGGCAGAAAGCTGTCATTCAGTGATGTGGATGGAGTTATACAGAGCTGATCTTTCAGACAGCTGGTAGATAAAACATTGATTTTATCAAAATGACAGCAAGCAGATCAGTAAGTGACACATCTCTGAAATCATGGTCTCTGGCACTACATCATGCTGCTTTCAGATGGATATAGCAAAAATCTGGTAACAGATTGCCTTTTAACCAATGCTCTGTTAGATAATATAAAATTGCATGTGATTCTTGGTTACTTCTCTGTATAACCATTGCCCTGCTGGAGGTAATCAGACTGCATTCGTGTGATTAGCTGCTTCTCTACTGTCCTCCATACCGTTATTGTTCCTTTATGTATATGTGAGCAGGTTGTGGGATGCAGTGACAGCCGGAAGACAGAGCAAGAGTTAGCAACTTTACTTTAACAGGTTGATACTTCACGCAGGGAGGCAAACGGTCAAACGGGGAAATAAACAGTTAAATGGCAAAATGAACAGTTCAATGGCAAAAGGATATGCAGTGTTGAAAAACAATGGATTCAGTAACCGCAGTTCTTTTGTACGCTTATCGTGTCAGAAGTTCCTCCGACTGTAGATGCTGCTTGAAAGTCAGTAGCATCGACAACAGCTGGCGCTGTGCTAGTCCAAGAAGGTCCTGCTGGTAACGGTGGTCTGTCTTCTGGCAGCAGTGGTCGGTGTCCAGTACCTTCCACTGGGGCCTTAGTCCATATGTGCCTGCAGACAATGCAGGCAAGGCTGCAATACTGTCTGGGTCCTGGTCAGAGGCGTAGCTAGGGTTTTCGTTCAGGGGAACGAAGCTTCTGAGTGGGCCCCTAACCAGGTAACCTTGATTACAACTCGGTGACACATCCTAATAGTGGAGGAGAACCTCAGCAGATGACAGCGATGTTACTGAAAATAATCTCTATATAAAGACCAATATTGATATTACCGCCATATGGTCAGTGGTAGATACCAGCCCTACAGAACATAGATCGCAGCACAGTTACAGATAATGACTTACCACTGACGATCTTTCTGATGGAATCATTCACTTTCCCGTCTTTTCCATCTGGCCCAGACCGACATGACAACTTCTTCCAGCCACGACTCGGCTGCAGAGAATACAACAAAGACACGTTTCACGCATCATATTTTCAGACATCACCATCTATTCCCAACCTGTACAAACTCCTCATCCTGCTCATACCCCAATGCTGAGCCGCTGCTGCCGTATGTGTCCCTTTTACTGCACCTGCTGTATTTTTCACTGTGCCCTCTAAATTCTAAAGCAACCCTCTAGAATATAGTAATGCCGGGTGCAAGTGCCCTAGAAAACAGTGCCCATATTTTGTCCCCTAGAAAGTAATAATGCCCTCTGTGTGCCCCTTTGATAGTCACAGTAACCCGAGTTCCCCTATAACAATAAGTGCCCACTTAACATTGAATATTGTACCACCCACACAGTATACTGACCCCCTTAGTAGCCCAACACTGTATGATGACCCCCTCACTGTAATCTCCACACTGTATGATGGCCCCTAGATAGCCTACATATAGTATAATGCACCAGATAGTCCTCAATATAGTATAATGCACCCCTCATAGGACTCCATATAATATAATGCACTCCCATAGGCCTACTCGATATTGTATAATGCACCCCCATAGGCAGACTCTATATTGTATAATCCACCCCCATAGGCAGACTCTATAGTATAAGGCAGCCCCAATAGGCAGACTCTGTAGTATAAGGCAGCCCCTCATAGGCAGACTCTATAGTATAAGGCAGCACCCCATAGGCAGACTCTGTAGTATAAGACAGCAAACCATAGGCAGACCCTGTAGTATAAGACAGCACCTCATAGGCAGAGTCTGTAGTATAAGGCAGCACCCCATAGGCAGACTCTGTAGTATAAGACAGCCCCCCATAGGCAGACTCTGTAGTATAAGGCAGCACCACCCAACAGGCAGACACTGTAGTATAAGGCAGCACCCCCCAGAGGCAGACACTGTAGTATAAGGCAGCACCCCACCCCCCACAGGCAGACTCTGTAGTATAAGGCAGCACCTCCCCACAGGCAAACTCTGTAGTATAAGGCAACATCCCCCACAGGCAGACTCTGTAGTATAAGGCAACACCCCCAGGGGCAGACTCTGTAGTATAAGGTATCACCCCCAAGCAGACTCTGTAGTATAAGGCAGCACCTCACCCCCCACAGTCAGACTCTGTAGTATAAGGCAGCACCTCCCCCACAGGCAGACTCTGTAGTATAAGGCAGCACCCCCCACAGGCAGACTCTGTAGTATAAGGCATCACCCCCCAAGCAGACTCTAAGGCAGCACCCCCACAGGCAGACTCTGTAGTATAAGGCAGCACCCCCCACAGGCAGACTCTGTAGTATAAGGCAGCACCCCACACAGGCAGACCTTGTAGTATAAGGCAGCACCCCCAGAGGCAGACTCTATCATAAGGCAACACCCCCCACAGGCAGACTCTGTAGTATAAGACAGCCCCCCATAGGCAGACTCTGTAGTATAAGGCAGCACCACCCAACAGGCAGACACTGTAGTATAAGGCAGCACCCCCCAGAGGCAGACACTGTAGTATAAGGCAGCACCCCACCCCCCACAGGCAGACTCTGTAGTATAAGGCAGCACCTCCCCACAGGCAAACTCTGTAGTATAAGGCAACATCCCCCACAGGCAGACTCTGTAGTATAAGGCAACACCCCCAGGGGCAGACTCTGTAGTATAAGGTATCACCCCCCAAGCAGACTCTGTAGTATAAGGCAGCACCTCACCCCCCACAGTCAGACTCTGTAGTATAAGGCAGCACCTCCCCCACAGGCAGACTCTGTAGTATAAGGCAGCACCCCCCACAGGCAGACTCTGTAGTATAAGGCATCACCCCCCAAGCAGACTCTAAGGCAGCACCCCCACAGGCAGACTCTGTAGTATAAGGCAGCACCCCCCACAGGCAGACTCTGTAGTATAAGGCAGCACCCCACACAGGCAGACCTTGTAGTATAAGGCAGCACCCCCAGAGGCAGACTCTATCATAAGGCAACACCCCCCCACAGGCAGACTCTGTAGTATAAGGCAGCACCCCCCACAGGCAGACCCTGTAGTATAACGCAACACCCCCAGGGGCAGACTCTGTAGTATAAGGCAGCACCCCCAAGCAGACTCTGTAGTATAAGGCAGCACCCCACCCCCCACAGTCAGACTCTGTAGTATAAGGCAGCACCTCCCCCACAGGCAGACTCTGTAGTATAAGGCAGCACCCCCCACAGGCAGACTCTGTAGTATAAGGCATCACCCCCCAAGCAGACTCTGTAGTATAAGGCAGCACCCCACCCCCCACAGTCAGACTCTGTAGTATAAGGCAGCATCCCCCAGGGGCAGACTCTGTAGTATAAGGTATCACCCCCCAAAGCAGACTCTGTAGTATAAGGCAGCACCCCACCCCCCACAGTCAGACTCTGTAGTATAAGGCAGCACCTCCCCCACAGGCAGACTCTGTAGTATAAGGCAGCACCCTCCCACAGGCAGACTCTGCAGTATAAGGCAGCACCCCCCACAGGCAGACCCTGTAGTATAAGGCAGCACCCCCCACAGGCAGACTCTGTAGTATAAGGTAGCACCCCAACAGGTAGACCCTGTAGTATAAGGCAGCATCCCCCAGAGGCAGACTCTGTAGTATAAGGCAGCACCCCCCCACAGGCAGACTCTGTAGTATAAGTGTTATGATCCTTACTGGTTGAGGATCACAAATTACTCCAGCTAAGTAACAAACATAGGACAAGCTCTAGGGAGGTGGCAAACTGGACTGACCGCAAATCTGAACCTATCCAAACACACTAGAAGTAGCCGGTGAACGTGCCTAAAATCCTAGACGTCTCGAGCCAGCCTGAGGAACAAACTACCCCTAGAGAGAGAGAAAGACCTCACTTGCCTCCAGAGAAATAATCCCCAAAGATATAGAAGCCCCCAACAAATAATAACGGTGAGGTAAGAGGAAGGCACATACACAGGGGTGAAAGCAGATTTAGCAAATGAGGCCCACTAATACTAGATAGCAGAAAATAGAAAAGGGGTCTGTGCGGTCAGTAAAAAACCCTTACAAAATATCCATACTGAGATTTCCAAAACCCCCGCACCAACTAACGGTGTGGGGGGAGAAACTCAGTCCCCTAGAGCAACCAGCAAGCGAGGAAATCACATTTTAGCAAGCTGGACAAGAAACATGATGAATGCTGATAATCAAAAAATGAACAAACAAAAAATTAGCTTGTCTTGGAGAGACTGGGAGCAAGGTAGTCACAAGGAATCTGAAGAGCACTGAATACATTGATAGCAGGCAAGGAACTGAGTATCCAGGTGAGCTAAATAGGAAACCAGCCAAGGATAACGAACCAGCTGATGCTGCCAACCTGCATAAAGACAACACTACACAGTACCGCTTGTGACCACTAGAGGGAGCCCAAAAATAGAGTTCACAACATATAAGGCAGCACCCCCCACAGGCAGACCCTGTAGTATAAGGCAGCACCCCCCACAGGCAGACTCTGTAGTATAAGGCAGCACCCACCACAGGCAGACTCTGTAGTAAAAGGCAGCACCCCCCCACAGGCAGACTGCAGTGTAAGGCAGCACCTCCCCATAGGCAGACTCTGTAGTATAAGGCAGCACCTCCTCCACAGGCAGACTCTGTAGTATAAGACAGCACACTCCCCGCAGGCAGACTCGGTAGTATAAGGCAGCCCCCATAAAGAAAAACAATAAATACTCACCTCTCTTCTTCCTGCTCCCTTCTCCCGCTCATCTCCTGACCACGGGCGCCAGGCAGTGATGTCATTGCCCCCCTGTCAGTGTCTGCGTCAGTGACATCAGAGGCTGACAGGGGGATGATGGGAGAAGGAGCGTAACGATTAGTGATGAGCGAATATACTCGTTACTAGTGTTGAGCGATACTGTCCGATACTTGAAAGTATCGGATAGTATCGGCCGATACCCGAAAAGTATCGGATATCGCCGATACCGATACCCGATACCAATACAAGTCAATGGGACACCAAGTATCGGAAGGTATCCTGATGGTTCCCAGGGTCTGAAGGAGAGGAAACTCCCCTTCAGGCCCTGGGATCCATATTAATGTGTAAAATAAAGAATAAAAATAAAAAATATTGATATACTCACCCTCTGACGCGCCCTGGTTGTAACCGCCAGCCTCCGTTCATAAGAATGAGCGCTTGAAAGTCCTTAGATGACGTCGCGGCCTGTGATTGGTCGCGGAGCGGTCACATGACCGCAACGCGACCAATCACAAGCCGTGATGTCATCTAAGGTCTTTCAAGCGCTTGAAAGTCCTTAGATGACGTCGCGGCCTGTGATTGGTCGCGTTGCGGTTACGTTACCGCTCCGCGACCAATCACAGGCCGCGACGTCATCTAAGGACTTTCAAGAGCTTGAAAGACCTTACATGACGTCACGGCTTGTGATTGGTCGCGTTGCGGTCACGTGACCGCTCCGCGACCAATCACAGGCCGCGACGTCATCTAAGGACTTTCAAGCGCTCATTCTTATGAACGGAGGCTGGCGGTTACATCGGTAAGGTCCAGGCTGCGTCGGAGAGGTGAGTATATCAATATTTTTTATTTTTATTCTTTATTTTACACATTAATATCGATGCCGATACCGATTCCCGATATCACAAAAGTATTGGATCTCGGTATCGGAATTCCGATACAGCAAATATCGGCCGATACCCGATACTTGCGGTATCGGAATGCTCAACACTACTCGTTACTCGAGATTTCCCGAGCACGCTCGGGTGTCCTCTGAGTATTTTTTAGTGCTCGGAGATTTAGTTTTTATTGCCACAGCTGAATGATTTACATCTGTTAGCCAGCATAAGTACATGTGGGGGTTGCCTGGTTGCTAGGGAATCCCCACATGTACTTATGCTGGCTATGCTGGGAACGATTCTCCCTGCTCTGCCGCAGAATGTAACTGTATTGGCATGCTGTGCACACGCCGATACAGTTACAGAAGCGTAGCTCCGGGTGGGCCCCCTCCGAGCACCGGCCCCGAGGCGATGGCCCCCTCTGCCCCCCGCCGGTAGCTACGCTACTTGTCCTGGTCGAACGGTGCAGTAACGTCCGGCAATGTGGGCAGCGACAAATAGTCCTGCACACTGCCCTGGCTCTTAAGCTTAAGTTCGGCGCTCAGCTGAACAGGGCTCCTGGCTCTCTCCCTGTCACTGCGGCAGGCTCTGACAGCGTCCTGGCATATGGCTGACCCCGTTTCATCTCGGCCTGGCTGCACACCTTGCGGAGCACGCTGTGTATGCACCTTGGCCCTCTCACGGCTTGCGGGAAACTCCTCGACGCTGCGCGTGCTTTCCCTTTTAACCACGCCCCCAGCTTCCGGATCAGAGCCCCAGTCCGGGCCTTTTTGTCTTCCCCTGGGAAACAAGGAACTCAGCCTCAACAGTTCCATACCCAGCGCAGCACATGTACCTACAGCCCATTCTTCCTCCTTACATATCCATGCAGCTAGATTGGCTTCATTTGTGTAACATGCTCCACTTGTTTGCCTGCTGTTTTGCATACCCTGCTGCTCTGGTCTTTGCTGTTCCAGATGTCACCCGGCAAGAACTGCTCTCCTGCATTATTGCCTTCGGTACGTGCAGCTCACACAGACCTACGATTTATAGAATCCACCTCAGCAGCTGAAAGCGATATCCATTGCAAATTATTAGAACACACCCGTACAGTCAAAATGTTAAAGATACCCTTATATGAATGCCTTGAGGGGTATAGTTTCCAAAATAGGTCACCTGTGGAAGGTTTCAAGGGACTCTGCAAATGTGATATGGTGGCTAAAAAAATATTCAAGCAAAATTTTCACTCCTAATGCCAAATGTTGCTCCTTCTCTTCTGAGCTCTGCTTTTTCCCAAACAGTAATGTATGACCACATGTAGGGAATTGCTATTCTCAGGTGAAATTGCATAATAATTTTGGGGTTACTCTTTACTTTGAGCCAAATCTACATATCATTGTAAGAAATGCAATTTTTAATTTCACAGCCAAATGGTAAGGAAAGCTGTGAAATACCTGAGTGACATAAAAAATGCTCACCACACTCCAGAAGAACTCATGGAGGAGTGTAGTTTTCAAAATGTGGATTCACTTTACTGGTTCCTCAGAGGCTCTTCAAATCTTATTTGTGGATCATAAATCAGTCTAAAAAGCCAAATGGTGCTCCTTTCCTTCTGAGCCCTGTCATCTGCCCAAACTAAAGTAGGACATTACCATACTCAGGACATATTCCAAGGCAAATTCTAGGGTGCATCTCCCTCGATATGAAAATGTTTTAGTTCAATCTAGAAAAATATTTAGAATTGAGAGTCTTCGGTGGTTGATACCTTTTAATCGCTAACTGAAAAGATGGTAACAAATTGCAAGCTTTCAAGACTACTCCGGTCCCTTCATCAGGCATAGACTAAAAGAATTTCTGAAGAATCACATATGATGTGGGATATTAGCGGTAGCAGTCCGATGGCTCTAGCTGGATGATGTGGGATATTAGGGGTAGTAGTCCGGTGGCTCTGTCGGGATGATGTGGGATATTAGAGGTAGTAGTCCAGTGGCTCTGACTGACAGGATGATGTGGGATATTAGGGGTAGTAGTCTGGTGGCTCTGACGGGATGATGTGGGATATTAGTGGTAGTAATCTGGTGGCTCTGGCTGGCGGATGATGTGGGATATTAGGGGTAGTAGTCAGGTGGCTCTATATGACGGGATGATGTTGGATATTAGTGGTAGTAGTCAGGTGGCTCTGGCTGATGGGATGATGTGGGATATTAGTGGTAGTAGTCTGGTGGCTCTGTCTGGATGATGTGGGATATTAGCCCGATGGCTTTGGCTGGATGATGTGGGATTTTAGGGGTAGTAGACTGGTGGCTCTGACAGGATGATGTGGGATATTAGTGGTAGTAGTCCAGTGGTTCTGGCTGGTGGGATGATGTGGTATATTAGTGGTAGTAGTCCGGTGGCTCTGGCTGACAGGATGATGTGGAATATTAGGGGTAGTAGACTGGTGGCTCTGACGGGATGATGTGAGATATTAGTGGTAGTAGTCCAGTGGTTCTGGCTGGTGGGATGATGTGGGATATTAGTGGTAGTAGTCCAGTGGCTCTGGGATATTATTGGTAGTAGTCCAGTGGCTCTGGCTGATGGGATGATGTGGCATATTAGGGGTAGTAGTCCAGTGGCTCTGACAGGATGATGTGAGATATTAGTGGTAGTAGTCTGGTGGCTCTGGCTGATGGGATGATGTGGGATATTAGGGGCAGTAGTCCGGTGGGTCTGGCTGACGGGATGATGTGGGATATTAGGGGCAGTAGTCCGGTGGCTCTGGCTGATGGGATGATAAGGTATATTAGGGGTAGTAGTCTGGTGGCTCTGGCTGATGGGATGATGTGGGATATTAAGGGTAATATTCTGGTTGCTCTGGCTGACAGGATGATGTGGGATATTAGTGGTAGTAGTCCGGTTGCACTGGCTGACAGGATGATGTGGGATATTAGGGGTAGTAGACTGGTGGCTCTGACGGGATGATGTGGGATATTAGAGGTAGTAGTCCAGTGGTTCTGGCTGGTGGGATGATCTGGGATATTAGTGTTAGTAGTCCGGTGGCTCTGGCTGACAGGATGATGTGGGATATTAGGGGTAGTAGGCCAGTGGCTCTGATGGGATGATGTGGGATATTAGTGGTAGTAGTCCAGTGGCTCTGGCTGGCGAGATGATGAGGGATATTAGGGGTAGTAGTCCAGTGGCTCTGAATGACAGGATGATGTGAGATATTAGTGGTAGTAGTCCAGTGGTTCTGGCTGGTGGGATCATGTGGGATATTAGTGGTAGTAGTCCGGTGGCTCTGGCTGACAGGATGATGTGGGATATTAGGGGTAGTAGGCCGGTGGCTCTGACGGGATGATGTGGGATATTAGTGGTAGTAGTCCAGTAGCTCTGGCTGGCGAGATGATGAGGGATATTAGGGGTAGTAGTCCGGTTGCACTGGCTGACAGGATGATGTGGGATATTAGGGGTAGTAGACTGGTGGCTCTGACGGGATGATGTGGGATATTAGTGGTAGTAGTTCAGTGGTTCTGGCTGGTGGGATGATGTGGGATATTAGTGGTAGTAGTCCGGTGGCTCTGGCTGACAGGATGATGTGGGATATTAGGGGTAGTAGACTGGTGGCTCTGACGGGATGATGTGGGATATTAGTGGTAGTAGTCAAGTGGTTCTGGCTGGTGGGATGATGTGGGATATTAGTGGTAGTAGTCCAGTGGCTCTGGCTGGCGAGATGATGTGGGACATTAGAGATAGTAGTCCAGTGGCTCTGAATGACAGGATGATGTGAGATATTAGGGGTAGTAGTTTGGTTGCTCTGATGGGATGATGTTGGTTATTAGTGGCAGTAGTCCGGTGACTCTCGCTGATGGGATGATGTGAGATATTAGGGGTAGTAGTCCGGTGGCTCTGATGGGATGATGTGGGATATCAGGGATAGTATTCTGGTAGCTCTGGCTGACGGGATGATGTGGGATATTAGGGGTAGTAGTCCGGTTGCTCTGGCTGACAGGATGATGTGTGATATTAGGGGTAGTAGTCCGGTGGCTCTGACAGGATGAAGTGGGATATTATTGGTAGTAGTCTGGTGGCTCTGGCTGATGGGATGATGTGGCATATTAGGGGTAGTAGTCTGGTGGCTCTGACGGGATGATGTGGGATATTAGGGGTAGTAGTCCAGTGGCTCTGGCTGACGGGATGATATGGGATATTAGGGGTAGTAGTCCAGTGGCTCTGAATGACAGGATGATGTGAGATATTAGTGGTAGTAGTCCAGTGGTTCTGGCTGGTGGGATCATGTGGGATATTAGTGGTAGTAGTCCGGTGGCTCTGGCTGACAGGATGATGTGGGATATTAGGGGTAGTAGGCCGGTGGCTCTGACGGGATGATGTGGGATATTAGTGGTAGTAGTCCAGTAGCTCTGGCTGGCGAGATGATGAGGGATATTAGGGGTAGTAGTCCGGTTGCACTGGCTGACAGGATGATGTGGGATATTAGGGGTAGTAGACTGGTGGCTCTGACGGGATGATGTGGGATATTAGTGGTAGTAGTTCAGTGGTTCTGGCTGGTGGGATGATGTGGGATATTAGTGGTAGTAGTCCGGTGGCTCTGGCTGACAGGATGATGTGGGATATTAGGGGTAGTAGACTGGTGGCTCTGACGGGATGATGTGGGATATTAGTGGTAGTAGTCAAGTGGTTCTGGCTGGTGGGATGATGTGGGATATTAGTGGTAGTAGTCCAGTGGCTCTGGCTGGCGAGATGATGTGGGACATTAGAGATAGTAGTCCAGTGGCTCTGAATGACAGGATGATGTGAGATATTAGGGGTAGTAGTTTGGTTGCTCTGATGGGATGATGTTGGTTATTAGTGGCAGTAGTCCGGTGACTCTCGCTGATGGGATGATGTGAGATATTAGGGGTAGTAGTCCGGTGGCTCTGATGGGATGATGTGGGATATCAGGGATAGTATTCTGGTAGCTCTGGCTGACGGGATGATGTGGGATATTAGGGGTAGTAGTCCGGTTGCTCTGGCTGACAGGATGATGTGTGATATTAGGGGTAGTAGTCCGGTGGCTCTGACAGGATGAAGTGGGATATTATTGGTAGTAGTCTGGTGGCTCTGGCTGATGGGATGATGTGGCATATTAGGGGTAGTAGTCTGGTGGCTCTGACGGGATGATGTGGGATATTAGGGGTAGTAGTCCAGTGGCTCTGGCTGACGGGATGATATGGGATATTAGGGGTAGTAGTCCGGTGGCTCTGGCTGACAGGATGATGTGGGATATTAAGGGTGATATTCTGGTGACTGGCTGACAGGATGATGTCGGATATTAGTGGTAGTAGTCCGGTGGCTCTGGCTGACAGAATGATGTGGGATTGTAGGGGTAGTAGTCCGGTGGCTCTGGCTGACGGGTGATGTGGGATATTAGAGTGAGTGTGGCTATGTGGCGTGGGTCGGGCTATACACTCAGCTTTATATAGATATAATCATTACAATCTGTTATAACTAACCACAGTTAGTTACTATGCCCGTGCAACACCAGGCTCTTCAGCTAGTAATATATAATATATAAGATTCAATATTGAACTTGGAATATCAATTGAATATGCGCAAATTTTTTCATTTGCAGCCAGCTATTTTGAACATTCTGAGTTATTCAGACTACAATACCTCCATCCAGTGAAACCCCTCCTTATGAATTCTTGATCAGAAGAGCATTTCTAATATATAAACTAGCCCTAACATCCTATTATTCATGAAGCATATTATTATTATTATTTATTGTTATAGCGCCATTTATTCCATGGCGCTTTACATGTGAGGAGGGGTATACATAATAAAAACAAGTACAATAGTCTTAAACAATACAAGTCATAACTGGTACAGGAGGAGAGAGGACCCTGCCCGTGAAGGCTCACAATCTACAAGGGATGGGTGAGAATACAGTAGGTGAGGATAGAGCTGGTCATGCAGCGGTTTGGTTGATCGGTGGTTACTGCAGGTTGTAGGCTTGTCGGAAGAGGTGGGTCTTCAGGTTCTTTTTGAAGATTTCGATGGTAGGCGAAAGTCTGATGTGTTCTGGTAGAGGGTTCCAGAGTAGGGGTGATACGCGAGAGAAATCTTGTATGCGATTGTGGGAAGAGGAGATAAGAGGGGAGTAGAGAAGGAGATCTTGTGAGGATCGGAGGCTGCGTGTAGGTAAGTACCGGGAGACGAGGTCACAGATGTATGGAGGAGACAGGTTGTGGATGGCTTTGTACGTCATGGTTAGGGTTTTGTACTGGAGTCTCTGGGCAATGGGGAGCCAGTGAAGGGATTGACAGAGGGGAGAGGCAGGGGAATAGCGGGGGACAGGTGGATTAGTCGGGCAGCAGAGTTTAGAATAGATTGGAGGGGTGCGAGAGTGTTCGAGGGGAGGCCACAGAGCCTCAGATCTGTGATGCAGATCTGTCAGATCACATACTTAAAAAGACATATATTGGTATGGTATAATAGGGTATAATATACCACATAATATGGCATTAATATGGCATACAGTAGCTTTCATAAGGCAGCATAACACCTAAAAATAATTCATAACAGTCAGGCAACCAAGGTGATATCTAAACCAATACATGGTGTAGGGTAACCAATTTTGACCAACACAGGATCTGATAGTCTTAGACAGTTCAGAACATAACAGTGAGGTTTTAATGGTAGCAGTTCTTAAATTTTATAAGTTTGGCGTCATCCAGACGGAACCTTAACATGCAAAGCTTTAGTGGTGTAGGGCTCATGAGCAATGTGTCAGCCCAACAGTAATCATTGTAATCTATATAGTTGATCACCAGAACTACAGATTACACTGAAATCAGGTGACCTTGCCAATATCAGGGGAATCAGATAACAGTCCAATGTGTATGGAGTTCCTTCAAACTCTCTCCCAATGAATGATGTCGGAAAAGAGAAGGATCTGGTCTGTTGGATTTCAATGGCTGATCCATTTGCTCTCCCTCAAGATGAGCCATGACCAGAAGAGTCTAGTAACGGCTCTCAATTAGCAAACACGGGAGTGCTCAGCCATAATTTCAGGAGTTGGGAGAGATAGTCATTGGTCAAATGATGAACAACAGTTATGCATGTTTGGAGGGTCTTCACTTTGCCTTTGAAAGACCACAATTTTTTTCATCTATACTAAAGCTTATAAGGATCAGGGAGGTGCAGCTGTGGCAGCTGTACAGAGCACTGCAGATGTTTTTGGCAGAAAACATGCACTTTGAAGTGCTAAGTGTGATAATCTGTGTACTCTGTTTTCAGTGACACCTTTTAATGCAAGGACATGAAAGTTCTCCTAGGAGATGTTTGTACATGAGATTTCCAGACCTCAAACATCCCAATGTTTGTAAGGATAACCCGGGAGGTCTTGAAATCTCACACTTAAACTACATATTTGCTGAATGTCCCACTCAACACCACCCAGATAAAAAACTATTTCTTATTTCCCCTATATTTCATGATGTTCAGTTCTTTCCCCACTATTGTCATTATACATGATCATTTGGATTTGTGTTATTAGATTTTACACTTCTTGATAAATCAAAGACCGACATTCGCTTGTACAAACAAAACCATTTTCAGATACATCTCTGTCAAGAAGGGGATATCAAATCGATGTAAAAATTAAAAGTGTCCCTAAATTGTTTATAATTCCTTTGGATATAGCATAAGCATATCTGTAATTTTTACAATGTCATAGCCAATGTATCTATAATATGATCACTTAATGCAGACCTGGGCAAAGTGCAGACTGAGATAACTGTGGGGATGAAAACCTGAGGTCCGCAGGCCGTACTGTGCCCGCTCTCTCGCTCGCTGTCTCCCGCAGTCAGCATTGGTAGATGAGGGGCCTCTTCCTCCACCAATCAGCGCATGTCATTGCGTCAGATGTGTACCTCTGGAGAGTCATCGCATCGGAGACAGCAACAGAAGCAGGGCACCTGGGAGCGGGACCGAGGTGAGTATGTGGTGTTTTTTTTTTTCATGTGTATGAACATGGGGATTCTATGGGGTGAACATGGGGATTCTATGGGGGTGAACATGGGGATTCTATGGGGGTGAACATGGGGATTCTATGGGCTGAACATGGGGATTCTATGGGACTGAACATGGGGATTCTATGGGGGTAAAGATGGGGATTCTATGGGGTGAACATGGAGATTTTATGGGGTGAACATAGGGATTCTATGGGGTTAACATGGGGATTCTATGGGGTGAATATGGGGATTCTATGGAGTGAACATGGGGATTCTTTGGGGGTGAACATGGGGATTCTATGGGGGTGACATGCAGCACCTGGGGAGGCTATAGGGGTGATATGCTGCACATGGGGAGGCTATGGGGGTGTCATTCTGCCCACAGGGAGGCTATGGGGGTGTCATTCTGCCCACGGGGAGGCTATGGGGGTGTCATGCTGCACACGGGGAGGCAATGGGGGTGTCATGCTGCACACGGGGAGGCTATAGGGGTGATATGCTGCACATGGGGAGGCTATGGGGGTGTCATGCTGCACACGGGGAGGCTATGGTGGTGTCTTGCTGCACACGGGGAGGCTATGGGGGTGTCATGCTGCGCATGGGGAGGCTATGAGGGTATCATGCTGCACATGGGGAGGCTATGGGGGGTGACATGCTGCTCATGGTGAGGCTATGGAAAGGCTGTATACTGTCATGCAATATATGGGGAGGTTGTGTGGGGCTCAATCAGTATATGGGGAGCCTGTGGGGGCCTCATGCAGTTTATGGGGAGACTGTGTGGGGCCTCATGCAGTATATGGGGAAAGTGGGGCTCATGCAGTACATGGGGAGGCTTGTAGGGCCTTATGCAGTATATAGGGAAACTGGGGCTCATGCAGTACATGGGGAGGCTGTGTGGGGCTCATGCTGTATATAAGAAGGCTGTGTGGGGCTCATGCAGTTTATGGGGAGGCTGTGTGGGGCCTCATACAGTATATGGGGAATCTGGGGCTCATGCAGTACATGGGGAGGCTGTGTGGGGATCATGCCATATATAGGGAGGCTGTCTGGGGCTCATGCCCTATATAGGGAGGTTGTGTGGGCTCATGCCATATATAGGGAGGCTGTTTGGGGCTCATGCCATATATAGGGAGGTTGTGTGGGGCTCATGCCGTATATAGGGAGGCTGTGTGGGGCTCATGCCGCATATGTAGTAAGCTGTGTGAGGCTCATGCTGTATAAAGGGGCTGTGGGGGGGGTTCAAAGATATATAGTCAGCATACTTAATTATGCTCAAAATTAAGTGATACAATTAATATTAATAAATTAATATCGAGTAGAATTAATTTCAAGCTATTAGTTCGGCCCTCCACAACAGTCATGGTCTCTCATGTGGCCCCTTGGGAAAATTAATTGCCCACCCCTGACTTAATGCCAGGAAGGCGCAACAGATAAAATCCCATTCAATGAAGCATATAGCTAAAACTGACTATAAGGCTATGTACGCGCGCAGTGGTTTTCTGTGTTTTTTCTATATCCAAAACCTGTTTTCTTGGCAATAAAAATGCTGCGTTCAAAACACAGCTTTTTCTACATTTTTGCAGTGATTCTTAGCAGCATGGTTTTTTTAATGCAAATTACAGTATGTGTGTTTTGTCCACAGGACATTTTTAATGTGGTTCGTTTTATTCAGCAAAATGTTTTTTGCAGCGTTTTTGCACTTTTTCATTGCTTTCTATAGGTGAAAAAATACTGCTAAAATTCTAAAAGAATTGGCATGCTGCAGATTTAAAAAACATTGCAAAATAACTTTAAAAAAAAAATTGTTTAGGCAAAAAAAGCAAGTGGATGATTTCTAAAAATATCATAACTTTTGCTTTTTTTTGCATAAAAAATGCTGCAAAAACACTACATGTTAACATACCTTAACATTATGTAGTAATAAAAAATAATCCCAATCATGCTCTTTAATAATTTTAAATGCTGCTGTCAATCATTGACAGTGGCACTTGAATGGCTTGTTGGATGCCATCGTGAGAAATCAATGGGTTACCATGGCAGTATCGGTGACCTTTTAGTCCTCCTATGATGCCTCTGGCTGGACTTCATAGGATAACATAAGTTAGACTATATACTTCAATACTGTTGCCCAGCCCTATAGTATAGAAAGTATGCGGTATGAGTGATCAAGCAAGACCCCTAAAAAGGGCTAAAAGGGAAAGTCAAAATAAAAAATGTGAAAAAAATAACCACCCTTTTCCCCATTCAAAAATAGTGAAATATTTTTTTTAAAAAAACAAAAACATTCAATAGTGTCGACATACTTAAAAGTTCGATCTATGAAAATATAAAATTAGTGAAACAGTACATTAATAAAAGAAAAAAAAAACAAATGAAACACCAGAATTGCTGTTTTTCAGGCACCATACTGTTAAAAAAATGCACTAAAAGATGATCCAAACATCATATGTACAGTTCCTCAAAATGGTATCAATTAACTGTTACAGTGCGCAAAAAGAATCCTCACCTATCTCCGACAAAAAAGTAAAAATGTTCACAAAGTTCGGAATTCTTTAACCACTAACACATGTATATATATATTTATATACATATTTATATATACACAATATATATGCATATATACATTATGAGTTTGGCATTGCCGTAACTCGTAACTCTACTAAATTGGAGAGTCATATTGTTAGGTTATTGTTTTTCAGAGCCTCACATAGTAAAATGAATGATGCCATTCAAGCTACAACTTATCCCAAAAATGACAATCCCTGAAACGGCTATGCCTATGGGAAAAAATTAGTTATGGGTCTTGAATGAAGGAGAGAAAAACAAAAGCAAAGGAACAAATATCACCAGGTTACTTAATATACATAAAGGAAATAGTTCACTTGCTTGGACTGGTTAAAACAGACATTTAGCCATTAAGATCTTCATTCTTAACATCTGTAAATTGCACAATGACATATACTGTATTTCCTTCTCTTGTGACCTTTATTTCCCATTCTCTGGTTGCTCATTCTGACAATCAGCTGGTGTATTTCCTAATCTGTAAAGCTGATATTTTCTACAATAGTTGTTGTGGGACAGATAAACATGTCTCCCATTCACAGTTAGGTGTCACTTTGGGAGCTCTATCTATTTGTGTCTCACTCATTTTCTTGGATAAATAAAATGCACTAACTAGCAGAACAGTGGCATAAATAACAGTGTGTAAGTGGCATTGCTTCCCAGGGTCTATTACTTTATTACCTAAACAAATTCACTTTTTATTGTTATCAACAGAGAGACAGATAGATACAGTTACAGTTACATCCAGAAATATTTGGCAGTGACCGAATCTTCATGATTTCAGCTCTGCATGCCAATATTTTTAATTAAAATGAAACAACTGAGATGTAATTGAAGTAAAGACTTTCAGATTTCATGAAAGGGGTTGAACAAAAATATCATGTGAACATGTAAGAATTGCAACTTTTCAATAAAGTTTCCTTATTTTAGGGACTTAAAAGTAACAAATTGGACAAATTAACTTTACCATGAATAAAATGTTCATTTTTATTACTTTATCTACAAACCCAACCTCAATAGCGTACAGAGGCACGAAGATAAATTGCAACAAATGTTATATAGTAAAAAATTTAATTTTTAATATTAACATCAAATAAAAATAATATAATAGAATTCAGTGAGGTTAAGCTTAGGAACATACGAGGAGTGCGGGAGCGTCGGGACACAAAATAATTATCTGCACAGAGGAAATTGCACTGCCTAAAATAAGAAAAAAGACCACCCATGTAGAGAAAATGTGGAATCAATTCTAATTCATTACTTCATTCATTCATGTTTCATTACTGGGAAAAGAGTGGGGGCTTCTCCATTACTGATGGTCTGACGCTGGAGCGCATGTGTGGAACTCATGCTGTACCTACTGCACAGGACCGGAAGTCAAGGGTACCTTAGAGCAGAGAAACGCACCTCCCACCATTGACGTATATGAAAATAAGCACTCGCTGTAACCACGGTGATATTTAAATGGGAATGTGCAAAAATGAATGGACATTCAAGTGAATGAATGGAAAGAGAATGTGTTAAATGCTGCGGTGCCACGAATATATATGAAACACTAAATATAAAGGGATTAATGAAGGGATTTATAAGTTAAGAAATAAAATAAAAAATAATATGAAATAATAAAATCCCTACAATTACATTTAGATAACTCAATAAATTGAATATAGTGCAAAACATGTGAATGTGAGCATATAAAAATAATATAAATAAATAAATATAAATACAATTAGATATGCACAAAATGGATATAATATAGAAAATCCATGACCAAAATAATATATAATAATATATGAATAAGTGATAATAAAATAAAAAATAAACGTTAAATAAAAATAAAGTAATAAAAAATAATAAAATAATATAAATACATGTAAATACATGTGGACCGTAAATTGAAATGTCCATACATAATTCAAACAGGCAGACTCCACGCGATCCATGGACTGTGAGTAATTCACATCATCATATTCAAATCGAGGTAGGTAACTCCAAGAAAAGCAGTTACTATGTCCAGATGTTCTTCAGATTAACTTGGACATAATAATGCATCCACAACCACAATAAACCACGATCAAAAAGTGCAGACCATGATTCTTGGATAGTAAGACACTGCATCAAACTGAGATCTATCAGATATATTAAAACAATGTTAATATTCATAAAAACAACCATGTGAAAAAAACACAGGATGAAACAAAAAATATGTAAAATTAAAAAAAAAACAAATATGAAAAGTAAAAAATAAAGCATGAAACAGACAACAGAGAAATATATAAACGCCTCTAAATGCTTATAAAAAGGCACCAAAACCAATGTTTTCATTCAACCCTTGTGGTACTAGAGTTCCTAATCTGTAAATCCATTTGCTCTCCAATTGTGCCAATGCTCTACCCAAATCACCACCTCTTATACCTAGGGACATCTGGTTGATTGCTTTTATTTGTAAGCCTGTAGGATTACTATTATGAAACATTCTCAAGTGTCTTGGTAGAGTCTTTAGAGTACTTACACCTTCAATCTTAACAGATTTTTTTATGTCCCTCACATGTTCTCTTGTGCGGATTTTGGACATTTCAATTTACGGCCCACATGTATTTACATGTATTTACATGTATTTATATTATTTTATTATTTTTTATTGTTTTATTTTTATTTATCTTTTATTTTTTATTTTATTATCACTTATTCATATATTATTTTGGTTATGGATTTTCTATATTATATCCATTTTGTGCACATCTAATTGTATTTATATTTATTTATATTATTTTTATATGCACACATTCACATGTTTTGCACTATATTCAATTTATTTCAATAAATTCAATTTATTATCTTCATTTAATTATTAGTAGGGATTTTATTATTTCATGTTATTTTTTATTTTATTTCTTATCTTATAAATCCCTCCATTAATCCCTTTATATTTAGTGTTTCATATACACTCACCGGCCACTTTATTAGGTACACCTGTCCAACTTCTTGTTAACACTTAATTTCTAATCAGCCAATCACATGGCGGCAACTCAGTGCATTTAGGCATGTAGACATGGTCAAGACAATCTCCTGCAGTTCAAACCGAGCATCAGTATGGGGAAGAAAGGTGATTTGAGTGCTTTTGAACGTGGCATGGTTGTTGGTGCCAGAAGGGCTGGTCTGAGTATTTCAGAAACTGCTGATCTACTGGGATTTTCACGCACAACCATCTCTAGGGTTTACAGAGAATGGTCCGAAAAAGAAAAAAAATCCAGTGAGCGGCAGTTCTGTGGGCGGAAATGCCTTGTTGATGCCAGAGGTCAGAGGAGAATGGGCAGACTGGTTCGAGCTGATAGAAAGGCAACAGTGACTCAAATCGCCACCCGTTACAACCAAGGTAGGCCTAAGAGCATCTCTGAACGCACAGTGCGTCGAACTTTGAGGCAGATGGGCTACAGCAGCAGAAGACCACACCGGGTACCACTCCTTTCAGCTAAGAACAGGAAACTGAGGCTACAATTTGTACAAGCTCATCGAAATTGGACAGTAGAAGATTGGAAAAACGTTGCTTGGTCTGATGAGTCTCGATTTCTGCTGCGACATTCGGATGGTAGGGTCAGAATTTGGCGTAAACAACATGAAAGCATGGATCCATCCTGCCTTGTATGGAGCATCTTTGGGATGTGCAGCCGACAAATCTGCGGCAACTGTGTGATGCCATCATGTCAATATGGACCAAAATCTCTGAGGAATGCTTCCAGCACCTTGTTGAATCTATGCCACGAAGAATTGAGGCAGTTCTGAAGGCAAAAGGGGGTCCAACCCGTTACTAGCATGGTGTACCTAATAAAGTGGCCGGTGAGTGTATATTCATGGCACCGCAGCATTTAACACATTCACTTTCCATTCATTCACTTGTATGTCCATTCATTTCTGCACATTCCCATTTAAATATCGCCATGGTTACAGTGAGTGCTCATTTTCATATACGTCATTGGTGGGAGGTGAGCTTTCTCTGCTCTGCGGTCCAGCGCAGTAGGTACAGCAAGTGTTCCACACATGCGTTCCAGCGCAGAGAACGGAAGTCTCTTCACATCTGGGTCAGACCATCAGTAATGGAGAAGTGCCCGCTCTTTTCCCAGCAATGAAACACTGCATTCAATCATCATCTCATTATCTGTTAATACCAGAGGTATATAAGACACTGCACCATAGCCATGTCACACACGCCCCCATAGAAGAAGCATAACGCGAAATGACGCTGTCGGGGTGAGAGCGCAAAGCAGCAGGGACTTTTTGCAATCAGCACTTTACAGGTATTGTACTGCTTATAACACTAGGAGTCATATACCGGCCTTTCATTGGCACCTATCACGGTTATTAGGATCAGGCTGAAGCCCATGCACAGCTCATGGTAAATGCTAATATTTGCACTATGCACTTTATTTGTAATTCATGAATTAGAATTGATTCCACATTTTCTCTGCATGGGTGGTCTTTTTTCTCATTTTAGGCAGTGCAATTTCCTCTGTGCAGATAATTATTTTGTGTCCCGACGCTCCAGCATGCCTCTTATGTTCCTAAGGCCAGTCTCACGCGTCCAGATAATTCCGGTACTGGAGTTATCCGTGTCCGTGTGTCCGTGTGCTCACGTGGCACATCAGTGTGGCACACGTGTGGCAGCCGTGTGCCGCCCGTGTGCCGACTGGGTACCACACGGACCGTGCAGGAGACAGCACTACAGTAAGCGCTGTCCCCTGCTTTGGTGCTGAAGCCGCCATTCATTTCTTCTCTCCAGCAGCGTTCGCTGGAGAGAAGGAATGAAAAATCATTGTTTTTTTTATTTTTTTGCTGTTGAAATAAAGTTCCCGGTAACCAACCCCCTCCCACCCCCTCCCACCCCCTGTGCGCCCGCCCGCTGGAAATAAAATACTCACCCAGCTCCCTCGATGCTTCCTCTCAGCGCCGCAGCTTGTCCTGTATGAGCGGTCACGTGGTACTGCTCATTACAGTGATGAATATGCGGCTCCACCCCTATGGGAGGGGGTTGGTTACCGGGATCTTTATTTCAACCGCAAAAAAACATAAAAAAACAATGATTTTTCATTCCTTCTCTCCAGCGAACGCTGCTGGAGAGAAGAAATGAATGGTGGCTTCAGCACCACAAGCTGGGGGGACAGTGCTTACTGTAGCGCTGTCTCCTGCACGGCACACGGACTGCACATGGACAGCATCCGTGTGCGGTATGTGTTTTACACGGACCCATTGACTTTAATGGGTCCGTGTGATCCGTGCGCTCCCACGAACACTGACATGTCTCCGTGTTTTTCAAACGGACACACGGTCCATGAAAACATGCTGACTAGGGTTGAGCGAAACGGGTCGATCATTTTCAAAAGTCGCCGACTTTTGGCTAAGTCGGCGTCTCATGAAACCCGATCCGACCCCTGTGCTTGTCGGCCATGCGGTACGCGACTTTCGCGCCAAAGTCGCGTTTCAATGACGCGAAAAGCGCCATTTCTCAGCCAATGAAGGTGAACGCAGAGTGTGGGCAGCGTGATGACATAGATCCTGGTCCCCACCATCTTAGAGAAGGGCATTGCAGTGATTGGCTTGCTGTCTGCGGCGTCACAGGGGCTATAAAGGGGCGTTCCCGCCGACCGCCATCTTACTGCTGCTGATCTGAGCTTAGGGACAGGTTGCTGCCGCTTCGTCAGAAGCAGGGAGAGCGTTAGGCAGGGTCCACTAACCACCAAACCGCTTGTGCTGCAGCGATTTCCACTGTCCAACACCACCTTCGGTGTGCAGGGACTGTGGAAGCTATTTTTTTTTTTTTTTCCCCTCAGCGCTGTAGCTCATTGGGCTGCCCTAGAAGGCTCCGTGATAGCTGTATTGCTGTGTGTACGCCACTGTGGAAACCAACTGCTTTTTTCAAAGCACATATCCTCTTGTTCCTTCCTTTCTGCACAGCTATCTTTTTTGTTTGTCCACACTTTTTATTTAATTTGTGCATCAGTCCACTCCTATTGCTGCCTGCCATACCTGGCTTACATTACTGCAGGGAGATAGTAATTGTAGGACAGTTTTTTTTTTTTTTTTGTTTTTTTTTTGTGGGAGATTAAGATTGGCATTTCTGCTACAGTGCCATCCCTGTGTGTGCCATCTCTCACTGAGTGGGCCATAGAAAGCCTATTTATTTTTTCCGTGATTTGTGTTCTAAAATCTACCTCAACACAAAAACACTACATCAATCAGTGGGAGAGAAATATTGGCCTCAGTCAGGGCTTGTGTGCCACTGCTGTGTGTGCTATCTCTCATTCAGTGGGCTATAGCAAGCCTATTTTTTTTTTTTTTTTTTAATATTATTTGGTTTCTAAAGTCTCCCTGAAAAAAAAAAAAAACCTAAAAAAACAGTGGGAGAGTAATATTGCCCTTTCAGCTTGTGTGCCAGTCTTGACTCCTGGGTGTGCCACCTCTCTCCCTCTCATTCAGTGGGCCATAGAAAGCCTATTTATTTTTTTTTTTAAATATTATTGGGTTTCTAAAGTCTCCCTGAAAAAACAAAAAATACATAAAAAAACAGTGGGAGAGTAATATTGCCCTTTCAGCTTGTGTGCCAGTCTTGACTCCTGGGTGTGCCACCTCTCTCCCTTTCATTCAGTGGGCCATAGAAAGCCTATTTATTTTTTCCGTGATTTGTGTTCTAAATTCTACCTCAACACAAAAACACTACATCAATCAGTGGGAGAAAAATATTGGCCTCAGTCAGGGCTTGTGTGCCACTGCTGTGTGTGCTATCTCTCATTCAGTGGGCTATAGCAAGCCTATTTTTTTTTTTTTTTTTTTTTTTAATATTATTTGGTTTCTAAAGTCTCCCTGAAAAAAAAAAAAAACCTAAAAAAACAGTGGGAGAGTAATATTGCCCTTTCAGCTTGTGTGCCAGTCTTGACTCCTGGGTGTGCCACCTCTCTCCCTCTCATTCAGTGGGCCATAGAAAGCCTATTTATTTATTTTTTTTAATATTATTTGGTTTCTAATTCTCCCTGAAAAAAAAAAAAAAAACCTAAAAAAACAGTGGGAGAATAATATTGCCCTTTCAGCTTGTGTGCCAGTCTTGACTCCTGGGTGTGCCACCTCTCTCCCTCTCATTCAGTGGGCCATAGAAAGCCTATTTATTTTTTTTTTTAAATATTATTGGGTTTCTAAAGTCTCCCTGAAAAAACAAAAAATACATAAAAAAACAGTGGGAGAGTAATATTGCCCTTTCAGCTTGTGTGCCAGTCTTGACTCCTGGGTGTGCCACCTCTCTCTCTCATTCAGTGGGCCATAGAAAGGCTATTTATTTTTTTGGTTTTTTTAATATTATTTGGTTTCTAAAGTCTCCCTTAAAAAACAAAAAATACATAAAAAAACAGTGGGAGAGTAATATTGCCCTTTCAGCTTGTGTGCCAGTCTTGACTCCTGGGTGTGCCACCTCTCTCTCTCATTCAGTGGGCCATAGAAAGGCTATTTATTTTTTTGGTTTTTTTAATATTATTTGGTTTCTAAAGTCTCCCTTAAAAAACAAAAAATACATAAAAAAACAGTGGGAGAGTAATATTGCCCTTTCAGCTTGTGTGCCAGTCTTGACTCCTGGGTGTGCCACCTCTCTCTCTCATTCAGTGGGCCATAGAAAGGCTATTTATTTTTTTGGTTTTTTTAATATTATTTGGTTTCTAAAGTCTCCCTTAAAAAACAAAAAATACATAAAAAAACAGTGGGAGAGTAATATTGCCCTTTCAGCTTGTGTGCCAGTCTTGACTCCTGGGTGTGCCACCTCTCTCCCTTTCATTCAGTGGGCCATAGAAAGCCTATTTATTTTTTCCGTGATTTGTGTTCTAAATTCTACCTCAACACAAAAACACTACATCAATCAGTGGGAGAAAAATATTGGCCTCAGTCAGGGCTTGTGTGCCACTGCTGTGTGTGCTATCTCTCATTCAGTGGGCTATAGCAAGCCTATTTTTTTTTTTTTATTTTTTTTTTAATATTATTTGGTTTCTAAAGTCTCCCTGAAAAAAAAAAAAAAACCTAAAAAAACAGTGGGAGAGTAATATTGCCCTTTCAGCTTGTGTGCCAGTCTTGACTCCTGGGTGTGCCACCTCTCTCCCTCTCATTCAGTGGGCCATAGAAAGCCTATTTATTTTTTTTTTTTAATATTATTTGGTTTCTAATTCTCCCTGAAAAAAAAAAAAAAAACCTAAAAAAACAGTGGGAGAATAATATTGCCCTTTCAGCTTGTGTGCCAGTCTTGACTCCTGGGTGTGCCACCTCTCTCTCTCATTCAGTGGGCCATAGAAAGGCTATTTATTTTTTTGGTTTTTTTAATATTATTTGGTTTCTAAAGTCTCCCTGAAAAAAAAAAAAAACATAAAAAAACAGTGGGAGAGTAATATTGCCCTTTCAGCTTGTGTGCCAGTCTTGACTCCTGGGTGTGCCACCTCTCTCTCTCATTCAGTGGGCCATAGAAAGGCTATTTATTTTTTTGTTTTTTTTAATATTATTTGGTTTCTAAAGTCTCCCTGAAAAAAAAAAAAAACATAAAAAAAACAGTGGGAGAGTAATATTGCCATTTCAGCTTGTGTGCCAGTCTTGACTCCTGGGTGTGCCACCTCTCTCTCTCATTCAGTGGGCCATAGAAAGGCTATTTTTTTTGGGGTTTTTTTAATATTATTTGGTTTCTAAAGTCTCCCTGAAAAAAAAAAAAAACATAAAAAAACAGTGGGAGAGTAATATTGCCCTTTCAGCTTGTGTGCCAGTCTTGACTCCTGGGTGTGCCACCTCTCTCCCTCTCATTCAGTGGGCCATAGAAAGCCTATTTATTTTTTTTTAAAATATTATTGGGTTTCTAAAGTCTCCCTTAAAAAACAAAAAATACATAAAAAAACAGTGGGAGAGTAATATTGCCCTTTCAGCTTGTGTGCCAGTCTTGACTCCTGGGTGTGCCACCTCTCTCTCATTCAGTGGGCCATAGAAAGCATTTATTTTTTTTTTCCTTGATTTGTGTTCTAAAATCTACCTCAACACAAAAACACTACATCAATCAGTGGGAGAAAAATATTGGCCTCAGTCAGGGCTTGTGTGCCACTGCTGTGTGTGCTATCTCTTATTCAGTGGGCTATAGAAAGCCTATTTATTTATTTTTTTTTTTCTTATTATTTGGTTTCTAAAGTCTCCCTGAAAAAAAAAAATACCTAAAAAAACAGTGGGAGAGTAATATTGCCCTTTCAGCTTGTGTGCCAGTCTTGACTCCTGGGTGTGCCACCTCTCTCTCTCATTCAGTGGGCCATAGAAAGGCTATTTATTTTTTTGGTTTTTTTAATATTATTTGGTTTCTAAAGTCTCCCTGAAAAAAAAAAAAAAACATAAAAAAACAGTGGGAGAGTAATATTGCCCTTTCAGCTTGTGTGCCAGTCTTGACTCCTGGGTGTGCCACCTCTCTCTCTCATTCAGTGGGCCATAGAAAGGCTATTTATTTTTTTGGTTTTTTTAATATTATTTGGTTTCTAAAGTCTCCCTGAAAATAAAAAAAACAAAACTTAAAAAAACAGTGGGAGAGTAATATTGCCCTTTCAGCTTGTGTGCCAGTCTTGACTCCTGGGTGTGCCACCTCTCTCTCTCATTCAGTGGGCCATAGAAAGGCTATTTATTTTTTTTGTTTTTTTAATATTATTTGGTTTCTAAAGTCTCCCTGAAAAAAAAAAAAAACATAAAAAAACAGTGGGAGAGTAATATTGCCCTTTCAGCTTGTGTGCCAGTCTTGACTCCTGGGTGTGCCACCTCTCTCTCATTCAGTGGGCCATAGAAAGCATTTATTTTTTTTTTCCTTGATTTGTGTTCTAAAATCTACCTCAACACAAAAACACTACATCAATCAGTGGGAGAAAAATATTGGCCTCAGTCAGGGCTTGTGTGCCACTGCTGTGTGTGCTATCTCTCATTCAGTGGGCTATAGAAAGCCTATTTATTTATTTATTTTTTTTCTTATTATTTGGTTTCTAAAGTCTCCCTGAAAAAAAAAAATACCTAAAAAAACAGTGGGAGAGTAATATTGCCCTTTCAGCTTGTGTGCCAGTCTTGACTCCTGGGTGTGCCACCTCTCTCTCATTCAGTGGGCCATAGAAAGGCTATTTATTTTTTTGGTTTTTTTAATATTATTTGGTTTCTAAAGTCTCCCTGAAAATAAAAGAAAAAAAACTTAAAAAAACAGTGGGAGAGTAATATTGCCCTTTCAGCTTGTGCGCCAGTCTTGACTCCTGGGTGTGCCACCTCTCTCTCTCTAATTGTGGGCCATAGAAAGCCTTTTTTTGTTTGTTTTTTTTTAATATTATTTGGTTTCTAAAGTCTCCCTGAGAAAAAAAAATAAATAAATTAGGTGGGAGATTAATATTGACATTAGTGCTTGAGTGACAGTCCTGCGTGTGTGTCATCTCTGTGATTTTGTGCCACAGAAAACAGAGTGTGTAACATTGTGCCTGATTTTCCTTGTGGTCTCACCAACCTGTTAAGGGATATTGAAATCATACTGAAGTTATAGCTCACCGTGTAAGTTGTTTGACAGCAACAAATAAAGTTACTTTGGTTAAGATTTTAAAACAATGAGGAAGTCTGGTGCAAGAGGTCGTCGTGGGCGTTCATTGTCAGCTGGTAATGATGGTAGTGGTAGTGGAGCATCAGGTGGTCGTGGGGATAAAAATATTCCACCTAAGTCTGGAGCTGTGGAGCCAGTTTCGTCGTCAGGCTACACAAGGCCTCGAACGCTCTCTTTTCTGGGAGTAGGAAAACCGCTTTTAAAGGCGGAGCAGCAACAGCAAGTTTTGGCTTACATTGCAGACTCAGCCTCTAGCTCTTTTGCCTCCTCTTCCGAAACTGGTAAATGTAAAAGCAGCGCGTCGCTTGTGGATGTTCACGGTCAGGGACAAGTCGCTTCCTTGTCCACCTCAGCAAAAACTACAACAAGAGAGAAGGATGCAGCAGGCGACACAACGGGTCACTCCATGGAGCTCTTTACACATACCGTCCCTGGCTTAGAAAGTGAAACATTTAACAGGCCATGCCCATTACAAGTAGATTCTGACATGGAGTGCACTGATGCACAGCCACAGCCAGAGTACTATGCTGCTCCTTTGACTCAGACCACCACATTGCCCTCTCAGGGTACAGATCCACAATCAGACCCTGATGAGACTATGTTGCCCCGCCACGAACGCTATACCACCGACCGACACAGTGACACAGACGAAGTTGCACACGAGCTCGAAGAGGAGGTAATAGATGACCCAGTTATTGACCCCGATTGGCAGCCATTGGGGGAACAGGGTGCAGGCGGCAGTAGTTCAGAAGCGGAGGTGGAGGAGGGGCCGCAGCAGGCATCAACATCGCAACAGGTTCCATCTGCCGGGCCCGTATCTGGACCAAAACGCGTGTCAAAGCCAAAACCTGTTGGAGCACAGCGTTGCCATCCGGTTAAAGCTCAGTCTGCAATCCCTGAAAAGGGATCCGAGTCTAGGAAGAGTGCAGTCTGGCATTTTTTTAAACAACATCCAACTGATCAGCGCAAAGTCATCTGTCAAAAATGTTCAACTAGCTTAAGCAGAGGTCAGAATCTGAAAAGTCTAAATACTAGTTGCATGCATAGACACTTAACCACCATGCATTTTCAAGCCTGGACTAACTACCAAACGTCCCTCAAGGTTGTAGCACCCTCGGCCAATGAAGCTAGTCAGCAACGCAACATCCCTTCCGTCACTGTAAGGCCACCATTTTCCGCACCACCGGCAGTATCTGTGCAGGTTTCTTTGCCAGCCAAAAGCAGTCAGGGTCAGGGAATCACCAGTTTTGTAGGAGGAAATATTGCATCTAGGGCACCGGCGGAAACAATACCGTCTCCAACCGTCTCTCAGTCTGCCATGTACACCGGCACACCCGAAAGTTCCACGATCTCCAGCTCTCCAGTCCAGCTCACCCTACATGAGACTCTGGTTAGAAAAAGGAAGTACTTATCCTCGCATCCGCGTACACAGGGTTTTAACGCCCACATAGCTAGACTAATCTCGTTAGAGATGATGCCCTACCGGTTAGTTGAAAGCGAAGCTTTCAAAGCCCTGATGGAGTACGCTGAACCACGATACGAGCTACCCAGTCGACACTTTTTTTCCAGAAAAGCCATCCCAGCCCTGCACCAGCATGTTAAACAGCGCATCGTCCATGCACTCAGGCAATCTGTGAGTACAAAGGTGCACCTGACTACAGATGCATGGACCAGTAGGCATGGCCAGGGACGTTATGTGTCCATCACGGCACACTGGGTGAATGTGGTGGATGCAGGGTCCACAGGCGACATCAATTTAGGGACAGTTGTGCCTAGCCCACGGTCTAGGAAACAGTTGGCTGTAGGCGTTCGCACCCCCTCCTCCTCCTCCTCCTCGTCCTCCTGCAGAAGCTACAGCTCTTCCACAGAACGCAGTCTGCCAACCACTCCATCGGCAGATGACACTGTTGCACACCAGTTGTCCCATTATGGGCCAGCTACTGCCAAGCGTCAGCAGGCTGTATTGGCTATGAAGTGCTTGGGCGACAATAGACACACCGCGGAAGTTCTGTCCGAGTTCTTGCAACAAGAAACGCAGTCGTGGCTGGGCACAGTAGATCTTGAGGCAGGCAAGGTAGTGAGTGATAACGGAAGGAATTTCATGGCTGCCATCTCCCTTTCCCAACTGAAACACATTCCTTGCCTGGCTCACACCTTAAACCTGGTGGTGCAGTGCTTATTGAAAACTTATCCTGGGTTCTCCGACCTGCTCCTCAAAGTGCGTGCACTTTGCTCACATATCCGACGTTCGCCTGTACACGCCAGCCGTATGCAGACCTATCAGCGGTCTTTGAACCTTCCCCAGCATCGCCTAATCATAGACGTTGCAACAAGGTGGAACTCAACACTGCACATGCTTCAGAGACTGTGCGAACAGAGGCGTGCTGTTATTTATTTGTGGGAGGATACACGGGCAGGCAGTAGGATGGCAGACATGGAGTTGTCAGGTGTGCAGTGGTCTAAGATACAAGACATGTGTCAAGTCCTTCAGTGCTTTGAGGAATGCACACGGCTGGTTAGTGCAGACAACGCCGTAATAAGCATGAGCATCCCCCTAATGCGTCTGCTGATGCAAAGTTTGACGCACATAAAGGAGCAGGCGTCTGCACCAGAGGAAGAGGAAAGCCTTGATGACAGTCAGCCATTGTCTGGTCAGGGCAGTGTACAGGACGAGGTAGCGGGCGAAGAGGAGGTGGAGGACGAGGAGGATGATGGGGATGAGTATATTTTTAATGCCGAACCTTTCCCGGGGGCACAGGAATTTGGTTGCGTGTCACGGCCGGGTTCTGGTTTTTTGAGGGACACAAGTGACGTAGATTTGCCTGCAACTGCCCCTCAACCAATCACAACCGGAGATTTGACAACTGGAACTTTGGCCCACATGGCGGATTATGCCTTACGTATCCTAAAAAGGGACACACGCATTACGAAAATGATGAACGATGACGATTACTGGTTGGCCTGCCTCCTTGATCCACGCTATAAAGGCAAATTGCAAAATATTATGCCACATGAGAACTTGGAACTAATATTAGCAACCAAACAATCAACTCTTGTTGACCGTTTGCTTCAGGCATTCCCAGCACACAGCGCACGTGATCGTTCTCACACGAGCTCCAGGGGGCAGCAGACTAGGAGTGTTAGGGGTGCACACATCAGAAGTGGCGTTGGACAGAGGGGTTTTCTGACCAGGTTGTGGAGTGATTTTGCTATGACCGCAGACAGGACAGGTACTGCTGCATCAATTGAAAGTGACAGGAGACAACATTTGTCCAGTATGGTTACTAACTATTTTTCATCCCTTATCGATGTTCTCCCTCAACCGTCATTCCCATTTGATTACTGGGCCTCCAAATTAGACACCTGGCCAGAATTGGCAGAATATGCATTGCAGGAGCTTGCTTGCCCGGCAGCAAGTGTCCTATCAGAAAGAGTATTCAGTGCTGCAGGTTCAATATTAACCGAAAAAAGGACTCGTCTGGCTACCCAAAATGTTGACGATCTAACATTCATTAAAATGAACCACAACTGGATTTCGAAATCTTTTGCCCCACCTTGCCCGGCCGACACCTAGCTTTCCTATGAAAAGCTCTTGCCTGTGAATTACTTTTCTAATGTCTAATTTGCTGCAGCTGATTGTACAGCATACGACATGTTTACACCTCCCTAAATGGCAAAACTCCCCACACGGGGCCGTGGTATCGCGACTTGGCGCAAGCACCCGTGAGACTGCTGTTTGTCTGAAGAGGTGGGTGTGCTCGCTTTTGGTTGACGGCATTGCTACTGGGTCCCTCATAGTACAATGTAGTGTCTCTGGCGGTGGTGGTGCGCACCCAACGTCAGACACACCGTTGTAACATGAGGGGCCCTGGGGCGGTCCCGCCGGCCTCAAGAGAGTTCCCCCCTACCCCAGCTCAAAATGTGCTCTACCACGTGCAAAATTATGTCGCACAGCTCCACCAATCTTTAGTCTATTCGCTGACATCATTCAATGTCTGGCACTGACAATACAAATTTGTAGACATCTATGATGCAACTTAAAGTAGTCTGTGTCTGTGTCCTATATTGGCACCATTAAATAGTTACTGCCAAATTACTATGTCAGAAACTCAGTAGATGAGCCCACCCCTGTACCTAAGTATGCCACCTTTTTTTTTTGTTTTGGTTGTTTTGCGAGACATTAACATCTATTTATATTTTGGGAGTACTGGGACAGACACTCCTTGCACTACTCCTCCACTCACCACCAAGCTGCCTGTGTATCCATGTAACCGCTGTAAAACTGCCATGAGCCTATTGTTTGTTATTTTAGGCCTTTGATAGCCTGTCTGCGGCCCCTACTTGCAATACTCCTCCACTGACCACCAAGCTGCCTGCCCGTGTATCCATGTAACCGCTGTAAAACTGCCATGAGCCTATTGTTTGTTATTTTAGGCCTTTGATAGCCTGTCTGCGGTCCCTACTTTAAATACTCCTCCACTGACCAGACCACTGCTGCCCGTGTACCCCTGGAACCAATTATAAAGTGCCTACAGCCAGCCCATTTTCTTATGTTAGGCCTTTGAAGCCTGTCTGCGGTCCCTACTTTAAATACTCCTCCACTCACCACCACCAAGCTGCCTGCCCGTGTATCCATGTAACCGCTGTGAAACTGCCATGAGCCTATTGTTTGTTATGTTAGGCCTTTGATAGCCTGTCTGCGGTCCCTACTTTAAATACTCCTCCACTGACCAGACCACTGCTGCCCGTGTACCCCTGGAACCAATTATAAAGTGCCTACAGCCAGCCCATTTTCTTATGTTAGGCCTTTGAAGCCTGTCTGCGGTCCCTACTTTAAATACTCCTCCACTGACCAGACCACTGCTGCCCGTGTACCCCTGGAACCAATTATAAAGTGCCTACAGCCAGCCCATTTTCTTATGTTAGGCCTTTGAAGCCTGTCTGCGGTCCCTACTTTAAATACTCCTCCACTCACCACCACCAAGCTGCCTGCCCGTGTATCCATGTAACCGCTGTGAAACTGCCATGAGCCTATTGTTTGTTATGTTAGGCCTTTGATAGCCTGTCTGCGGTCCCTACTTTAAATACTCCTCCACTGACCAGACCACTGCTGCCCGTGTACCCCTGGAACCAATTATAAAGTGCCTACAGCCAGCCCATTTTCTTATGTTAGGCCTTTGAAGCCTGTCTGCGGTCCCTACTTTAAATACTCCTCCACTCACCACCACCAAGCTGCCTGCCCGTGTATCCATGTAACCGCTGTGAAACTGCCATGAGCCTATTGTTTGTTATGTTAGGCCTTTGATAGCCTGTCTGCGGTCCCTACTTTAAATACTCCTCCACTGACCAGACCACTGCTGCCCGTGTACCCCTGGAACCAATTATAAAGTGCCTACAGCCAGCCCATTTTCTTATGTTAGGCCTTTGAAGCCTGTCTGCGGTCCCTACTTTAAATACTCCTCCACTGACCAGACCACTGCTGCCCGTGTACCCCTGGAACCAATTATAAAGTGCCTACAGCCAGCCCATTTTCTTATGTTAGGCCTTTGAAGCCTGTCTGCGGTCCCTACTTTAAATACTCCTCCACTCACCACCACCAAGCTGCCTGCCCGTGTATCCATGTAACCGCTGTGAAACTGCCATGAGCCTATTGTTTGTTATGTTAGGCCTTTGATAGCCTGTCTGCGGTCCCTACTTTAAATACTCCTCCACTGACCAGACCACTGCTGCCCGTGTACCCCTGGAACCAATTATAAAGTGCCTACAGCCAGCCCATTTTCTTATGTTAGGCCTTTGAAGCCTGTCTGCGGTCCCTACTTTAAATACTCCTCCACTCACCACCACCAAGCTGCCTGCCCGTGTATCCATGTAACCGCTGTGAAACTGCCATGAGCCTATTGTTTGTTATTTTAGGCCTTTGATAGCCTGTCTGCGGTCCCTACTTTAAATACTCCTCCACTGACCAGACCACTGCTGCCCGTGTACCCCTGGAACCAATTATAAAGTGCCTACAGCCAGCCCATTTTCTTATGTTAGGCCTTTGAAGCCTGTCTGCGGTCCCTACTTTAAATACTCCTCCACTGACCAGACCACTGCTGCCCGTGTACCCCTGGAACCAATTATAAAGTGCCTACAGCCAGCCCATTTTCTTATGTTAGGCCTTTGAAGCCTGTCTGCGGTCCCTACTTTAAATACTCCTCCACTCACCACCACCAAGCTGCCTGCCCGTGTATCCATGTAACCGCTGTGAGACTGCCATGAGCCTATTGTTTGTTATGTTAGGCCTTTGATAGCCTGTCTGCGGTCCCTACTTTAAATACTCCTCCACTGACCAGACCACTGCTGCCCGTGTACCCCTGGAACCAATTATAAAGTGCCTACAGCCAGCCCATTTTCTTATGTTAGGCCTTTGAAGCCTGTCTGCGGTCCCTACTTTAAATACTCCTCCACTGACCAGACCACTGCTGCCCGTGTACCCCTGGAACCAATTATAAAGTGCCTACAGCCAGCCCATTTTCTTATGTTAGGCCTTTGAAGCCTGTCTGCGGTCCCTACTTTAAATACTCCTCCACTCACCACCACCAAGCTGCCTGCCCGTGTATCCATGTAACCGCTGTGAAACTGCCATGAGCCTATTGTTTGTTATGTTAGGCCTTTGATAGCCTGTCTGCGGTCCCTACTTTAAATACTCCTCCACTGACCAGACCACTGCTGCCCGTGTACCCCTGGAACCAATTATAAAGTGCCTACAGCCAGCCCATTTTCTTATGTTAGGCCTTTGAAGCCTGTCTGCGGTCCCTACTTTAAATACTCCTCCACTCACCACCACCAAGCTGCCTGCCCGTGTATCCATGTAACCGCTGTGAAACTGCCATGAGCCTATTGTTTGTTATGTTAGGCCTTTGATAGCCTGTCTGCGGTCCCTACTTTAAATACTCCTCCACTGACCAGACCACTGCTGCCCGTGTACCCCTGGAACCAATTATAAAGTGCCTACAGCCAGCCCATTTTCTTATGTTAGGCCTTTGAAGCCTGTCTGCGGTCCCTACTTTAAATACTCCTCCACTGACCAGACCACTGCTGCCCGTGTACCCCTGGAACCAATTATAAAGTGCCTACAGCCAGCCCATTTTCTTATGTTAGGCCTTTGAAGCCTGTCTGCGGTCCCTACTTTAAATACTCCTCCACTCACCACCACCAAGCTGCCTGCCCGTGTATCCATGTAACCGCTGTGAAACTGCCATGAGCCTATTGTTTGTTATGTTAGGCCTTTGATAGCCTGTCTGCGGTCCCTACTTTAAATACTCCTCCACTGACCAGACCACTGCTGCCCGTGTACCCCTGGAACCAATTATAAAGTGCCTACAGCCAGCCCATTTTCTTATGTTAGGCCTTTGAAGCCTGTCTGCGGTCCCTACTTTAAATACTCCTCCACTCACCACCACCAAGCTGCCTGCCCGTGTATCCATGTAACCGCTGTGAAACTGCCATGAGCCTATTGTTTGTTATGTTAGGCCTTTGATAGCCTGTCTGCGGTCCCTACTTTAAATACTCCTCCACTGACCAGACCACTGCTGCCCGTGTACCCCTGGAACCAATTATAAAGTGCCTACAGCCAGCCCATTTTCTTATGTTAGGCCTTTGAAGCCTGTCTGCGGTCCCTACTTTAAATACTCCTCCACTGACCAGACCACTGCTGCCCGTGTACCCCTGGAACCAATTATAAAGTGCCTACAGCCAGCCCATTTTCTTATGTTAGGCCTTTGAAGCCTGTCTGCGGTCCCTACTTTAAATACTCCTCCACTCACCACCACCAAGCTGCCTGCCCGTGTATCCATGTAACCGCTGTGAAACTGCCATGAGCCTATTGTTTGTTATGTTAGGCCTTTGATAGCCTGTCTGCGGTCCCTACTTTAAATACTCCTCCACTGACCAGACCACTGCTGCCCGTGTACCCCTGGAACCAATTATAAAGTGCCTACAGCCAGCCCATTTTCTTATGTTAGGCCTTTGAAGCCTGTCTGCGGTCCCTACTTTAAATACTCCTCCACTCACCACCACCAAGCTGCCTGCCCGTGTATCCATGTAACCGCTGTGAAACTGCCATGAGCCTATTGTTTGTTATTTTAGGCCTTTGATAGCCTGTCTGCGGTCCCTACTTTAAATACTCCTCCACTGACCACCAAGCTGCCTGCCCGTGTATCCATGTAACCGCTGTAAAACTGCCATGAGCCTATTGTTTGTTATTTTAGGCCTTTGATAGCCTGTCTGCGGCCCCTACTTGCAATACTCCTCCACTGACCACAATGCTGCCTGGAGTGCCTGCCTGTGTATCCATGTAACCGATGTAAAACTGCCATGACTGCCTACTGTTTGTTATTTTAGGCCTTTGATAGCCTGTCTGCAGCCCCTACTTGCAATACTCCTCCACTGACCACACCAATGCTGCCCGTGTACCCCTGGAACCTATTTAAAAGTTCATAGAGCCTAGTTATATATTTTATTTACTATTAATAAGGCCATGATGGACTACGCTGTACCACGCTACAAGCTAACCAGTCGACACTTCTTTTGCGAGAAAAGCCATCCCAACCCTCCACCAGCATGTAGAAGACCGCATTGTCCATGCACTCTGGCAATCTGTGAGTACAAAGGTGCACCTGACAACAGACGCATGGACCTGTAGGCATGGCCACGGAAGATTACGTGTCCATTACGGCGCAATGGGTTAATGTGGTGGATGCATGGTCCACAGGGGACAGCCTACTAAGTCTGTCTGCAGTCCCTAATTCAAATTGTCCTCCACTGTCTAAATCGGAACTTCCACCTTCTGGCTTTCGGCCTATAGTATCAGAAATTAAACTGCATTTGGCCTTCAACTTTGGTTAGGGCCTACTAACGGCTTCTGCCCCTCCCTGGTGTTGTCCTCAACTAAATAAAGCTGAGCTTCAACCTTCCGGCTCTCATTATGTGGTTTTAAAAAAAAAAATGGTGGTTAGGGCCTACTAACGGCTTCTGCCCCTCCCTGGTGTTGCCCTCAACTAAATAAAGCTGAGCTTCAACCTTCTGCTCCAAATTACCATTTTGAAAAATGCAATAGGCTTTTCAGGCCTACTAAAGGTGTCTGTCTGTGTGCCCCTGCCTGGTGTTGTCCTCAACTAAATAAAGCTGAGCTTCAACCTTCCGGCTCTCATTAAGTGGTTTTAAAAAAAAAAAATGGTGGTTAGGGCCTACTAACGGCTTCTGCCCCTCCCTGGTGTTGCCCTCAACTAAATAAAGCTGAGCTTCAACCTTCTGCTCCAAATTACCATTTTGAAAAATGCAATAGGCTTTTCAGGCCTACTAAAGGTGTCTGTCTGTGTGCCCCTCCCTGGTGTTGTCCTCAACTAAATAAAGCTGAGCTTCAACCTTCCGGCTCTCATTATGTGGTTTTAAAAAAAAAAATGGTGGTTAGGGCCTACTAACGGCTTCTGCCCCTCCCTGGTGTTGTCCTCAACTAAATAAAGCTGAGCTTCAACCTTCCGGCTCTCATTATGTGGTTTTAAAAAAAAAAATGGTGGTTAGGGCCTACTAACGGCTTCTGCCCCTCCCTGGTGTTGTCCTCAACTAAATAAAGCTGAGCTTCAACCTTCCGGCTCTCATTATGTGGTTTTAAAAAAAAAAATGGTGGTTAGGGCCTACTAACGGCTTCTGCCCCTCCCTGGTGTTGCCCTCAACTAAATAAAGCTGAGCTTCAACCTTCTGCTCCAAATTACCATTTTGAAAAATGCAATAGGCTTTTCAGGCCTACAAAAGGTGTCTGTCTGTGTGCCCCTCCCTGGTGTTGTCCTCAACTAAATAAAGCTGAGCTTCAACCTTCCGGCTCTCATTATGTGGTTTTAAAAAAAAAAATGGTGGTTAGGGCCTACTAACGGCTTCTGCCCCTCCCTGGTGTTGTCCTCAACTAAATAAAGCTGAGCTTCAACCTTCCGGCTCTCATTATGTGGTTTTAAAAAAAAAAATGGTGGTTAGGGCCTACTAACGGCTTCTGCCCCTCCCTGGTGTTGCCCTCAACTAAATAAAGCTGAGCTTCAACCTTCTGCTCCAAATTACCATTTTGAAAAATGCAATAGGCTTTTCAGGCCTACAAAAGGTGTCTGTCTGTGTGCCCCTCCCTGGTGTTGTCCTCAACTAAATAAAGCTGAGCTTCAACCTTCCGGCTCTCATTATGTGGTTTTAAAAAAAAAAATGGTGGTTAGGGCCTACTAACGGCTTCTGCCCCTCCCTGGTGTTGCCCTCAACTAAATAAAGCTGAGCTTCAACCTTCTGCTCCAAATTACCATTTTGAAAAATGCAATAGGCTTTTCAGGCCTACAAAAGGTGTCTGTCTGTGTGCCCCTCCCTGGTGTTGTCCTCAACTAAATAAAGCTGAGCTTCAACCTTCCGGCTCTCATTATGTGGTTTTAAAAAAAAAAATGGTGGTTAGGGCCTACTAACGGCTTCTGCCCCTCCCTGGTGTTGCCCTCAACTAAATAAAGCTGAGCTTCAACCTTCTGCTCCAAATTACCATTTTGAAAAATGCAATAGGCTTTTCAGGCCTACTAAAGGTGTCTGTCTGTGTGCCCCTCCCTGGTGTTGTCCTCAACTAAATAAAGCTGAGCTTCAACCTTCCGGCTCTCATTATGTGGTTTTAAAAAAAAAAATGGTGGTTAGGGCCTACTAACGGCTTCTGCCCCTCCCTGGTGTTGTCCTCAACTAAATAAAGCTGAGCTTCAACCTTCTGGCTCTCATTATGTGGTTTTAAAAAACAAAATGGTGGTTAGGGCCTACTAACGGCTTCTGCCCCTCCCTGGTGTTGTCCTCAACTAAATAAAGCTGAGCTTCAACCTTCCGGCTCTCATTATGTGGTTTTAAAAAAAAAAATGGTGGTTAGGGCCTACTAACGGCTTCTGCCCCTCCCTGGTGTTGCCCTCAACTAAATAAAGCTGAGCTTCAACCTTCTGCTCCAAATTACCATTTTGAAAAATGCAATAGGCTTTTCAGGCCTACAAAAGGTGTCTGTCTGTGTGCCCCTCCCTGGTGTTGTCCTCAACTAAATAAAGCTGAGCTTCAACCTTCCGGCTCTCATTATGTGGTTTTAAAAAAAAAAATGGTGGTTAGGGCCTACTAACGGCTTCTGCCCCTCCCTGGTGTTGTCCTCAACTAAATAAAGCTGAGCTTCAACCTTCCGGCTCTCATTATGTGGTTTTAAAAAAAAAAATGGTGGTTAGGGCCTACTAACGGCTTCTGCCCCTCCCTGGTGTTGCCCTCAATTAAATAAAGCTGAGCTTCAACCTTCTGCTCCAAATTACCATTTTGAAAAATGCAATAGGCTTTTCAGGCCTACAAAAGGTGTCTGTCTGTGTGCCCCTCCCTGGTGTTGTCCTCAACTAAATAAAGCTGAGCTTCAACCTTCCGGCTCTCATTATGTGGTTTTAAAAAAAAAAAATGGTGGTTAGGGCCTACTAACGGCTTCTGCCCCTCCCTGGTGTTGCCCTCAACTAAATAAAGCTGAGCTTCAACCTTCTGCTCCAAATTACCATTTTGAAAAATGCAATAGGCTTTTCAGGCCTACTAAAGGTGTCTGTCTGTGTGCCCCTCCCTGGTGTTGTCCTCAACTAAATAAAGCTGAGCTTCAACCTTCCGGCTCTCATTATGTGGTTTTAAAAAAAAAAATGGTGGTTAGGGCCTACTAACGGCTTCTGCCCCTCCCTGGTGTTGTCCTCAACTAAATAAAGCTGAGCTTCAACCTTCCGGCTCTCATTATGTGGTTTTAAAAAAAAAAATGGTGGTTAGGGCCTACTAACGGCTTCTGCCCCTCCCTGGTGTTGCCCTCAACTAAATAAAGCTGAGCTTCAACCTTCTGCTCCAAATTACCATTTTGAAAAATGCAATAGGCTTTTCAGGCCTACTAAAGGTGTCTGTCTGTGTGCCCCTGCCTGGTGTTGTCCTCAACTAAATAAAGCTGAGCTTCAACCTTCAGGCTCTCATTAAGTGGTTTTAAAAAAAAAAAATGGTGGTTAGGGCCTACTAACGGCTTCTGCCCCTCCCTGGTGTTGCCCTCAACTAAATAAAGCTGAGCTTCAACCTTCTGCTCCAAATTACCATTTTGAAAAATGCAATAGGCTTTTCAGGCCTACTAAAGGTGTCTGTCTGTGTGCCCCTCCCTGGTGTTGTCCTCAACTAAATAAAGCTGAGCTTCAACCTTCCGGCTCTCATTATGTGGTTTTAAAAAAAAAAATGGTGGTTAGGGCCTACTAACGGCTTCTGCCCCTCCCTGGTGTTGTCCTCAACTAAATAAAGCTGAGCTTCAACCTTCCGGCTCTCATTATGTGGTTTTAAAAAAAAAAATGGTGGTTAGGGCCTACTAACGGCTTCTGCCCCTCCCTGGTGTTGTCCTCAACTAAATAAAGCTGAGCTTCAACCTTCCGGCTCTCATTATGTGGTTTTAAAAAAAAAAATGGTGGTTAGGGCCTACTAACGGCTTCTGCCCCTCCCTGGTGTTGCCCTCAACTAAATAAAGCTGAGCTTCAACCTTCTGCTCCAAATTACCATTTTGAAAAATGCAATAGGCTTTTCAGGCCTACAAAAGGTGTCTGTCTGTGTGCCCCTCCCTGGTGTTGTCCTCAACTAAATAAAGCTGAGCTTCAACCTTCCGGCTCTCATTATGTGGTTTTAAAAAAAAAAATGGTGGTTAGGGCCTACTAACGGCTTCTGCCCCTCCCTGGTGTTGTCCTCAACTAAATAAAGCTGAGCTTCAACCTTCCGGCTCTCATTATGTGGTTTTAAAAAAAAAAATGGTGGTTAGGGCCTACTAACGGCTTCTGCCCCTCCCTGGTGTTGTCCTCAACTAAATAAAGCTGAGCTTCAACCTTCCGGCTCTCATTAAGTGGTTTTAAAAAAAAAAAATGGTGGTTAGGGCCTACTAACGGCTTCTGCCCCTCCCTGGTGTTGTCCTCAACTAAATAAAGCTGAGCTTCAACCTTCCGGCTCTCATTAAGTGGTTTTAAAAAAAAAATGGTGGTTAGGGCCTACTAACGGCTTCTGCCCCTCCCTGGTGTTGCCCTCAACTAAATAAAGCTGAGCTTCAACCTTCTGCTCCAAATTACCATTTTGAAAAATGCAATAGGCTTTTCCGGCCTACTAAAGGTGTCTGTCTGTGTGCCCCTGCCTGGTGTTGCCCTCAACTAAATAAAGCTGAGCTTCAACCTTCTGCTCCAAATTACCATTTTAAAAAATGCAATAGGCTTTTCCGGCCTACTAAAGGTGTCTGCCCCTCCCTGGTGTTGTCCTCAACTGAACAAAGCTGAGCTTCCACATTCTGGCTTTCGCCCTATACTATCAGATATTAAACTGCATTTGGCCTACTAGTGTGGTTAGGCCCTTGAAACAGTGTCTGCTGCTCTTGGGTTTGCTACTCCACTGAACAAAGCAATGCCGCCTGTTTAGTCCTGTTACCAATTTTGAACTGCATGTAGCCTACTTTATTCTTTGGCCCTATATCTGTTTCCTCCTCATCCTGCCCATTGCCCAGCCACTGCTAAATGAGTCTGCTGGTACATTGACCTAGACCACTACATTCCCCTTGTACTCTACACAGCCAGAATCTGTCCCTGCTGAAAGTAAGGTTCCCCTTCCCGCATGTTATACCACCTTACACAGGGACAAAGAGGAAGGTGCAGATGAAAGTGCAGGTTCCTTCATCAGGTGGGGGGGCATACTCGTTGGCGACGTCACTGGCACAGGGCCCCTCAGAGTACGCAAAAGTGTCGCTGCTGGTGGGAGGCGCCCCCGCCATGCAAACACACCGCCGTACTTTGAGGGGCCCTGTGCCAGTGGCAATGCGAACGAGTGGGCCCCCCCCCTGCTTGCTCAGGATCACAGCACTTGCAACTTTTAAATACTTACCTTTCCCTGCAACACCGCCGTGACGTAGTCCGCATTTCCTGGGCCCACGAAAAACTTGAGCCAGCCCTACTCCCCCCACAACTTTCCCCCAATTCCCTATGCCCAACTATTATTATACAGTTAATTAAGATTGGCAAGCTTCAGAAACAAGAATGGATGTTTTTGGCATTAAAATGGGCACTGTAGGTGTTTTCCTGGCCTCCACTCACTGCCGACTATGCTTCCCCATTGACTTGCATTGGGTTTCGTGTTTCGGTCGATCCCCGACTTTTAGCGATAATCGGCCGACTGCACTCGACTCGACTCTGGACAAAATCGGGTTTCCCAAAACCCTACTCGATCTTAAAAAAATGAAAGTCGCTCAACCCTAATGCTGACATGTGCAGAGACACATTGATTTTAATGTGTCTACGTGAGTAAGTGTCTCCGGTACGCGAGAAAACTGTCACCACACGTACCGGAGCCACTGACGTGTGAAACCGGCCTCAGCTTGACTTCACTGAGTTCTATTATATTATTTTTATCTGATGTTAATAATAAAAATTCAATGTTTTACTTTATAACATTTGTTGCAATTTATTGTCATGCTTCTCTACGTATATTGAGGTTGTGTTTGTAGATATCAGGAATAGAAGTTTTTGCCTATTTTTTTTTGGGGGGACTGTGTTAATTTATTTTTATTACTTTGTAGAGAATCCTTTGCAGGCAATGACTGCCAGAAATCTGCAAGCCATGGACATCACCAAACACTGGGTTTCATCCTTTGTGATGCTTTGCCAGGCCTTTATTGCAGTTGACTTCAGTTGTTGCATGTTTGTGGGTCTTTCTACCTTAAGTATTCTTTAGCATGTGAAACGCATGCTCAATGGGGTTGAGATCTGGTGATTGACTTGGCCATTGCAGAATATTCCACTTATTTGCATTAAAAACTCCTCGGTTGCTTTCACAGTGTAATTTGGGTCATTGTCCATCTGTACTGTGATGCGCCGTTCAATCAACCTTGCTGCATTTGGTTGAATCTGAGCAGAAAGTATCGCCCTGTACACTTCAGAATTCATCCAGCTTTTCTGTCTTCAGTCACATCATCAATAAACACTAGTGACCCAGGTGCCATTGGAAGCCAGGCCTGTCCATGCTATGACACTGGTTCCACAATGTTTCACAGAGGATGTGGTGTGCTTTGGATCATGAGCCATTCCAAGCCTTCTCTAATCGTTCTTCTTCCCATCCTCAGGCTGATCAACAGGCTGATCTTAGTTTCATCAGTCCAAAAATGCTTTTCCAGAACTGGGCTGGCTTTTTTTTAGATGTTTTTTGGCAATGTCTAAACTAACCTTTGTAATTTTAAGGCTGATTATTGGTTTACACTTTGTGGTGAACCCTCTGTATTTGCTCCCATGAAGTCCTCTCTTTATTGTAGAATTCTGTCGTGAAGCACCTACCTCCTGGAAAGTGTTCTTCACTTGTGTGGATGTCATGATCCAAAGCACACCACATCCTCTGTGAAACATTGTGGAATAACTGCTTAATTGATAATGGATAATGGATTAATGAGAAAAATACATGCAGCCAATTAAAGACCTTTTGTCTAATTACTTTGGGTCCCTTGAAAAAGCTATATATTAAAGAGCTAGAATTTCTAAATGCTTACTCCAATTAGAATGTGAATAATCTCAAATTAAAGCTATAAGTCTGCACTTTCAATCCATAATAATTATATAACTATCTTTAATATGTTTTGGTAAACAGCTAAAATGCCCAAACATGTGTCACTGTCCAAATACTTGTACCTAACTGAATATAGAGAATAGACAGATAGATATATGATAACAAATGTCAGAACAGCACCATATATGCAGAAATAGGGTGCAAGGCCTCCCAGAAAACTATCCCGCTGTCATATAGATACAGTATATGTGATATATGCAAAAAGAAAAGCAGGCAGCACTCCAATAATTTAGGTGGATAAAAAGGGACTTCATTAGTCCATCTGGTGTGGCAACTAGGGTTGAGCGAAACGGATCGTTCATTTTCATAAGTCGCCGACTTTTGGTAAAGTCGGCGTCTCATGAAACCCGACCCGATCCCTGTGTGGGGTCGGCCATGCGGTACGCGATCTTGGCGCCAAAGTCGCGTTTCGTATGACGCGTTGAGCGCCATTTTTTCAGCCAATGAAGGAGCGTGGGCAGAGTGATGACATAGGGGTTAGGGGCGTGCACGCCTATCACCATTTTATCGCTTGTGCGCAGTAGCGATTTGGAATGTGCAAAACGAAATTTTCTGTTCTGGGACGGAGGGAGAGAGAGAGAGAGAGAGAGAGAGAGAAATAAATAAATAAATAAATATATCCCCATTGACGTGCATAGGGTTTCGTGTTCCGGCCGATCCTCGACTTTGCGCAGTAATCGGCCGATTTCGCCCGACTCGACTTTTCCAAAAGTCGGGTTTCGCGAAACAGGACTCGACCCTAAAAAAGTCAAGGTCGCTCAACCCTAGTGGCAACGTTTCGGCTGTGAACAGCTTTTCTCAAGCCTTGAGAAAGGCTGTTCACAGCCGAAGCGTTGCCACACCACATGGAATAATAAAGTCCTTTTCTCACTTAAATTATTGGAGGGCTGCCTGCTTTTCATTTTTGATAGGTAGACAGATAGATAGACAGACATATAGATAGATGGATAGATAAATGATAGATAGATAGATAGATAGATAGATAGATAGATAGATAGATAGATAGATAGATAGATAGATAGTGGAAAATAAGTATTGGTTACACTGCTGATTTTTCAAGTATTCCCACCCACAAAGAATGGAGAGGTCTGTAAGTTTTATTGTAGGTACACTTCAACTGTAAGAGTTAGAATCTAGAATCTTAAAAAAACACAGAAAATCACATTGTATGATTCTCACTAGTTATGAGCGAGTGTACTCGTTGCTCGGCATTTTCCGAGCACGCTCGGGTGACCTCCTAGTATTTGTTAGTGTTCGGAGATTTAGTTTTCATCACGGCAGCTGAATGATTTACAGCTACTGGCCAGGCTGAGTACATGTGGGGGTTGCCTGGTTGCTAGGGATTCCCCACATGTAATCAAGCTGTCTAGTAGCTGCTGAGGTGATGAAAACTTAATCTCCGAGCAGTCATAAATACTCGGAGACCACCCGAGCGTGCTCGGGAAAACCCGAGCAACGAGTACACTCGCTCATCACTAATTCTTACATAATTGCATTTTTTTGCATTAAATAAGTATTTGGTGCAATAGAAAACAAAACTTAATATTTGGTACTGAAACCTTTGTTTGAAATTACAGATATCAGATGTCCTGTAGTTCTTGACCAAGTTTGCACACACTACAGCAGGGACTTTGGCCCACTCCCCCATACAGATCTTCTGAATTTCAGGGCTGTAGCTGTGCAACATTGAGTTTCAGCTTCAAAGATTTTCTATTGTTTCAAGTCTTGAGACTGGCCAGGCCATTCTAGGACTTTGAAATGCTTCTTACGGAGCCACTCCTTAGTTGCCCTGACTGTGTGTTTTGGGTCATTGTCATGCTGGAAGACTGAGCCATGACCCATCTTTAATGCTCTTACTGAGGGAAGGACATTGTTGGCCAAAATCATGAACTTTTCCATCCTCCCTTTAATGGCGTGCAGTCATCCTGTCCCTTTTTCTGAAAAGCACCCCCAATGTATGATGTTTCCCCCTCCATACTACACGGCTGGGATGATGTTCTTGGGGTTGTACTTATGGTTCTTCTTTGAGTGGAGTTGATACCAAAAAGTTCTATTTTGGTCTCATCTGACCACATGACTTTCTCCCATGCCTTCTCTGGATGTTCAATGGCAAACTTCAAACGGGCCTGGGCATGTGCTGTAGTGTGTTGCTAAAGGTAATGTTTCAGACTGTAGTCCCCGCTCTCTTCAGGTCATTGACCAGGTCCTTTCGCATAGTTCTGGGCTGATTCCTGACCTTTCTCACAATAATCCTAAGCCCACTAGGAGAGAACTTGCATGGAGCCCCACACTGAGGAAGATTGAGAGTCATCAATTTTTCTTCCATTTTCTAATAATTGTGCCAACAGTTGTTGCCTTTTCACCAAGCTCTCACAGCTCTTTGGTCTCAGCCATGGTGGAGAGGTTGGACTGTGACTGAGTGTGTAGACAGGTGTCTTTTATACAGGTAACAAGTTCAAACAGGTGCAATTAATACAGGTAATAAGTGCAGAGTAGGAGGGCTTCTTAAAGAAAAAATAACAGGTCTGTGCAAGAGAGAATTATTGCTGGTTGGTAGGTGATCAAATACTTACTTTAAGCAATAAAACACAATTTAAGTATGTAAAAATAAAAAAATGTGATTTTCAGTTTTTATTTTTATATTCCGTCTCTCACAGTTGAAGTGTACCTTCGATAAAAATTACAGACCTCTCTATTCTTTGTAGGTGGGAAAACTTGCAAATTCGACAGTGTATCAAATACTTAATTCCCCTACAGTAGATAGGAAAAAGTAATCAGAAATGCAGCGCCAATCCATCAATGCGGGTGCATACCCCAACATACAAGTAACGAAAATGGAGGCAGAAGGTTCTTCAATGAAACTTAGAAAAATATGTATTCCATGCCCATGGTATGCAATGTTTCATCTTTATGGTTTTGTATTAGTTATTCGTAAGATCCAACAGAAAGCACAGGAAACTCGCTGTATAAGTGTATCATGCCATAGTATTCCTTAGTTATAGAATGTCTTCTTTAGGGCACAACACATATCTCATTACTGCCTGCTAGGATCACAGTGCCAGGTACACCGCCAGCAAGCATTGATGAGTCAGCTGACAGTGATGGCACAGGAACAGGAAAGAATAAATAAACTAAAGGGAACCTGTCTTTTCCAAGACATTATTTATTTGCAGATATAGTGATAATCTGCAGGTAAATAGTGTTTAAATCATGCCTGGCAAATATACTGGCCCAGAGGCTACAGGGAGAAAATTATGTTATATTGTCTCTGTGGCCACTGATTTTCTGTGAAGGTGAAATGTTCCACCACGGTGCTACTGTACAAGGGAAGTTTATTTAATAATAATAATTATTAAACATATTCTGCAGCGCTTTACAGACATTATCATCGCTGCCCCCAATGGGGCTCACAATCTAAATTCCCTATCAGTATGTCTTTGTAATGTGGGAGGAAACCGGAGTGCACGGAGGAAACCCACGCACACACGGAGAGAACATACAAACTCTTTGCAGATGTTGTCCTTAGTGGGATTTGAACCCAAGACTCCAGCGCGGCAAGACTGCAGTGCTAACCACTAAGCTTTATGTTAGGGCTAGCAGAACGCACCAAGTAAATATAGAGGTTTTATTATAATTGATGCGTTCGCAGCCCGGGGTCCACCGTGCAGGAGAACCTGTATAACTATATGGCGGTATGAGCTAACCCTGTTACTTCACAGAGTAGCCAAAACTCAAAGCACTGCGCCCTGTTTAACTTCACAGTGGCACAGGCTAACTACCCAACTGAGAGCAGTCAGTGGTCATGCATGCACATAAACTCCTCGCCGGAGGTGCCAGCATTCTAGGGGCTTATTTCAGCCAGGTCCCTGAATACATTCACACAAAATCTCCTCGCCGGAGGTGCTAGCATTCTAGGAGCTTATTTCAGCCGGGTCCCTGAACACAAACTCACATGACCACACTGGCGCAAAGCACATAACATAGAACAATACTAGAGCATGGCCATGCGGCCGTGCGGCCATGCGAACCTTAAATAGTTGCAGCATGTACAGGACCTTCCTAGAAGGACCAATGAGAAGCTGCCACAGAGCGTGAGCACCTACAGGACCTTCCTGAAGGACCAATGGCGTTAGCTGCAGTATCTGATCATGTGACCCTCGATCTCCACTGAGAGATCTTACTCTGGGCATGCTCAGAACGAGAAAAGCAGGACTTAGTCCCAGAAGCGTCTGCTCGCCGCTGCCCAGCACTGACTTCAATGGTAGAAGCAGGAAAAGCAGTAATGACTCTTTGGACAGAATCAGGCTGAGCGAGACGCTGGGACCGACGTCTCTGCTGAGCAGGCTCCACTGTGGCAGAAGAAGAATGGGAGACCGCAGCGGAGATGGCCCGAGATTCCCCCTGTGCAGAGGTGGGAACTTGATCCCTAACACTTTATTTGTAGATGCCAAATCATAAAAACACAGCAGAAATACCTTATTGCATAAGAAATAACCCATTAAATTACTGTAGCTTTTTTGCACATTCTAAGATGTAAATAAGGCTTTATTGAATGAAGCCGCAATTATCCCTCTTTATTATTTATAGATAGCATTATGGGACATTTTGAGCCTTTGCTTTAAATGTCCATGCACTATTTAAATATTTACAAAGAAAGGTTTGGAAATGAACACCTACATAAGCGGACTGCAAAGTATGTCCAATGAGGAACAATTAAAGGATCTGGGAATGTTTAGCTCACTAAAAAGAAGACCAAGAGGAGCCTCAATAGCTGTCTACAAATATCTGAAGGAATGTCACATTGTCAAGGGATCATCATTATCTTCATTTGCACATTGAAACATAGGAAGCAATGGAATGAAACTGAAAGGGAGAAGATACAGATTAGTTATTGGAAAAAACTTTTTGACAGTGAGGGTGATGAGAGTGGAACAGGCTGCCATGAGAGGAGGCGAGTGCTCCTTCAATGGAAGTCTTCATACAGTGCTTTGCAAAAATATTCGGCCCCCCTGGAACTTTTCAACCTTTTCCCACATATCATGCTTCAAACATAAAGATACCAAATGTAAATTTTTGGTGAAGAATCAACAATAAGTGGAACACAATTGTGAAGTTGAACGAAATTTATTGGTTATTTTAAACTTTTGTGGAAATTCAAAAACTGAAAAGTGGGGTGTCATGATATGTACTTTTGCCCAGTCCTGTATTTGAATAATATGCCATTTGATGTATGTAACTGTTCTCTGGTTTCTATTAGCTGTAATTTATGTATTTTCTTGTACTGGGAGTTCACCTGTAACAATATGTCTCCTTCCCCCAATACTTGCAGCCCTAAGCTATAATGTAATTAAGCTTTGTCAACACCACTAGTGAAAAATAGCCATTCTTCCTCACAGCAGGTGGCTAGTCAAATGTACATACTAGATAGACTAAGCGGAGCCGACCAGTCTAGAATCTTCTGGTGGACCCAACCATTGAATAGAAGGTGTGACCCCTACCCCCCTTCATGGGCGGATCCCAGGAGCTCAGACAATCCATTCTTGTTTTTGAGATCAGATGTGAGTTGATCCTTAAAGGAGAACGAGTGGGGATTCTTAGCTGAGGCAAGACCCCACATCCATCTGTGACTGCGGAAGCGAACGGGGCGAGACTTGACCTGAGGACATTTCTCGTCGTTCGTGAGATTGTTTTGGGATCCCTTGGACTCGTGTGGACTATTGCTTTGTTAGCTGGCACAAGGATTATCGGGAGGTGCCCCCGAATCTGTTCTGTTGGACTCGTGGAAGGACTATTGTTTCGTTTATCGGGTGCGGGATTACTGGAAAGCACCTCCAGATCTGTTTCTTTACTTGGACTTATTGTGGACTTCTCGTGGACTTGAAGGACATTATGGATATTTGATGTTGTATGCTCCCTGCTTTAATAAATCTCGTTGGATCGTCCCTCGGCCTGTTGTCCCTTCCTGCTCTGCCGTACACCCTGTCACGTGGGGCGTGCAATATTATTTGGCACCTTTACTTTCAGTGCAGCAAACTCACTCCAGAAGTTCATTGTGGATATCTGAATGATCCAATGTTGTCCTAAATGCCTAATGATGATAAATATAATCCACCTGTGTGTAATCAAGTCTCCGTATAAATGCACCTGTCTGTGATAGACTCAGGGTTCTGTTTGAAGCACAGAGAGCATCATGAAAACCAAGGAACACCACAGGTAGGTCTGAGATACTGTTGTGAAGAAGTTTAAAGTCAGATTTGGATACAAAATGATTTCCAAAACTTTAAACATCCCAAGGAGCACTGTGCAAGTGATCATATTGAAATGGAAGGAGCATCATACCACTGCAAATCTACCAAGACCCGGCCGTCCCTCTAAACTTTCATCTCAAACAAGGAGAAACTGATCATAGATGCAGCCAAGAGGCCCATGATCACTCTGGATGAACTGCAGAGATCTACAGCTGAGGTGGGACTGTCTGTCCATAGGATAACAATCAGTCGTACACTGCACAAATCTGGCCTTTATGGAAGAGTGGCAAAAAGAAAGCCATTTCTCAAAGATATCCATAAAAAGTGTCATTTACACTTTGCAATAAGCCACCTGGGAGACACACTAAACATGTGGAAGAAGGTGCTCTGGTCAGATGAAACCAAAATCGAACTTTTTGCCAACAATGCCAAACGATATGTCAGAAGGCAACACAGCTCATCACTCTGAGCACACCATCCCCACTGTCAAACATGGTGGTGGCAGCATCATGGTTTGGGCCTGCTTTTCTTCAGCAGGGACAGGGAAGATGGTTAAAATTGATGGGAAGATGGATGGACCCAAATACAGGACCATTCTTGAAGAAAACCTGTTGGAGTCTGCAAAAGACCTGAGACTGGGACAGAGATTTGACAATGATTCCAAACATAAAGCAAAATCTACAATGGAATGGTTCACAAATAAACGTATCCAGGTGTTAGAATGGCCAAGTCAAAGTCCAGACCTCAATCCAATCGAGAATCTTTCCAATCTGTGGAAAGAGCTGAAAACTACTGTTCACAAACGATCTCCATCAAACCTCACTGAGCTCGAGCTGTTTGCCAAGGAAGAACGGGCAAGAATTTCAGTCTCTCGATGTACAAAACTGATAGAGACATACCCCAAGCGATTTGCAGCTGTAATCGCAGCAAAAGGTGGTGCAACAAAGTATTAAGTTAAAGGAGCCGAATAATATTGCACGTCCCACTTTTCAGTTTTTGAATTTCCACAAAAATTTAAAATAACCAATAAATTTTGTTCAACTTTACAGTTGTGTTCCACTTGTTGTTGATTTTTCACCAAATATTCACATTTGGTATCTTTATGTTTGAAGCATGATATGTGGGAAAAGGTTGAAAAGTTCCAGGGGGGTGAATACTTTCGCAAGGCACTGTACATAGGCTGGACAGACATCTGTCTGAGATGGTTTAGTGAATCCTGCAATGAGCAGGGGGTGTGGGTTGGAAATGATGATCCTGGTGGTTCCTTCCAACTCTAACTCTATGATACTATGACAGTCTTCAAGAACATTTTGAAATAGGAGTGTGCATGTAAATCATGGTTTATCATTTACAAAGGATATTGGTCTTGGCTGGTCTATGGAATTAAAGGGGTTGTCCAGTCTATGAAGCAAAGTGCAATCACTTTATTGAGTGTGCACACGTCACTATTCCTCGGTGTGCCCCATGAGAGTGGACAGTCACATGACCGAATGTTTTAAATTTGTGTACTTACTGTCACTCACCAAATAGTCTCATGGGGGTTCTCTCAATAGAAGAGAATTTAGTAAATTTGAATGAGACTAGTCAGCACGTGACAGCAAGTATGAAATCACATACATGTGGTCTTGTGACCACCAACTTGCCTAGGGCATACAGGGGAATATTTACACATCGCACACTATCATCATTTGGCAGACTTGCATCACAGAGTGACTTCAGACTTTTAATTTTAGACTGGAAACCCCCTTTAAACAACCACAGCATGCTATTACCATTTTCAGTATACATTATGAGTATGGATAGCCAGAAAATGGGGATCACACAGTCACTCTTTGCTGTTATTATGTGCAGCAGTACACATCATTGCACTAAGTTTGTAAGGCTCTGTTCACATGTCCATTCAGACATTCTATTTGTCTCTTCCTAAAATGTAAGATGGAAATACGTTGAATGCAAAAGTTAAAAATAGTCAGCCTTGGTTCAATTCTGTTTGTTTTCCATTTTATTTGGGGAGAGGTTGGAAGGGGACTGATTGGGTCTGTTTTCCATTTTTAGAACGGAAGGAAAAGTTCTGCCTATTTTATTTTAATTCCATTCTGAAAAGCAAACCCCAAATGATCATTATCATAAATACTGGTTCCCTCTGCTTTTTTGCATAACTGATGCAACAGATCACTTATTCTATTTGTCTTTTCCTAAAATAGAACAGATAAGTAAGTGAACAGAGCCCAAGACTATTTTATTTTTTCTTCCAATGTGATTGCAGCTCCATCACTAACATATTTCTTTTTGAGATTAATCATCTCCAGATCCTTACAATTTGTCTTTAGGTTGCAGCTTTCCAAAGTACCTAACAAAACAAGAAGCCGATTAATTATAATATTTACGTTTTATCATGCATGTAAGATGCCAGTGTATAGAGAGAGCTAAGGTCAGGAACTAAGGTCACTCCACACACCTCAGCAGCGACCAGAGCTTGCGCTGATCACTGCTGTTAACCCGATAAATGCCACTGTCAATCCATGACAGCAACATTTAGTGTGCTCAGTTATGTAGTCATGCCATTTTGGTTGCCTATCGGGCAGGGTGCCACTGTGCTGTCTTTGCAGCCAAGGCAATACTGAAGATCCCCATGGCTGAAACATTGGCATTCCTCTGAAGCTTAGAATTATTTTAACTATATATTGCAGAGATACGTTTCACTGAGGCTATTAGTTTCAGTGATTTAAAACCCAGAAGTTTGCCGAGCACACTATATATTAAGAGGGGTTAATCGGCCATTTTAAGTCCTGGGTTTTTGTGGACAACCTTAGAGTCGGTGTAAAGTTGTCCACCTTAACTCTACCTCAGGGTGTGGTCTAGAGTTTAAATAACCAGCCTCCTGAGGCGTTCAGTGCTCATTGTATGTGGAGAGGCTAACTCCAGAGAAGTGTTTTTTTAGCTAATCCTCAGTTGGCAGATCCCCGCTACCACACGGACTGTGCTTTGTGTTACCACTTTGCGCTGTTTTACTGTTGTTGCCCAAAGGGCCATGTTTATTTTTATTTCACCATGGCTTATGCCACACAAACAATAAACCAGTGAAGATCTTAAAGAGACAGTGTTCCTATGTCTGCCTCCGTGAACAGCTGAGTGAGCCAGTCTACCACACCTGGTATCTGTGAGCCAATGTCTTATACTAGAGAAATCTGTGTTTTTCCTAATATCTAAATGAGCTGTTAAGATCTATGGGCTGGACACAGATCTGCCTCTGAAATTGCCTCCACAGTTAATTTTAAATGAAAGATGGAGTTGCCAGTGTGAGACATATAATGACTGACAGTCTGCTCTCCTGATCTACAAGTCTCACACAGGTAACATTCCCTTTCATTTAAAATAAGCTCTGTAGGCAGGCTCTAGGTGAGCTGTGTTCCACCTCTTGATCTTAACAGCTCATTTACATATAAGAAAAGCATTGATTTCTCTGGAATAAAACATCACATTGCAAATATCAGGGTATCTTTTTTTCAGCTTTCTATGACCTACATCCCCATATAATTGGCTTAGGAGGGTTAACCCTACTGACGGATGCCTTTTAAGTTCCACAAGAAGCCTAAAAATTAAAGTAAAAAAAAAGTTTTTTTAAAATGTAATAAAATAGAAAAATATAAACACAAAAATAGAAATAAAAAAAATAATAAATATTCTTGGTGTCATCACATCCTTACCCATAGGGAAAACGAGTTAATGAAGGGTTAACCTTTTCGTTAAAGCAGCAAGATCAAAATGCGTGGGGTATATGGGTATAGGCAGCAGGTGATTACCTTCCTGTCATGATTCTCAATGGCGAGAGAACATAGCCCAGCATATATGAGAACTAGCTCTTGGAAGATGGAAACTATACTGACCATGAACTAAACCTGCCGCACAACTAGAAGTGGCCGGGTAGCATGCCTACGTTTTTTAACCCTAGATGCCCAGCGCCAGCCGGAGAACTACCTAATCCTAGCAGAGGAAAAGACAGTCCTGGCTCACCTCTAGAGAAATTTTCCCAAAAGGCAGACAGAGGCCCCCACATATATTGGCGGTGATTTAAGATGAAATGACAAACGTAGTATGAAAATAGGTTTAGCAAAATCGAGGTCCGCTTTCTAGATAGCAGGAAGACAGAAAGGACACTTTCATGGTCAGCAGAAAACCCTATCAAAACACCATCCAGAAATTCCTTTAAGACTCTAGCATTAACTCATAACACCAGAGTGGCAATTTCCGATCACTAGAGCTTTCCAGACACAGTAACGAAACAGCAGCTGTGAACAGGAACAAAATGCAAAAACACACAAGGACAAAAGTCCAACTTAGCTGGGAGTTGTCTAGTAGCAGGAACAAGCACAGAAGGCTTCTGATTACATTGTTGACCGGCAAGAAACTGACAGAGGAGCAAGGTTATATAGCGACTCCCACATCCTGATAGGAGCAGGTGAACAGAGGGGATGATGCACACAAGTTCAATTCCACAAGTGGCCACCGGGGGAGCCCAGAATCCAATTTCACAACAGTACCCCCCCCTCAAGGAGGGGGCACCGAACCCTCACCAGAACCACCAGGGCGATCAGGATGAGCCCTATGAAAGGCACGGACAAGATCGGAGGCATGAACATCAGAGGCAGTGACCCAAGAATTATCCTCCTGACCGTATCCCTTCCATTTGACCAGATACTGGAGTCTCCGTCTGGAAACACGAGAGTCTAAGATCTTTTCCACAACGTACTCCAACTCACCCTCAACCAACACCGGAGCAGGAGGCTCAACGGAAGGCACAACCGGTACCTCATACCTGCGCAACAATGACCGATGAAAAACATTATGAATCGAAAAGGATGCAGGGAGGTCCAAACGGAAGGACACAGGGTTAAGAATCTCCAATATCTTGTACGGGCCGATGAACCGAGGCTTAAACTTAGGAGAAGAAACCCTCATAGGGACAAAACGAGAAGACAACCACACCAAGTCCCCAACACAAAGCCGAGGACCAACACGACGACGGCGGTTGGCAAAAAGCTGAGTCTTCTCCTGGGACAACTTCAAATTGTCCACCACCTGCCCCCAAATCTGATGCAACCTCTCCACCACAGCATCCACTCCAGGACAATCCGAAGATTCCACTTGACCGGAGGAAAATCGAGGATGAAACCCCGAATTACAGAAAAACGGGGACACCAAGGTGGCAGAGCTGGCCCGATTATTGAGGGCGAACTCCGCCAAAGGCAAAAAAGCAACCCAATCATCCTGATCCGCAGACACAAAACACCTCAAATATGTCTCCAAGGTCTGATTAGTCCGCTCGGTCTGGCCATTAGTCTGAGGATGGAAAGCAGACGAAAAAGACAAATCTATGCCCATCCTAGCACAGAATGCCCGCCAAAATCTAGACACGAATTGGGTCCCTCTGTCAGAAACGATATTCTCAGGAATACCATGCAAACGAACAACATTTTGAAAAAACAGAGGAACCAACTCGGAAGAAGAAGGCAACTTAGGCAAGGGAACCAGATGGACCATCTTAGAGAAACGGTCACACACCACCCAGATGACAGACATCTTCTGAGAAACAGGCAGATCCGAAATAAAATCCATCGAGATGTGCGTCCAAGGCCTCTTCGGGATAGGCAAGGGCAACAACAATCCACTAGCCCGAGAACAACAAGGCTTGGCCCGAGCACAAACGTCACAAGACTGCACAAAGCCTCGCACATCTCGTGACAGGGAAGGCCACCAGAAGGACCTTGCCACCAAATCCCTGGTACCAAAGATTCCAGGATGACCTGCCAACGCAGAAGAATGAACCTCAGAGATGACTCTACTGGTCCAATCATCAGGAACAAACAGTCTACCAGGTGGGCAACGATCAGGTCTATCCGCCTGAAACTCCTGCAAGGCCCGCCGCAGGTCTGGAGAAACGGCAGACAATATCACTCCATCTTTAAGGATACCTGTGGGCTCAGAATTACCAGGGGAGTCAGGCTCAAAACTCCTAGAAAGGGCATCCGCCTTAACATTCTTAGAACCCGGTAGGTACGACACCACAAAATTAAACCGAGAGAAAAACAACGACCAGCGCGCCTGTCTAGGATTCAGGCGCCTGGCAGACTCAAGGTAAATTAAATTTTTGTGGTCAGTCAATACCACCACCTGATGTCTGGCCCCCTCAAGCCAGTGACGCCACTCCTCAAAAGCCCACTTCATGGCCAAAAGCTCCCGATTCCCAATATCATAATTCCGCTCGGCGGGCGAAAATTTACGGGAAAAAAAAGCACAAGGTCTCATCACGGAGCAGTCGGAACTTCTCTGCGACAACACCGCCCCAGCTCCGATTTCAGAAGCGTCGACCTCAACCTGAAAAGGAAGAGCAACATCAGGCTGACGCAACACTGGGGCGGAAGAAAAGCGGCGCTTGAGCTCCCGAAAGGCCTCCACAGCATCAGGGGACCAATCAGCAACATCAGCACCCTTCTTAGTCAAATCAGTCAATGGTTTTACAACATCAGAAAAACCAGCAATAAATCGACGATAAAAGTTAGCAAAGCCCAAAAATTTCTGAAGACTCTTAAGAGAAGAGGGTTGCGTCCAATCACCAATAGCCTGAACCTTGACAGGATCCATCTCGATGGAAGAGGGGGAAAAAATGTATCCCAAGAAAGAAATCTTTTGAACCCCAAAAACACACTTAGAACCCTTCACACACAAGGAATTAGACCGCAAAACCTGAAAAACCCTCCTGACCTGCTGGACATGAGAGTCCCAGTCATCCGAAAAAATCAGAATATCATCCAGATACACAATCATAAATTTATCCAAATAATCGCGGAAAATGTCATGCATAAAGGACTGGAAGACTGAAGGGGCATTTGAAAGACCAAAAGGCATCACCAAATACTCAAAATGGCCCTCGGGCGTATTAAATGCGGTTTTCCACTCATCCCCCTGCTTGATTCGCACCAAATTATACGCCCCACGGAGATCAATCTTAGAGAACCACTTAGCCCCCTTTATACGAGCAAACAAATCAGTAAGCAGTGGTAACGGATATTGATATTTAACCGTGATTTTATTCAAAAGTCGATAATCAATACACGGCCTCAAAGAGCCGTCTTTCTTAGACACAAAGAAAAAACCGGCTCCTAAGGGAGATGACGAAGGACGAATATGTCCCTTTTCCAAGGACTCCTTTATATATTCTCGCATAGCAGCGTGTTCAGGCACAGACAGATTAAATAAACGACCCTTAGGGTATTTACTACCCGGAATCAAGTCTATGGCACAATCGCACTCCCGGTGCGGAGGTAGTGAACCAACCTTGGGTTCTTCAAAAACGTCACGAAAGTCAGACAAGAATTCAGGAATCTCAGAGGGAATAGATGATGAAATGGAAACCAAAGGTACGTCCCCATGAGTTCCTTTACATCCCCAGCTTAACACAGACATAGCTCTCCAGTCGAGGACTGGGTTATGAGATTGCAGCCATGGCAATCCCAGCACCAAAACATCATGTAGATTATACAGCACCAGAAAGCGAATAACCTCCTGGTGATCCGGATTAACACGCATAGTCACTTGTGTCCAGTATTGTGGTTTATTACTAGCCAATGGGGTGGAGTCAATCCCTTTCAGAGGTATCGGAGCCTCCAGTGGCTCCAAATCATACCCACAGCGTTTGGCAAAGGACCAATCCATAAGACTCAAAGCAGCGCCAGAGTCGACATAGGCGTCCGCGGTAATAGATGACAAAGAACAAATCAGGGTCACAGATAGAATAAACTTAGACTGTAAAGTGCTAATTGAAACAGACTTGTCAGGCTTCTTAGTACGCTTAAAGCATGCTGATATAACATGAGTTTAATCACCACAATAGAAGCACAACCCATTTTTTCGTCTAAAATTCTGCCGCTCGCTTCTGGACAGAATTCTATCACATTGCATATTTTCTGGCGTTTTCTCAGTAGACACCGCCAAATGGTGCACAGGTTTGCGCTCCCGCAGACGCCTATCGATCTGAATAGCCATCGTCATGGACTCATTCAGACTCGCAGGCACAGGGAACCCCACCATAACATCCTTAATGGCATCAGAGAGACCTTCTCTGAAAATCGCCGCCAGGGCGCACTCATTCCACTGAGTAAGCACAGACCATTTGCGGAATTTTTGGCAGTATATTTCAGCTTCATCTTGCCCCTGAGACAAGGACATCAAGGCCTTTTCCGCCTGAAGCTCTAAATGAGGTTCCTCATAAAGCAACCCCAAGGCCAGAAAAAACGCATCCACATTGAGCAACGCAGGATCCCCTGGTGCCAATGCAAAAGCCCAGTCTTGAGGGTCGCCCCGGAGCAAGGAAATTACAATCCTGACCTGCTGTGCAGGATCTCCGGCAGAGCGAGACTTCAGGGACAAAAACAATTTGCAATTATTTTTAAAATTTTGAAAGTGAGATCTATTCCCCGAGAAGAATTCAGGCAAAGGAATTCTAGGCTCAGACATAGGTGCATGAACAACAAAATCTTGCAAATTTTGTACCTTTGTGGCGAGATTATTCAAACCTGTAGCTACACTCTGAAGATCCATTTGAAACAGGTGAACACAGAGCCATTCAAGGATTAGAAGGAGAGAAAGAGAGGAAGGCTGCAGTATAGGCAGACTAGCAAGTGATTCAATTAAGAGCACACTCAGAACTAGAGGAAAAAAAAAAAAAAAAATAGTAGCAGACTTCTTTTTTCTCTCCTTTCTCAGCCAGTAATTTAACCCTTTTTTAGGCCGGTCAAACTGTCAAGAAAGGCCGTACTGGGCCCCTGGCAATTAGGGGAGGCCGCCATGACAGGGGAACGTGCGACGTAAGTGAGCTTATTAGGACTGCTGGGGGTGTCAAGGTTAAAGGAACTGAGGGGAGGGGAAGAGTTTTTTGAATTTGAAAGTGGAGGAGGGGTTATGGGCAGGGGGGGGACCTTATAAAAAGGGGTGGCCACGTGAGTGGGGCAACCATTTTGGGTACTCACCGGCCACAGACGAAAGCTCCAGAGTACTCATCACGATGGACGTAGAGGCCTTACTGCAGCAGTTGAGGGACGCAGCGGGCACTCAGGGCGCAGATTGGCTGCAGGCTTCGGTTTCCAGCCTGCTCCAGGGGTCGGTAGCCGGAGCCTCCATCGCTCCTCCAGCAGGACGCCGGCCGCGGAGGTCACGTCCTCCGGCGCGCTTAAGCCCTGAGGCTACCCCCCGGGTCCGGCACCGCATTAGGAGCCCCTCCAGGGACCCTCCAGCCAGGGCCGGCGGGCGCACTCCCCCCCCTGCCCCTTGCCCACAGGCTGGGAGGAATCCTTCCACCAGGCGGGACCCACAACAGGGGCCGGGTTCCCACCCCCCCGCGGCACAGAGGCGTCGGGATTCAGGACCGGGAGCGGCAGGTGCCAGCGTCCCGGCTGGCCCTGCTCGGCGGGGAGGAACGCGAGGAGCCAGGGGACGGGCCCCCATGCGGAGGAGATCCAGCGGCCGGCAGTCGGCCGGCTTCTCTTCAAGTGCGCCAGGGAGAGTGGCGCAGGACGGTCAGCAGGGTCGGGACACAGCGAGAGCGGCTCCGGTGAGAGGCGGGCAGCAGTCGGCTGGCTCAGTCAGCAGCGCTGCGGTGTCATCACACGGCCGGAGTCTCAGGCAAGATGGCGCCGCAGCAGGGAGCTCGGCGTCACGTGACCAGGATCTTCACCAAGATGGCGCCGCATCCTGGAGCTCTGCATCTATAATCCAGGACTCAGGACCTCCCCAAGATGGCGGCGCCCTGTGGACAGCGGCGGCAGCTCCGAGGGGCCCTGCCACTATCACCGGTTTGCCTGCTTCTGGCGGTGGGCAGCTGGTGAGGCAGGTTGACCCGGGAGCTGCGGAGCCAGCAGTATCCGGACCCAGCATGGAACCAGCACTCATTCATCAGGATCCAGGATCTGCGGCTGCTGGGTTCACAGCACCCAGGCAGCCAGGTGAGAGCCAGCATTTCCCTTTATTTAACCCCTGCTTAGCTCCTACTGAGGTTAGGGACCGGGAGGCAGTTATGGGGGGGGCTAGTGGGGGGATGAGTTTAATATTGCATGGCCTTAGGGATTTAGCTAGAATATGGTACGGGGGTCCTTTTGGAGTAGGGTCACCCACAGCGGCTTGGCTAGGGGGTGCAGAAAGGGCGACGGGTGTAGGTATGCTATCGGACGCTGAAGTACTTTCGCAGTGTGGAGGTCGGGGTATGGCAGGCTCAGCTGCGTCGGGGGGAGGCAGCAACGATGCAGAAAGGGGGTCTGGGTCAGCCGATTTGGGAAGCGGGGCCCAGAGCACAGGGGCTAGCAAAGAAAAAGAAAGCGAGGAGACAGTGCGCTTGGACGATTCAGCAAGGAGCGAGGTATACGTGTGCTTTGAGGGGCCGCTGGGGTCACATTTGAAGGGGGAGGTGAAAGAGAAGATTTGGAAAGGGGACTATGTGGATATCTTTTCATTGTTACCGTTAGAGAGATTCAATCTTGATAGGTTACGGAGAGACGATTCAAAAAAAGAGGACGAGGAAAAGAAGAGGTATCGTCTGATCCCTCGTTCTTTTTCGAATTGGTTGCAAGCTTTTGCGATATTGGCGAGCATCATAGGGGAAAAGGCACCGGAAAATTGTTCCGGTCTCTTTTGCTACATGGATGCAATTGGTGAGGCTTACAGGGTGTATGGAGGGCAAGGCTGGCTGCGATATGACGAACAGTTCAGGCAGCGTAAAGCAGTCCGCTCGAGCATACGGTGGGACCATAAGGACATTGCGTTATGGATGAGGGTTATGGCACCGGCCAGAGCAAACCAAGGAAATCAGCCATTTCATGGGGGCGCCGGGAGTTCAGGGCAGTCGGGACATTCGGTCGCAATGCAGAAGGGACTGTGTTTTTCCTTTAATGAGGGGACCTGTAGGTTTGGGAGCAAGTGTAAGTTTAAGCACGAATGCTCTAATTGTGGGGGCACACATGGGGCACCAAGATGTTTCAGAGGGGGGAAAACAAGAGGCGGGGAAGTTGCTGAAAAAAGGGGAGACGCCGGTGCGGCTGGACGCGATGGAGGCGTATCTAAATAGATACCCTGATAGAGCAGCAGCGTCACTGTTGAGGGAGGGTTTTGGTTACGGCTTCAAAATTCCGTTTATTGAGCAAGATGTTTGTTTGTCAAAAAAGAATTTAAAGTCGGCATTGCAGTTTCCTGATGTAGTTTCTGAGAAGTTAAAAAAAGAAGTTGAGTTAGGACGGATGGCAGGACCTTTTGCATTGGCTCCGTTCAGTAATCTGAGAGTGTCACCGCTCGGAGTGGTTCCTAAAAAGGAACCTAACAAATTCAGGCTTATTCATCACTTGTCATTCCCGAAAGGGATGTCAGTGAATGATGGGGATCGACCCTCAACTGTGTGCGGTTTCTTACATGTCGTTCGACGCAGCAATGGATTTGGTACGGCTATGCGGTAGGGGGGCCCTGATGGCGAAGACGGATATTGAAGCGGCTTTCCGCCTGTTGCCAGTACACCCGGAGAGTATGCATTTGTTGGGGTGTTTTTGGGACGGAGGTTTCTTCATTGATCGGTGTCTTCCCATGGGTTGTTCGCTATCATGTGCTTACTTCGAGGCTTTTAGTACATTCTTAGAATGGGTCGTTAAGGATGTATCTGGCTTGAGTTACTGCTTACATTACCTTGATGATTTCATGTTTGTGGGCCCTCCGCAGTCTGCAATTTGCTCGATTTTGTTACACACAATGGAGAGGGTAGCCCGGGGATTCGGAGTTCCTTTGGCGGCGGACAAGACTGTCGGGCCAATGACCACGCTGAGTTTTCTAGGCATAGAAATTGACACCATAGCGATGGAATGCAGATTGCCTGAGGATAAGGTAGTTACTTTTCGGGAGGAAGTTCAGAAAGCGTGTACACGGCGTAAGATAACGCTGCATGATTTACAGTCTTTGCTGGGCAAGCTGAACTTTGCTTGCAGGATTATGCCGATGGGCCGTCCATTTTGTAGGCGTTTGTCTTTGGCTACGGTGGGAGTGAAATCTCCGCTGCACTTCATCAGATTGACGAGGGATTTGAAACAGGACTTGAAGATATGGGCCCTGTTCTTGGAGGACTATAATGGCAGATCCATCTGGATTCAAACAGTGGAGAATGCAGTGGATTTAGGTTTTTGCATTAACGTGGGCGAAATGTGTGGTTTCAATGTGCAATATTGCGGTCAGAGCGTTGTGGCGGAGTGGCCACCTAGGTGGCGTGAGCAAGGCTTGTTGCAAAATCAGGTTTTGTTACAGTTGTTTCCTCGTGTAGTGGCATTGTCAGTTTGGGGTGGTATGGTGATGAACAAAAAAATCCGCTTTTCCTGCGAACACTTGGGCGTTGTGGATGCCATCAATACGCTATCTGCAGCATCTACGGAAGTGGTCAGGGTACTGCAGCATCTGGTGTTCCTGGGCCTCAAGTTTAATTTGTGGATAGTAGCAGATGGCAAGACAACTATGCCTACTAACGCTGATAATGTCTTTTTCCATCCACAGCGGCATCAGTCTCAAGGGCTGGGACCTTGCTTGGATTCGGCAGGCCAGGATTGTCCAGCGGAACTGTGGAACCTGCCCTTCGGGCTGTAGGGGAGTTGTTTGCTAGATCACTTTCGGATAGGTCTTGGTTGCAGTATAATCAAGCTTGGAGCACATGGGAGAATTGGAAGGGGTCATATGGGGCTGGTATGGATGATGAGTATAAGCTGTTGTTGTTGGTAGGACATGTATGGGAGTCGGGTTGGTCGGTGTCCAAGATGAGTAAGTTCCTAGCTGGTCTAGCGTTTGGCTTCAAGGCCAGAGGTTTACGGGATGAGACGAAATCCTTTTTGGTTGCGCAGTTAGTGAAAGGTTGGAAAAAAGGGCAGAAGTCGTTGGACGACAGACGTCCGGTTTCCTTCGAAGTGTTGTTAGTAATTGGTGGACACCTGAGTTCTGTTTGTTTCTCAGAATGGGAAGTAACGTTGTTCCATGCGGCTTTTTCGTTAGCCTTTTTCGGAGCATTCCGTTTGGGGGAGTTGGTTAGCCCTTCCAGATACAAGGGAGGGGGTTTGAGGAGAGAAGACGTTGATGTTACGTCCGATAGGGTGGTGGTGTTTATTCGGTCATCAAAGACGGACGTTACCGGTAAAGGTTGTAAAATAGTGTTATTTGAAGTTCCGAGTTGTCCGTTGTGCCCGGTATTCTGTGTGAGTAACTTACTGAGAAGAGAAGGGGTTCTATCCGACCCATTGTTGGTTCATGCGGATGGTTCGTTTTTATCTCGTTTCCAGTTTGTTTCGATATTTCGGAAGTGTTTGGAATTGGGGGGAATTTCACCGGCGAAGTACAGCGGGCATTCATTTCGTATTGGGGCTGCGACGGAGGCGGCTAGGAGAGGTTTAGGGGATGAGGTGGTTAAACGAATCGGGCGGTGGGAATCGGTGAGATTCCGGTCTTATGTTCGCCCAGGTTTGTTATAATCGCATGGTTCCAATGTTTGGGGGTCTTTTGTATTGAGTTTGATAGATGTTCTTCTTTATTCTCTTACAGACCACGGCACAAGGCTAGTGTGGATTATGGGACATTCATTCGTGTTCTGGGCGGCAGAGAGGGCAGCGGTTCGTCCTGATGGTCGGCAGTTGGGTTTTTTCACATGACGTGGCAACCTTACGATGGATTGGAAAAAGGGGAATGACGTGGAGCCAGTTTTTACCTGAGTTTCACCGTTTTGTGCGCTGGGATCAGTTCCCGCAAATTTTGGTTATTCATTTGGGAGGAAATGACTTGGGGAAGAGGCCATGTAGAGAACTTATAAAGGACATTAAGTTCGATATGTTAAGGTTGTGGGCAATGTTTCCTAAGGTTTTGGTAGTGTGGTCCGACATCGTCCCGAGGAAGGTTTGGCGGGGTGCTAGGTCATTGGAGGGGATAAACAAAGCACGGATTAAGGTGAACAAAGCTGTTTCGCGTTTCATGGCAAGGAACGGAGCAGTAGTGGTGCGGCACGTCAACTTGGAGTCTGGTACGGGAGGTTATTGGAGATTGGATGGGGTGCATCTGAACGCGGTTGGTACCGATATGTGGTGTTTGGCGATCCAGGAGGACATCGAAACAGCTTTGAAGGTGTGGCGGGACATAAATTCCTAAGGTTTTAGGGCATTTATGTTTGTGGCGTGGGGTGGTGATCCTCGAAGTTGGTGGAAGTGGAAAATGGCGGATGGATGGGGGGGGGATCTCAATAGGTCCTGGACTCCCCAGGGTGATTTTAAATTGGTTAAAGGGGGACAGATAATCCCAGGAAGGGATTAGTAGGGGAACAAAAACAGGTGTACGGGTTTGGCCTGGCGGGCGGAGTTTGCCCCTGAGCTGGTGCATAGCGGCTGGGGGTAAGGCGGATATAAGGCCAAAATAGGCGGGACGTTTGGCGGAAAAATGGTGGACATTAGTGTTGAGCATTCCGATACCGCAAGTATCGGGTATCGGCCGATACTTGCGGTATCGGAATTCCGATACCGGGATTCCGATACTTGGCGCGTATCGGATACCGGAATCGGAAGTTCCATGATTCAAAATTCAGAAATTCAGCCAATGAGAAAGATTCCAAGTGTGGGCACATCCTGTTTAGCATGGAGGGCATGAAACTACTGGCAAGGCTGTGATTGGCTGCTTAAATGATGTCATGATGCAGTTTAAAAGTCGCTGGCGCCATTTTGCGATCACTCTGCTGTGAATTCAGTTAGTGACAGGACGCTGTTTGCTGACTGAGGGACAGTTTAGAGATAGCGATTTGCTTCTTTGTGCTTTCCAAAGGCTAATTTAGCAACCGCTGTGTTCACCTACTAATCACCTTCCTTTTGCCTTGTAGCGCTGTTTTCACAGCGATCTGCAAGGTCTCTCTGTGTGTGTGTGTGAGTGCAGCCCACTCTCTAGTCTGAGTGCAGCCACATAGGCCATCCATAGCTGGTTGTATTCAGTTCAGGGAGGGTGGTTCATTGCCTCATACTGTCCTTTTTTTTTTTTTTTTTGAAGTAGTGCAGGCTGCTGCACATTTTTTCCAAAAATTCCTATTAGTGTCTTTCCACCCGTCTCCAGCTAATTTGTGGAAAAACACTACATAGGATAAAGTAGAGGAGGGTTTTTGGGCCTTGCAGCGCCGTTTACGGCTGTCTGCACGGTCTCCGTGTGACTGCAGCTCGCCCTGTAGTCTGTGAGCAGCCGTAGCTTGGTTGTCTCCAGCTCAGGGTTGTTCACTGCGTCATACCGCCAAATCAATTTTCATTTTGTTTTCAAGTAGTGTAGTCTGCTGCTAATTAATTTAAAAAAATCCTATTAGTGTCTTTCCACCCGTCTCCAGCTAATTTGTGGAAAAACACTACATAGGATAAAGTAGAGGAGGGTTTTTGGGCCTTGCAGCGCCGTTTACGGCTGTCTGCACGGTCTCCGTGTGACTGCAGCTCGCCCTGTAGTCTGTGAGCAGCCGTAGCTTGGTTGTCTCCAGCTCAGGGTTGTTCACTGCGTCATACCGCCAAATCAATTTTCATTTTGTTTTCAAGTAGTGTAGTCTGCTGCTAATTAATTTAAAAAAATCCTATTAGTGTCTTTCCACCCGTCTCCAGCTAATTTGTGGAAAAACACTACATAGGATAAAGTAGAGGAGGGTTTTTGGGCCTTGCAGCGCCGTTTACGGCTGTCTGCACGGTCTCCGTGTGACTGCAGCTCGCCCTGTAGCCTGTGAGCAGCCGTAGCTTGGTTGTCTCCAGCTCAGGGTTGTTCACTGCGTCATACCGCCAAATCAATTTTCATTTTGTTTTCAAGTAGTGTAGTCTGCTGCTAATTAATTTAAAAAAATCCTATTAGTGTCTTTCCACCCGTCTCCAGCTAATTTGTGGAAAAACACTACATAGGATAAAGTAGAGGAGGGTTTTTGGGCCTTGCAGCGCCGTTTACGTCTGTCTGCACGGTCTCCGTGTGACTGCAGCTCTATCCGTTGTCAGTTCAGCCCCCAAAAAATAAATAAATAATAAAGTTCACCAAACACACCAGTTACACCACTTTACATTTGTGTAGGCCACATTAGCTCATATTCAAGTCTAGTCCACACTTTAGAAAATTAGTGTGTCTTATACCTGTTAGGAGGAGTTGCTCAGGAATAAGCACACAAAGCCGTTAGTACTTTTCTGCTTATCTTTATCAGTCAACCAAGATGAAGAAGGCAGTGAGTAAGGCACGTGGGCGTGGGCGCGGAGCAGGGAGGGGACGTGGGGATTCTGTGCCTGCTGCGGGCACCGGTGAGTCATCAGCACCCACTTTCACAAGGGAACAGTCGTTCATGCGCAGCTTTGTCGCCGAGCGCCGTACACCGCTGCTGCGTCAAGACCAAATTGAAGCCGTTGTGGGATGGATGGCAGCTAATGCATCAACTTCCATTAGTGCCACATCCTCTCAGACACAGAGCACTGGAGAGCAGCCATCTGTCTCTTCACCACCTGCAAAATTGCCCAGGCAGACAGAGATCCCAGGACAGGAGCAGTCTCTACTTCTGTTCTCTGAATCATCTCTTGGCTTGGAAACAGGGGGCCAGCCAAGCAGCATTGGAGAAATGGAAGAAGAGGCAGGGTGCAGTGATGCCCAACCGCTTTTTCTGTCTTCCTCTGAAGAGGCGGGTGGGCCAGTGGCTCCGGTCACCACCTCGCAGGCCGCATCAGCTGATGATGACACTCAGGTGCCACTTACTGGTGCGTGCTCTGCTGCTGAGACTACCCAGGAGGAGCAGTTGGGGGCAGAGGGTAGTGTAGATGATGAGGTCCTTGACCCATCTTGGCGTCAGGGACAGGAAGGTGGTGGGAGCAGCTCTGAGGAAGAGATTCCCCGTACGGCCCAAAGAGGGAGAGGGAGGGGGAAGACTGCGGATCCTGCAGCCTCCGCTTTGGCACCCGTAAGGAGCATGTCTCTTCCAAAAGTCAAAAGGGGGGCTCCCAAGACTTGCAGTGCCTGGTCCTTTTTTGACACAGTTGCAGATGACATTTGCTATGTCAGATGCAAGGTGTGTCATCAAAAAATCAAAAGAGGTCAAAAAGTCGCCAACCTCAATACCTCCAACATGTGGAAACATGTGCGCAACAGGCACCCGGCGGAGTTAGACAAACACACTGAAGAGCTAGGCCAACCAACAGCGGCAGCTACCACCTCTTCAGCTCGTGTTGCCTCTTCCTCTAGCTCACACGCAGCTGGTTCGGCTTCCTCCCAGGATCGCCGTGGAAGAACCTCTGGCCCTGTTGTCCAGAGACCCGCTGTCATTCCACCCGCAGCACCACTTTCCCAGTCAACCACACACTCCCAGCCCAGTCTACAGCCATCGGTAGTACAGGCATGGGAGAAAAGGCGGCCTTTCTCGTCAAACCACCCACGAGCACAGGCTCTGACTGCAGGCATTGCCAAACTTCTGTCACTGGAAATGCTGTCATTCAGGCTGGTGGAGACTGACAGCTTCCGTGACTTGATGTCATTGGCAGTCCCACAGTACAGTGTGCCCAGCCGCTTTTACTTCAGCAGGCAAGCCGTCCCTGCCCTGCACAAGCATGTGGAGGGACACATAAAACACGCGCTACTGAATGCCGTCAGTAGCAAGGTCCACCTCACCACCGATGCGTGGACCAGTCAACATGGACAGGGGCGATACCTTTCCCTCACTGCCCATTGGGTTAATGTAGTTGAGCCGGGTACAGACCGTGCGAGTGGCGCAGGACGTGTCCTGCCCACTCCAAGGATTGCAGGAATCCATTCTGTACGCATTGACTCCTCCTCTTACACCAGTTCCTCAGAATCATCGCTGCAGGAGCCGTCACAGTCCACCTCCACATGGACCCGTGATGAACGTGTACCTGTTACGACCGACATGAGCACAGCCGTGGCCAAACGTCAACAGGCCGTCTTGAAATTAATTTTTTTGGGGAATCGTAGCCACACAGCGCAGGAGCTCTGGAATGCCATCAAGCAGGAGAGCGATGTGTGGTTTGAGCCAGCGAATCTCCAGCCAGGCATGGTAGTGTGTGATAATGGCCGAAATCTGGTGGCAGCCCTGGGCCTCGGCAACCTCACTCACATCCCATGTCTGGCACATGTGCTCAATTTGGTCGTGCAGAGTTTTTTGAGGGACTATCCGGATCTTGATGCACTGCTGCACAAGGTCCGCCTAGAGTGTGCTCACTTGCGGCGTTCCAGCACGGCAAAAGCGCGCATTGCGGCTCTGCAGCGCCGACACCGCCTGCCGGAACATCGCATCATATGTGACCTACCTACCAGGTGGAATTCCACGTTACATATGTTGGAGCGGTTGTGTGAGCAGCAGCAAGCTGTAATGGAGTACCAGCTGTATCAGGCGCAAAAAAGTCGCAGTCAGCGCCGTACAGACTTCACAACCACAGAGTGGGCCACTATGAAGGATGTCTGCCAGGTTTTGCGTCCCTTTGATTATTCCACGCGGATGGCGAGTGCAGATGATGCACTAGTCAGCATGACTGTCCCCCTTATCTGCCTGCTTGAAAAATCACTGCAAGCGCTAAGGGATGATGTTGTGGAAGAGGTGGAGGATGAGGATTCACCACTTCCATCATCTTCTGGACAGTCAGCGCCACGTGGTTCCTCACAAACGCGTAGGCAGGGGACAGTTTGTGAGGAGGATGAGGAGGAGTCAATGGAGGAGGAAGACATCCGTCCAGAGGAGGGAGTTCCCGAATTGTCCAGTACTCAGTGTGTACAGCGAGGGTGGGGTGATGACGAGCGGGCAGAGATCACGCCTCCAGCTGGGGACAGCGTTTCTTGGGCAGTTGGCAGTCTGCAGCACATGGTGGATTACATGCTGCAGTGCCTGAGAAACGACCGCCGCATCGACCACATTCTCAACATGTCTGATTATTGGGTGTTCACCCTCCTCGATCCTCGCTACCGGGACAACGTAGAAAGCCTCATCACACCGTTGAACCGGGAGCGAAAAATGCGGGAGTACCAAGACACACTGGTCAGTTCCATCATCTTCTCCATTCCAACTGAGAGAAGTGCTGCTACTGCATTCCAAAGCAGCTCAGTGCGTCCAGGCAGTGGTGGAGGCTCTGCACAAAGAGGGAGCAGAAGCAGTGCCTCTGCCCAAGGCAAGACCAGTATGGCCCAACTGTGGCACAGTTTTGTGTGCCCCCCACAAAAGTCTACACCATCACAGACGGCTCCAGTCAGCAGGAGGCAACGGTTCCGTCAGATGGTGACAGACTACATGTCTTGCCCTCTTGCTGTACTCCCAGACGGCTCTTCCCCTTTCAAGTTTTGGGTCTCAAAGCTGGATACATGGCCAGAGCTAAGCCAGTATGCATTGGAGGTGCTGTCTTGCCCTGCGGCCAGTGTATTATCGGAACGTGTCTTTAGTGCTGCAGGTGGTGTACTAACTGACCGTCGCATGCGACTATCCTCCGATAACGTTGACCGGCTTACTTTCCTGAAAATGAACAAGGCCTGGATCTCGCAGGAATTTGCCACTCCTCCTCCTGATTAAATAATTAGGTCACTGTATACGTTATCCAGGTCTCCTGTTGTGTTCATCTTTCTACCACCTGAACTTAAATTCCTGGGCTCCAACACCGCCAGTTGAGGCTCAGACGTGCCGTCTGCACAGTCAAAACATACGACCCAGTGTTATTGGGTTTCAGTAACGTCAGCTGATCCCCAGCTGTGTAGCCGGCAATGTGTCATGCGACCGCCACGCTGACACAACAACTGAAATGTAAGGGAATCTGTCCCCCCCCCCCCAAGGCGTTTGTTACTGAAAGAGCCACCTTGTGCAGCAGTAATGCTGCACAAGGAAAAAGGTAGCTATTTTGGTTTTGCTCCTTGCACACGCAAAACTTAACACTTATAAAATGTGTCCACTGATACCGTAAAACCGTCCCGGAGGTGGGACTTTCCTTCGTAATATGACGCAGCACAGCCGTCATTCCTACCCCCCCGGCGCCGCGCCCCGGCTCCTCAGCGTTGTTTGATTCCGTCCCGGAGCCTGCGCTGTTATGTTATCCCGTGGCCAGGCACACTTAGCGCTGCCCGTCTTCTGGCATCATTTGGTGTCAGGCTGGCTGCGCCTGTGCGGCCACGCTGGCCGAGAGCCCGCCTCGCAGTGTCTTCTGATTTAATCCCACTGGGGGCCTGGGATCTATGGACATGCGCAGTGCATATCTGAACCTCCACCTCTCACTCATCTCCCTATGGCTTCTTCAGACTGTTCGGTGTCAGCTGGTCCCTAATAGCATGCCACGGCCGTGACACCGCACAGTCTGGAAAAGAAGCCGTAGGGAGGGGAGTGAGAGGCGAGGATATGCACTGCGCATGGCCATGGATCCCAGGCCCCCAGTGGGATTACATCAGAAGACACTGCGAGGCGGGCTCTCGGCCAGCGCGGCCGCACAGGCGCAGCCAGCCTGACACCAAATGATGTCAGAAGATGGGCAGCGCTAAGTGTGCCTGGCCACGGGATAACATAACAGCGCAGGCTCCGGGACAGAATCAAACAACGCTGAGGAGCCGGGGCACGGCGGCGGGGGGGTAGTAATGATGGCTGTGCTGCGTCATATTACGAAGGAAAGTCCCACCTCCGGGACGGTTTCACGGCTTCAGGGGACACATTTTATAAGTGTTTAGTTCTGTGTTTGCAAGGAGCATGATGAAAAGAGCCACCTTTTCCTTTTGCATCTTTTGTGCTGCACAAGCTGGCTCTTTCAGCTACAAACGCCTTGGGGGGGGGTTAAAGGTTCCCTTTCGACTTTCTCAGGCTTCGGCCTACATTGTGTTCCTCTGCTTTTCCACCTGCCCCTGGGCTCCAACACCGCTAGTTGCCGTCCAGAAGTGCTGTATGCACAGTCAACAGTCGCTCCTCTGTTATTGGGGTTCAGTAACGTCAGCTGTTCCCCTGCTGTGTGTGTGGCAATCCCTCCTACCTCCTCCAACCTCCTCCTCCTCCACCTGTCCCTGGGCTCCAACACCGCCAGTTGCCGTCCAGAAGTGCTGTACGCACAGTCAACAGTCCCTCCTCTGTTATTGGGGTTCAGTAACGTCAGCTGTTCCCCTGCTGTGTGTGTGGCAATCCCTCCTACCTCCTCCAACCTCCTCCTCCTCCACCTGTCCCTGGGCTCCAACACCGCCAGTTGCCGTCCAGAAGTGCTGTACGCACAGTCAACAGTCCCTCCTCTGTTATTGGGGTTCAGTAACGTCAGCTGTTCCCCTGCTGTGTGTGTGGCAATCCCTCCTACCTCCTCCAACCTCCTCCTCCTCCACCTGTCCCTGGGCTCCAACACCGCCAGTTGCCGTCCAGAAGTGCTGTACGCACAGTCAACAGTCCCTCCTCTGTTATTGGGGTTCAGTAACGTCAGCTGTTCCCCTGCTGTGTGTGTGGCAATCCCTCCTACCTCCTCCAACCTCCTCCTCCTCCACCTGTCCCTGGGCTCCAACACCGCCAGTTGCCGTCCAGAAGTGCTGTACGCACAGTCAACAGTCCCTCCTCTGTTATTGGGGTTCAGTAACGTCAGCTGTTCCCCTGCTGTGTGTGTGGCAATCCCTCCTACCTCCTCCAACCTCCTCCTCCTCCACCTGTCCCTGGGCTCCAACACCGCCAGTTGCCGTCCAGAAGTGCTGTACGCACAGTCAACAGTCCCTCCTCTGTTATTGGGGTTCAGTAACGTCAGCTGTTCCCCTGCTGTGTGTGTGGCAATCCCTCCTACCTCCTCCAACCTCCTCCAACCTCCTCCTCCTCCACCTGTCCCTGGGCTCCAACACCGCCAGTTGCCGTCCAGAAGTGCTGTACGCACAGTCAACAGTCCCTCCTCTGTTATTGGGGTTCAGTAACGTCAGCTGTTCCCCTGCTGTGTGTGTGGCAATCCCTCCTACCTCCTCCAACCTCCTCCAACCTCCTCCTCCTCCACCTGTCCCTGGGCTCCAACACCGCCAGTTGCCGTCCAGAAGTGCTGTACGCACAGTCAACAGTCCCTCCTCTGTTATTGGGGTTCAGTAACGTCAGCTGTTCCCCTGCTGTGTGTGTGGCAATCCCTCCTACCTCCTCCAACCTCCTCCTCCTCCACCTGTCCCTGGGCTCCAACACCGCCAGTTGCCGTCCAGAAGTGCTGTACGCACAGTCAACAGTCCCTCCTCTGTTATTGTGGTTCAGTAACGTCAGCTGTTCCCCTGCTGTGTGTGTGGCAATCCCTCCTACCTCCTCCAACCTCCTCCTCCTCCACCTGTCCCTGGGCTCCAACACCGCCAGTTGCCGTCCAGAAGTGCTGTACGCACAGTCAACAGTCCCTCCTCTGTTATTGGGGTTCAGTAACGTCAGCTGTTCCCCTGCTGTGTGTGTGGCAATCCCTCCTACCTCCTCCAACCTCCTCCTCCTCCACCTGTCCCTGGGCTCCAACACCGCCAGTTGCCGTCCAGAAGTGCTGTACGCACAGTCAACAGTCCCTCCTCTGTTATTGGGGTTCAGTAACGTCAGCTGTTCCCCTGCTGTGTGTGTGGCAATCCCTCCTACCTCCTCCAACCTCCTCCTCCTCCACCTGTCCCTGGGCTCCAACACCGCCAGTTGCCGTCCAGAAGTGCTGTACGCACAGTCAACAGTCCCTCCTCTGTTATTGGGGTTCAGTAACGTCAGCTGTTCCCCTGCTGTGTGTGTGGCAATCCCTCCTACCTCCTCCAACCTCCTCCAACCTCCTCCTCCTCCACCTGTCCCTGGGCTCCAACACCGCCAGTTGCCGTCCAGAAGTGCTGTACGCACAGTCAACAGTCCCTCCTCTGTTATTGGGGTTCAGTAACGTCAGCTGTTCCCCTGCTGTGTGTGTGGCAATCCCTCCTACCTCCTCCAACCTCCTCCTCCTCCACCTGTCCCTGGGCTCCAACACCGCCAGTTGCCGTCCAGAAGTGCTGTACGCACAGTCAACAGTCCCTCCTCTGTTATTGGGGTTCAGTAACGTCAGCTGTTCCCCTGCTGTGTGTGTGGCAATCCCTCCTACCTCCTCCAACCTCCTCCAACCTCCTCCTCCTCCACCTGTCCCTGGGCTCCAACACCGCCAGTTGCCGTCCAGAAGTGCTGTACGCACAGTCAACAGTCCCTCCTCTGTTATTGGGGTTCAGTAACGTCAGCTGTTCCCCTGCTGTGTGTGTGGCAATCCCTCCTACCTCCTCCAACCTCCTCCTCCTCCACCTGTCCCTGGGCTCCAACACCGCCAGTTGCCGTCCAGAAGTGCTGTACGCACAGTCAACAGTCCCTCCTCTGTTATTGGGGTTCAGTAACGTCAGCTGTTCCCCTGCTGTGTGTGTGGCAATCCCTCCTACCTCCTCCAACCTCCTCCTCCTCCACCTGTCCCTGGGCTCCAACACCGCCAGTTGCCGTCCAGAAGTGCTGTACGCACAGTCAACAGTCCCTCCTCTGTTATTGGGGTTCAGTAACGTCAGCTGTTCCCCTGCTGTGTGTGTGGCAATCCCTCCTACCTCCTCCAACCTCCTCCTCCTCCACCTGTCCCTGGGCTCCAACACCGCCAGTTGCCGTCCAGAAGTGCTGTACGCACAGTCAACAGTCCCTCCTCTGTTATTGGGGTTCAGTAACGTCAGCTGTTCCCCTGCTGTGTGTGTGGCAATCCCTCCTACCTCCTCCAACCTCCTCCTCCTCCACCTGTCCCTGGGCTCCAACACCGCCAGTTGCCGTCCAGAAGTGCTGTACGCACAGTCAACAGTCCCTCCTCTGTTATTGGGGTTCAGTAACGTCAGCTGTTCCCCTGCTGTGTGTGTGGCAATCCCTCCTACCTCCTCCAACCTCCTCCTCCTCCACCTGTCCCTGGGCTCCAACACCGCCAGTTGCCGTCCAGAAGTGCTGTACGCACAGTCAACAGTCCCTCCTCTGTTATTGGGGTTCAGTAACGTCAGCTGTTCCCCTGCTGTGTGTGTGGCAATCCCTCCTACCTCCTCCAACCTCCTCCAACCTCCTCCTCCTCCACCTGTCCCTGGGCTCCAACACCGCCAGTTGCCGTCCAGAAGTGCTGTACGCACAGTCAACAGTCCCTCCTCTGTTATTGGGGTTCAGTAACGTCAGCTGTTCCCCTGCTGTGTGTGTGGCAATCCCTCCTACCTCCTCCAACCTCCTCCTCCTCCACCTGTCCCTGGGCTCCAACACCGCCAGTTGCCGTCCAGAAGTGCTGTACGCACAGTCAACAGTCCCTCCTCTGTTATTGGGGTTCAGTAACGTCAGCTGTTCCCCTGCTGTGTGTGTGGCAATCCCTCCTACCTCCTCCAACCTCCTCCAACCTCCTCCTCCTCCACCTGTCCCTGGGCTCCAACACCGCCAGTTGCCGTCCAGAAGTGCTGTACGCACAGTCAACAGTCCCTCCTCTGTTATTGGGGTTCAGTAACGTCAGCTGTTCCCCTGCTGTGTGTGTGGCAATCCCTCCTACCTCCTCCAACCTCCTCCTCCTCCACCTGTCCCTGGGCTCCAACACCGCCAGTTGCCGTCCAGAAGTGCTGTACGCACAGTCAACAGTCCCTCCTCTGTTATTGGGGTTCAGTAACGTCAGCTGTTCCCCTGCTGTGTGTGTGGCAATCCCTCCTACCTCCTCCAACCTCCTCCTCCTCCACCTGTCCCTGGGCTCCAACACCGCCAGTTGCCGTCCAGAAGTGCTGTACGCACAGTCAACAGTCCCTCCTCTGTTATTGGGGTTCAGTAACGTCAGCTGTTCCCCTGCTGTGTGTGTGGCAATCCCTCCTACCTCCTCCAACCTCCTCCTCCTCCACCTGTCCCTGGGCTCCAACACCGCCAGTTGCCGTCCAGAAGTGCTGTACGCACAGTCAACAGTCCCTCCTCTGTTATTGGGGTTCAGTAACGTCAGCTGTTCCCCTGCTGTGTGTGTGGCAATCCCTCCTACCTCCTCCAACCTCCTCCAACCTCCTCCTCCTCCACCTGTCCCTGGGCTCCAACACCGCCAGTTGCCGTCCAGAAGTGCTGTACGCACAGTCAACAGTCCCTCCTCTGTTATTGGGGTTCAGTAACGTCAGCTGTTCCCCTGCTGTGTGTGTGGCAATCCCTCCTACCTCCTCCAACCTCCTCCAACCTCCTCCTCCTCCACCTGTCCCTGGGCTCCAACACCGCCAGTTGCCGTCCAGAAGTGCTGTACGCACAGTCAACAGTCCCTCCTCTGTTATTGGGGTTCAGTAACGTCAGCTGTTCCCCTGCTGTGTGTGTGGCAATCCCTCCTACCTCCTCCAACCTCCTCCTCCTCCACCTGTCCCTGGGCTCCAACACCGCCAGTTGCCGTCCAGAAGTGCTGTACGCACAGTCAACAGTCCCTCCTCTGTTATTGGGGTTCAGTAACGTCAGCTGTTCCCCTGCTGTGTGTGTGGCAATCCCTCCTACCTCCTCCAACCTCCTCCTCCTCCACCTGTCCCTGGGCTCCAACACCGCCAGTTGCCGTCCAGAAGTGCTGTACGCACAGTCAACAGTCCCTCCTCTGTTATTGGGGTTCAGTAACGTCAGCTGTTCCCCTGCTGTGTGTGTGGCAATCCCTCCTACCTCCTCCAACCTCCTCCTCCTCCACCTGTCCCTGGGCTCCAACACCGCCAGTTGCCGTCCAGAAGTGCTGTACGCACAGTCAACAGTCCCTCCTCTGTTATTGGGGTTCAGTAACGTCAGCTGTTCCCCTGCTGTGTGTGTGGCAATCCCTCCTACCTCCTCCAACCTCCTCCTCCTCCACCTGTCCCTGGGCTCCAACACCGCCAGTTGCCGTCCAGAAGTGCTGTACGCACAGTCAACAGTCCCTCCTCTGTTATTGGGGTTCAGTAACGTCAGCTGTTCCCCTGCTGTGTGTGTGGCAATCCCTCCTACCTCCTCCAACCTCCTCCTCCTCCACCTGTCCCTGGGCTCCAACACCGCCAGTTGCCGTCCAGAAGTGCTGTACGCACAGTCAACAGTCCCTCCTCTGTTATTGGGGTTCAGTAACGTCAGCTGTTCCCTTGCTGTGTGTGTGGCAATCCCTCCTACCTCCTCCAACCTCCTCCAACCTCCTCCTCCTCCACCTGTCCCTGGGCTCCAACACCGCCAGTTGCCGTCCAGAAGTGCTGTACGCACAGTCAACAGTCCCTCCTCTGTTATTGGGGTTCAGTAACGTCAGCTGTTCCCCTGCTGTGTGTGTGGCAATCCCTCCTACCTCCTCCAACCTCCTCCAACCTCCTCCTCCTCCACCTGTCCCTGGGCTCCAACACCGCCAGTTGCCGTCCAGAAGTGCTGTACGCACAGTCAACAGTCCCTCCTCTGTTATTGGGGTTCAGTAACGTCAGCTGTTCCCCTGCTGTGTGTGTGGCAATCCCTCCTACCTCCTCCAACCTCCTCCTCCTCCACCTGTCCCTGGGCTCCAACACCGCCAGTTGCCGTCCAGAAGTGCTGTACGCACAGTCAACAGTCCCTCCTCTGTTATTGGGGTTCAGTAACGTCAGCTGTTCCCCTGCTGTGTGTGTGGCAATCCCTCCTACCTCCTCCAACCTCCTCCTCCTCCACCTGTCCCTGGGCTCCAACACCGCCAGTTGCCGTCCAGAAGTGCTGTACGCACAGTCAACAGTCCCTCCTCTGTTATTGGGGTTCAGTAACGTCAGCTGTTCCCCTGCTGTGTGTGTGGCAATCCCTCCTACCTCCTCCAACCTCCTCCTCCTCCACCTGTCCCTGGGCTCCAACACCGCCAGTTGCCGTCCAGAAGTGCTGTACGCACAGTCAACAGTCCCTCCTCTGTTATTGGGGTTCAGTAACGTCAGCTGTTCCCCTGCTGTGTGTGTGGCAATCCCTCCTACCTCCTCCAACCTCCTCCTCCTCCACCTGTCCCTGGGCTCCAACACCGCCAGTTGCCGTCCAGAAGTGCTGTACGCACAGTCAACAGTCCCTCCTCTGTTATTGGGGTTCAGTAACGTCAGCTGTTCCCCTGCTGTGTGTGTGGCAATCCCTCCTACCTCCTCCAACCTCCTCCTCCTCCACCTGTCCCTGGGCTCCAACACCGCCAGTTGCCGTCCAGAAGTGCTGTACGCACAGTCAACAGTCCCTCCTCTGTTATTGGGGTTCAGTAACGTCAGCTGTTCCCCTGCTGTGTGTGTGGCAATCCCTCCTACCTCCTCCAACCTCCTCCAACCTCCTCCTCCTCCACCTGTCCCTGGGCTCCAACACCGCCAGTTGCCGTCCAGAAGTGCTGTACGCACAGTCAACAGTCCCTCCTCTGTTATTGGGGTTCAGTAACGTCAGCTGTTCCCCTGCTGTGTGTGTGGCAATCCCTCCTACCTCCTCCAACCTCCTCCTCCTCCACCTGTCCCTGGGCTCCAACACCGCCAGTTGCCGTCCAGAAGTGCTGTACGCACAGTCAACAGTCCCTCCTCTGTTATTGGGGTTCAGTAACGTCAGCTGTTCCCCTGCTGTGTGTGTGGCAATCCCTCCTACCTCCTCCAACCTCCTCCAACCTCCTCCTCCTCCACCTGTCCCTGGGCTCCAACACCGCCAGTTGCCGTCCAGAAGTGCTGTACGCACAGTCAACAGTCCCTCCTCTGTTATTGGGGTTCAGTAACGTCAGCTGTTCCCCTGCTGTGTGTGTGGCAATCCCTCCTACCTCCTCCAACCTCCTCCTCCTCCACCTGTCCCTGGGCTCCAACACCGCCAGTTGCCGTCCAGAAGTGCTGTACGCACAGTCAACAGTCCCTCCTCTGTTATTGGGGTTCAGTAACGTCAGCTGTTCCCCTGCTGTGTGTGTGGCAATCCCTCCTACCTCCTCCAACCTCCTCCTCCTCCACCTGTCCCTGGGCTCCAACACCGCCAGTTGCCGTCCAGAAGTGCTGTACGCACAGTCAACAGTCCCTCCTCTGTTATTGGGGTTCAGTAACGTCAGCTGTTCCCCTGCTGTGTGTGTGGCAATCCCTCCTACCTCCTCCAACCTCCTCCTCCTCCACCTGTCCCTGGGCTCCAACACCGCCAGTTGCCGTCCAGAAGTGCTGTACGCACAGTCAACAGTCCCTCCTCTGTTATTGGGGTTCAGTAACGTCAGCTGTTCCCCTGCTGTGTGTGTGGCAATCCCTCCTACCTCCTCCAACCTCCTCCAACCTCCTCCTCCTCCACCTGTCCCTGGGCTCCAACACCGCCAGTTGCCGTCCAGAAGTGCTGTACGCACAGTCAACAGTCCCTCCTCTGTTATTGGGGTTCAGTAACGTCAGCTGTTCCCCTGCTGTGTGTGTGGCAATCCCTCCTACCTCCTCCAACCTCCTCCAACCTCCTCCTCCTCCACCTGTCCCTGGGCTCCAACACCGCCAGTTGCCGTCCAGAAGTGCTGTACGCACAGTCAACAGTCCCTCCTCTGTTATTGGGGTTCAGTAACGTCAGCTGTTCCCCTGCTGTGTGTGTGGCAATCCCTCCTACCTCCTCCAACCTCCTCCTCCTCCACCTGTCCCTGGGCTCCAACACCGCCAGTTGCCGTCCAGAAGTGCTGTACGCACAGTCAACAGTCCCTCCTCTGTTATTGGGGTTCAGTAACGTCAGCTGTTCCCCTGCTGTGTGTGTGGCAATCCCTCCTACCTCCTCCAACCTCCTCCTCCTCCACCTGTCCCTGGGCTCCAACACCGCCAGTTGCCGTCCAGAAGTGCTGTACGCACAGTCAACAGTCCCTCCTCTGTTATTGGGGTTCAGTAACGTCAGCTGTTCCCCTGCTGTGTGTGTGGCAATCCCTCCTACCTCCTCCAACCTCCTCCTCCTCCACCTGTCCCTGGGCTCCAACACCGCCAGTTGCCGTCCAGAAGTGCTGTACGCACAGTCAACAGTCCCTCCTCTGTTATTGGGGTTCAGTAACGTCAGCTGTTCCCCTGCTGTGTGTGTGGCAATCCCTCCTACCTCCTCCAACCTCCTCCTCCTCCACCTGTCCCTGGGCTCCAACACCGCCAGTTGCCGTCCAGAAGTGCTGTACGCACAGTCAACAGTCCCTCCTCTGTTATTGGGGTTCAGTAACGTCAGCTGTTCCCCTGCTGTGTGTGTGGCAATCCCTCCTACCTCCTCCAACCTCCTCCTCCTCCACCTGTCCCTGGGCTCCAACACCGCCAGTTGCCGTCCAGAAGTGCTGTACGCACAGTCAACAGTCCCTCCTCTGTTATTGGGGTTCAGTAACGTCAGCTGTTCCCTTGCTGTGTGTGTGGCAATCCCTCCTACCTCCTCCAACCTCCTCCAACCTCCTCCTCCTCCACCTGTCCCTGGGCTCCAACACCGCCAGTTGCCGTCCAGAAGTGCTGTACGCACAGTCAACAGTCCCTCCTCTGTTATTGGGGTTCAGTAACGTCAGCTGTTCCCCTGCTGTGTGTGTGGCAATCCCTCCTACCTCCTCCAACCTCCTCCAACCTCCTCCTCCTCCACCTGTCCCTGGGCTCCAACACCGCCAGTTGCCGTACAGAAGTGCTGTACGCACAGTCAACAGTCCCTCCTCTGTTATTGGGGTTCAGTAACGTCAGCTGTTCCCCTGCTGTGTGTGTGGCAATCCCTCCTACCTCCTCCAACCTCCTCCTCCTCCACCTGTCCCTGGGCTCCAACACCGCCAGTTGCCGTCCAGAAGTGCTGTACGCACAGTCAACAGTCCCTCCTCTGTTATTGGGGTTCAGTAACGTCAGCTGTTCCCCTGCTGTGTGTGTGGCAATCCCTCCTACCTCCTCCAACCTCCTCCAACCTCCTCCTCCTCCACCTGTCCCTGGGCTCCAACACCGCTAGTTGCCGTCCAGAAGTGCTGTACGCACAGAGCCAAACACCTCGCCAATGTGTTAGTGGGGTTCAGCACCGCCAGCTGTTCCCCTGCTGTGTATACGGCAACGTGTACTGCGACCGCCACGCAGACACAACAAGTTAAATGTAAGGGAACCTGACCCCCCCCCCCCCCCCAGGCGTTTGTTACTGAAGGAGCCACCTTGTGCAGCAGTAATGATGCAAAGGGAAAAAGTGCCTCTTTTCGTGATGCTCCTTGCACATGCTGAACCTAACACTTATGAAATGTGTCCCCACACAGCGTTAAACCGTCCGGTAGGTGGAACTTTCCTTTGTCGTGTGACGCAGCACAGCCATCATTTTTACCCCCTTGGCGCCGTGCGCCCCCTCCTCAGCGTTGTTTGAATCTGTCCCGGAGCCTGCGCTGTTAGGTTAGCCCTTGGCCATGCACACATGTTGCGCTGCCCGTCTTCTGACCTCATTTGGTGTCAGGCTGGCTGCGCCTGTGCGGGTGCGCTGGCCGAGATCCCGCCTCGCAGTGTCGTCTAATGTAATCCCACCGCGGGCCTGTGATCCGTGCCCGTGCGCAGTGCATATCCTCTCCTCTCACTCCCCTCCCTACGGCTTCTTCAGACTGTGCGATGTCAGCTGGTCCCTAATAGCATGCCACGGCCGTGACACCGCACAGTCTGAAAAAGCCGTAGGGAGGGGAGTGAGAGGAGAGGATATGCACTGCGCACGGGCACGGATCACAGGCCCGCGGTGGGATTACATTAGACGACACTGCGAGGCGGGATCTCGGCCAGCGCACCCGCACAGGCGCAGCCAGCCTGACACCAAATGAGGTCAGAAGACGGGCAGCGCAACATGTGTGCATGGCCAAGGGCTAACCTAACAGCGCAGGCTCCGGGACAGATTCAAACAACGCTGAGGAGGCGGCGCACGGCGCCAAGGGGGTAAAAATGATGGCTGTGCTGCGTCACACGACAAAGGAAAGTTCCACCTACCGGACGGTTTAACGCTGTGAGGAGACACATTTCATAAATGTTAGGTTCCGCATGTACAAGGACCATAATTAAAAGAGCTAAGTTTACCTTTTCCAGCATTAGTGCTGTACACAATGGCTCTTTCAGCTACAAACGCCTGGGGGGGGGGGGGGGGGTTAAAGGTTTCCTTTCAACTTGCTCGAGTGCAGGCTTCGGCCTACACTCCGCTCCCCCTGCTCCTCCTGCTGACCCTGGGCTCTAACACCGCCAGTTTTTGCCCAGATGTGCTAGCTGCACAGAGAAAAACACCAGCCAATGTGTCAGTGGGGTTCAGCACCGCCAGCTGTTCCCCTGCTGTGTAGCCGGCAACGTGTCCTGCGACCGCCACGCAGACACAAGAACTGAAATTGAAGGGAACCTGTCCCCCCTCCCCCAGGCGTTTTTACGTTATCCAGCCACCTTGTACAGCGGTAATGCTGCATGTGTGCAAGGTGGCTCAGAAACGTATTCTCCTCGCACATGTGGAACTGAAAACACGTCTGAAATGTGTCCTCTGTGTGACCATTTAACCGTCCCGGTGGTGTGACTTTCCTTTGTAATGACACGCTGCAACCCCCTTGGTAGCGCTGCCCGTCTTCTGGCATCATTGTTTGGCTGCCTGCGCCTCTGCGGCCGCCCTGACCCACACAACGCCCCTCGGTGTCTTATTTATTGGGACTGCGAGGGTGTGATTCATGGGCAGGATCAGTGCATCAGTTCGCCTGTCCCTCCTCTCCTTCCGCCTTCTTCGGACTGTGCGGCTTCATGGCCGTGGCATGCGATAAGGGATCAGATGACGCCGCACAGTCTGAAGCGGGTGTAAGGACCCGAGTGTGAGAGGCCAACATATGTGCTGCGCCAGGCCCTGAATCCCAGCCCCGCAGTGTTTTAACAATGTTAAGACACTGCGGGGCTGGGATTCATGGGCATCGCGAACCGCACCGGCCGACATTACATGATGCCAGAAGATGGGCAGCGCTAACGGTGCTAGGCCAGGGGATAACACGACAGCGCAGACTCCTGTACAGCAAATAACGCTCGGGAGGCTGCACCCAGCACCAAGGTGGGATTCTTGACATCTGTGCTGCGTCTCATTACAAAGGGAACTCGCGCCTCCAACACAGTTTGACTGTATAAAGGGCTAAATGTTATACGTGTTTCATTCAGCGTGTGCAAGGAGAAAAATTAAAAGAGCAACCTTTGACTTGTGCAGCACTACTGCTGCATAAGCTGTGGCTCTTCTACTTTGTAACCCCTGAGGGGGGGTTAAAGGTGACTTTTGAAATCGGTTCAATTAGGCTTCGGCCTACACTCTGCTCCACCTGCAGAGCCCGGGCTCCAACAACGCTAGTTGCTGTCCGGAAGTGCTGGCTGCACAGAGCCAAACACCTCGCCAATGTGTCAGTGGGGTCCAGCACCGCCAGCTGTTCCCCTGCTGTGTAGCCGGCAACGTGTCCTGCAAAAGCCACGCAGACACAACAGACCCAAAGCTGCCGCCAGTGCAGGTTTCGGCCTACACTCCCCTCCCCCTGCTCCTCCTCCTCCTGCTCCTCCTCCTGCTGTCCCTGGGCTCTAACACACCGCCAGTTGGGGCCCAGATGTGCTAGCTGCACAGAGAAAAACACCAGCCAATGTGTCAGTGGGGTCCAGCACCGCCAGCTGTTCCCCTGCTGTGCAGCCGGCAACGTGTCCTGCAAAAGCCACGCAGACACAAGAACTGAAATTGAAGGGAACCTGTCCCCCCTCCCCCAGGCGTTTTTACGTTATCCAGCCACCTTGTACAGCGGTAATGCTGCATGTGTGCAAGGTGGCTCAGAAACGTATTCTCCTCGCACATGTGGAACTGAAAACACGTCTGAAATGTGTCCTCTGTGTGACCATTTAACCGTCCCGGTGGTGTGACTTTCCTTTGTAATGACACGCTGCAACCCCCTTGGTAGCGCTGCCCGTCTTCTGGCATCATTGTTTGGCTGCCTGCGCCTCTGCGGCCGCCCTGACCCACACAACGCCCCTCGGTGTCTTATTTATTGGGACTGCGAGGGTGTGATTCATGGGCAGGATCAGTGCATCAGTTCGCCTGTCCCTCCTCTCCTTCCGCCTTCTTCGGACTGTGCGGCTTCATGGCCGTGGCATGCGATAAGGGATCAGATGACGCCGCACAGTCTGAAGCGGGTGTAAGGACCCGAGTGTGAGAGGCCAACATATGTGCTGCGCCAGGCCCTGAATCCCAGCCCCGCAGTGTTTTAACAATGTTAAGACACTGCGGGGCTGGGATTCATGGGCATCGCGAACCGCACCGGCCGACATTACATGATGCCAGAAGATGGGCAGCGCTAACGGCGCTAGGCCAGGGGATAACACGACAGCGCAGACTCCTGTACAGCAAATAACAACGCTCGGGAGGCTGCACCCAGCACCAAGGTGGGATTCTTGACATCTGTGCTGCGTCTCATTACAAAGGGAACTCGCGCCTCCAACACAGTTTGACTGTATAAAGGGCTAAATGTTATACGTGTTTCATTCAGCGTGTGCAAGGAGAAAAATTAAAAGAGCAACCTTTGACTTGTGCAGCACTACTGCTGCATAAGCTGTGGCTCTTCTACTTTCTAACCCCTGAGGGGGGGTTAAAGGTGACCTTTGAAATCGGTTCAAGTAGGCTTCGGCCTACACTCTGCTCCCCCTGCAGAGCCCGGGCTCCAACACCGATCGTTGCTGTCCGGAAGTGCTGGCTGCACAGAGCCAAACACCTCGCCAATGTGTCAGTGGGGTCCAGCACCGCCAGCTGTTCCCCTGCTGTGTAGCCGGCAACGTGTCCTGCAAAAGCCACGCAGACACAACAGACCCAAAGCTGCCGCCAGTGCAGGCTTCGGCCTACACTCCCCTCCCCCTGCTCCTCCTCCTCCTGCTCCTCCTCCTGCTGACCCTGGGCTCTAACAAACCGCCAGTTGGGGCCCAGATGTGCTAGCTGCACAGAGAAAAACACCTCGCCAATGTGTCAGTGGGGTCCAGCACCGCCAGCTGTTCCCCTGCTGTGCAGCCGGCATCGTGTCCTGCAAAAGCCACGCAGACACTTGCTCTTGTACCTTCTGCTCCCCATCCTGGTTCCAGTACCGTCAGCTGGTTCCGGGCAGAGCCTTTGGCTTAGGTGCCTCCCTTTGGTATCCGAGTTCCACCAACGTCAGGTGGTCCTTGGTAGTGCTTTCAGGCACGGGTACCTCCTGCTTAGTAACCGGGTTCCAGTAACGTCAGCTGGTCCTCGGTAGTTCCATTGGCTCTTGGACCTTCGGCTACCCATCCGGGTTCCAGCACCGTCAGCTGGTTCTCGGCAGTGTCTTTTGCTCTTGTACCTTCTGCTCCCCATCCTGGTTCCAGTACCGTCAGCTGGTTCCGGGCAGAGCCTTTGGCTTAGGTGCCTCCCTCTGGGTATCCGAGTTCCACCAACGTCAGGTGGTCCTTGGTAGTGCTTTCAGCACAGGTACCTCCTGCTTAGTAACCGGGTTCCAGTAACGTCAGCTGGTCCTCGGTAGTTCCATTGGCTCTTGGACCTTCGGGTAGCCATCCGAGTTCCAGTTCCATCAGCTGGTTCTCGGCATTTTCTCAGCCTTCTTGTACCTTCTGCTACATTTCCAAGTTCAAGAGACTAAACACAATGACCCAGAAGACCACCCCTAAGATGACGACGACACCAGAGACGACAACCACCGTGATGACGACGACCCTGGAGACGATGACCCCGAAGACCACCCCGATGACGACGACCCCGGAGACGACGACCCTGAAGACCACCCCGATGACGACGACCCCGGAGACGACGACCCTGGAGACGACGACGACCTGGAAGACCGAGAAGCAGAAGAACAAGAGGCTGCAGAACAAAGAGCAGAAGGACATTAAGCATAACACAAAATATCAGAGCAAAAAATATTATGTAAATTATAAGCAGAAGAAGACTAAGCAGTGTATGGGGGTGAGTCCGTTCCTCCTCGTGGTGCCCCTGGATAAAGCCTGATGCTGCAGGCCAAACTGAACGCGGACAAATGTAACTGTTTTGTGACAGGCAGAACGGAAGGTGTAATCTTCAAACTTTTATAGATAACAACTACGGGAATGCCTGTCACAAATAAGAATATGATGAAGAAGTTGAATATGATGAAGATAATAGTAAAATAAAAAGAATATGAACAATGTAACCCAAAAAATAATAGGTAGAAGATGAAGAAGAAGATGAATAAGGTGAAGAAGTTGATGTCAAAGAAGCTGATGATGAGGATAATTAAGAAGAAAGCGTGGGAGAAGTAAAAAAGAAGGTGAAGGGCGTGGAAGTAGTGAAACATCAATATCTGACATAAAAAAAAAAAAAAAACATAGTCAAATTCTTTCTAACGCCGAACTTCATAAAAAAAAATAAAAAATCCTGCTATTCTATTACATTGGGCTAAACCTCTGTCCCTTTAATATCTCCGCCACGTCCCCCAATACATCCTACAATATTCTTAGTTGTTTTCCTGCATGTAGAATGAACCTACAAGTGTATAAAGGGTTTATTTTAATTCCGATATTTTCGTCCCATTGACTTGCATTGGGATCGGGTATCGGTATCGGATTGGATTCCGATACTGTGACGGTATCGGCCGATACTTTCCGATACCGATACTTTCCGATATCGGAAAGTATCGCTCAACACTAGTGGACATATGTTTCGGGCTTCGAGGGTCACCCACTTCCGGGGTTTATTGTTTCATGATTTTGTATGTTTAAATGTTAATAAACGGCTGCTGTGGCCAATTAATCCAACCCAATTGTCTGTGTTTTAATGGCGTTTTTGTTTCTTCTTAGACAAAGGGGGTGGCGGCTGTTTTGTCAGGGGGATTATGAGGTAAGGTAAAGGTTTTTAATTCTAGAAGCTCACAGGAGTCACGGATACCCGTTGTCAAGAAAGGCCGTACTGGGCCCCTGGCAATTAGGGGAGGCCGCCATGACAGGGGAACGTGCGACGTAAGTGAGCTTATTAGGACTGCTGGGGGTGTCAAGGTTAAAGGAACTGAGGGGAGGGGAAGAGTTTTTTGAATTTGAAAGTGGAGGAGGGGTTATGGGCAGGGGGGGGACCTTATAAAAAGGGGTGGCCACGTGAGTGGGGCAACCATTTTGGGTACTCACCGGCCACAGACGAAAGCTCCCACCCACCCTCCCTTTTATTGTTATTAGCCTAAGATTATTGATTCGGATGTTAGTAACTTTGGGCTAACAATAGGCTTATAGTTTATGAAGATATTTAATTATGACTAAGTATGGTAAATGATCTGTCGCGGCAGCATGGCGTGGGGTGGTGATCCTCGAAGTTGGTGGAAGTGGAAAATGGCGGATGGATGGGGGGGGGATCTCAATAGGTCCTGGACTCCCCAGGGTGATTTTAAATTGGTTAAAGGGGGACAGATAATCCCAGGAAGGGATTAGTAGGGGAACAAAAACAGGTGTACGGGTTTGGCCTGGCGGGCGGAGTTTGCCCCTGAGCTGGTGCATAGCGGCTGGGGGTAAGGCGGATATAAGGCCAAAATAGGCGGGACGTTTGGCGGAAAAATGGTGGACATATGTTTCGGGCTTCGAGGGTCACCCACTTCCGGGGTTTATTGTTTCATGATTTTGTATGTTTAAATGTTAATAAACGGCTGCTGTGGCCAATTAATCCAACCCAATTGTCTGTGTTTTAATGGCGTTTTTGTTTCTTCTTAGACAAAGGGGGTGGCGGCTGTTTTGTCAGGGGGATTATGAGGTAAGGTAAAGGTTTTTAATTCTAGAAGCTCACAGGAGTCACGGATACCCGTTGTCATGATTCTCAATGGCGAGAGAACATAGCCCAGCATATATGAGAACTAGCTCTTGGAAGATGGAAACTATACTGACCATGAACTAAACCTGCCGCACAACTAGAAGTGGCCGGGTAGCATGCCTACGTTTTTTAACCCTAGATGCCCAGCGCCAGCCGGAGAACTACCTAATCCTAGCAGAGGAAAAGACAGTCCTGGCTCACCTCTAGAGAAATTTTCCCAAAAGGCAGACAGAGGCCCCCACATATATTGGCGGTGATTTAAGATGAAATGACAAACGTAGTATGAAAATAGGTTTAGCAAAATCGAGGTCCGCTTTCTAGATAGCAGGAAGACAGAAAGGACACTTTCATGGTCAGCAGAAAACCCTATCAAAACACCATCCAGAAATTCCTTTAAGACTCTAGCATTAACTCATAACACCAGAGTGGCAATTTCCGATCACTAGAGCTTTCCAGACACAGTAACGAAACAGCAGCTGTGAACAGGAACAAAATGCAAAAACACACAAGGACAAAAGTCCAACTTAGCTGGGAGTTGTCTAGTAGCAGGAACAAGCACAGAAGGCTTCTGATTACATTGTTGACCGGCAAGAAACTGACAGAGGAGCAAGGTTATATAGCGACTCCCACATCCTGATAGGAGCAGGTGAACAGAGGGGATGATGCACACAAGTTCAATTCCACAAGTGGCCACCGGGGGAGCCCAGAATCCAATTTCACAACACCTTCCCTTTTCCATATGGGTCAGCAATAACTATTTCATTTAATTTGTTACTATACACTTTGTACCCTAATATGTTGAAGAATGGACTGCTATATATGGACCTACATGTTAATTAGCTGAACCTACAAGGTCCTTCATATTACAGAGAGATATCACTTTGTTGCACTTGCACTTTATTTTGATCTATATATACATTCCTTTTTTATATATCTGAATCTACTCATAACTATATACAGTGGAGAAAATAAGTATTTGAAACACTGCCGATTTTTCAAGTTTTTCTATCTACAAAGAATGGAGAGGTCTGTAATTTTTATCGTACGTACACTTCAACTGTGAGAGACAGAATCTTTAAAACAATCCAGGAAATCACATTGTATGATTTTTGCATAATTAATTTGCATTTTAGTGCATGAAATAAGTAATAGAAAAAAACTTAATATTTGGTACAGAAACTTTTGTTTGCAATTACAAAGGTCAGACATTTCCTGTAGTGCTTGACCAAGTTTGCAAACACTGCAGCAGGGATTTTGGCCACTACTCCAAACAGATTTTCTCCAACATTGAGTTTCTGCTCCCTCCAAATATTTTCTATTGGGTTCACATCTGGAGACCCTGAAATGCTTCTTACGGAGCCACTCCTTAATTGCCCTGGCTCTGTGTTTTGGATCATGGTGATGCTGGAAGACTCAGCTACGACCTATCTTCAATGCTCTTACTAAGTGAAGGAGGTTTTGAACAAAATCTTGCGATACATTACCCCATCCATTCTCCCTTCAATACGGTGCAGTCATCCTATCCGCTTTGCAGAAAAGCACACCAAAAATATGATGTTTCCCCCACCATGCTTCATGGGGTGTTCTTGGGGTTGTACTCATCCCTCTTCTTCCTCCAAACACGGCGACTGAAGTTGATACTAAAAATTTCTGTTTTGGTCTCATCTGACAACATGACCTTCTCCCATGCCTCCTCTGGATCATCCATATGGTCATTGGCGAATTTCAAATGGCCTGGCTATGTGCTGGCGTGAGCAGGGGAACCTTGTGTGCTCTGCAGGATTTGAATCCATGATGGCATAGTGTGCTACTAACGGTAATGTTGGAGACTGTGGTCACAGCTCTATTCAGGTCATTGACCAGGTCCTCCCATGCAGTTTAGTGCTGATTCATGATCTTTCTCAGAATCATCCTTACCTCACGAGAGGAGATCTTGCATGCAGCCACAGACTGAGGAAGATTGACAGTCACTTGTGTTTCTTCTACTTTGTAATAATTGTGCCAATAGTTGTTGCCTTCTCACCGAGCTGCTTGCCTATTGTCCTGCAGCCCATCCTAGCCTTGTGCAGGTCTACATTTTTGACACTGGTATCCTTAGTTCTTTGGTCTCGGCCATGGTGGAGAGATTGGATTGTGATTTATTGATTGTGTGGACAGGTGTCGGCTAATGAGTTCCAACAGGTGCAATTAATACAGGTAATGAGTGCGGAGTAAGAGGGCTTCTTAAATAAAAACTAACAGGTCTGTGAGAACCAGAATGTGATCAAATACTTATTTCATGCATTAAAATGCAATGTAATTATTTGAAAATCATACAATGTGATTTTTGGAAAAATTTTTATATTCTTTTTCCCACAGCTGAAGCGTACCTACGATAAAAATTCCACACCTTGCTAAATCGGCAGTATATCATAAACCCATTTTCCTCACTGTATATTTTTTATTTCTACACTTTTTCATTTGTATATGACTTTTATGCACGTCATATTACTATTGCTCTGTCCTTACTCATACAGTATATATGCTTATTTAAAGGTCCTTGGCTCCTATTTAATTGTGTCAGTGTATCGCCCAGCTCTGTCTTCCATGTACGTCATCTGATTGACCTCAAGGTGTATTTTAAATTTTTTTTAATTGCATAATCATAAAATAATTTATTTTAATTTATTGTTGGTGAGTTTAGTTTACTGCTATTTTCTGGGTAATCTATTCTATACGGGAGTACATCACCAGATTACGATAATTCCATGCTGAGGAACACTTTGCCATAAGGCTATGATCCTAGCCCAATATATCACTTTTTTGCATTATGCCTTTTTTTGATAGTCTAAGGCCGGGTTCACCTTAGCGTTTCTGTGCGCAGCATGTGACTGCATAGATCCGCATGTGTGATGCGTACATATCTTTAACATGGTGTACGCCAGGACATGGGTTTGCATGTGTTTGCATGCAGATGCATATGCATGCATCGTTTAGTGGTGTGCGGCGGTGTCCGACGAACGCAACATGTTGCATTTTTGAGCCGTCAAATATTGCACAATCATCCGCATGCAACCGATTTCGGATGATTACGTCAAATAAACACATTACTGTTTATGGGAACGCATTGGTACGCAAGGACATGTATACGCATGCGTTCGATACGCATGCGTACTTCACATTAATCATGTCCAGGAAACTATGTTACCACCTGCAAAATCACTGATGTATAAAAGGGGGTGTGGAGACAGGTAGTCCATTACTCTCAAGACTCTGGACAGAAGCACAAGACTCTGGACGGAAGCACAAGACTCTGGACGGAAGCACAAGACTCTGGACGGAAGCACAAGACTCTGGACGGAAGCTGTCATGATCCCAATGGCAGGGAATTAAACACATAACACGGGCAAAAACAGGACGAGCTCTAGGGTGATGGAACCTGAGCTGACCGCGATCCTGAACCTCAACACTCAACTAACAGCAGCCGGGGAACGTTCCTGGGGGGACTCTAGACGTCTCGCGCCAGCCGGAGATCTAGCTACCCCTATCAGAAGAATCACAGACCTATCTTGCCTCCAGAGAAATATTCCCACAGAAATAGCAGCCCCCCACATATAATGACGGTGAAATGAGAGGAAGGCACAAACGTAGTTATGAAAACAGATTCAGCAAAATGAGGCCCGCTTAAGCTAGATAGCAGAGGATACAAAAGGTGAACTGCGCGGTCAGCTTAAAACCCTTCAAAATACCATCCTGAAATTACTTGAACTCATGTGCCAACTCATGGTACATGAGTGGTAATTTCAGCCCACTAGAGCAACCAGCAGCAGAGAATTACATATCTGCAAGCTGGACTAAAAACATGAAAGCAAACATGAAACAGGGAAATCCAGACTTAGCTTGTCTTGAAGGCCTAGGAGCAGGTAGCAAAGGTAACAGAGACACACTGATACATTGATAGCCGGCAAGGGAATGACAGGAAAGCCAGGTTAAATAGGAAACACCCAGCCTCTGATGGACAGGTGGAAACCAGAGACCGCAACCCACCAAAGTCACCCAGTACCAGCTGTAACCACCAGAGGGAGCCCAAAAACAGAATCCACAACAGTACCCCCCCCTTGAGGAGGGGTCACCGAACCCTCACGAGAACCCCCAGGGCGATCAGGATGAGCTCTATGGAAGGCGCGGACCAAATCAGTCGCATGAACATCAGAGGCGACCACCCAGGAATTATCCTCCTGACCATAACCCTTCCACTTAACCAATTACTGGAGTTTACGTCTGGAAACACGAGAATCCAAGATCTTCTCAACAACATACTCCAATTCTCCCTCCACCAGCACCGGAGCAGGAGGCTCAACCGAAGGAACAACGGGCACCTCATACCTCCGCAATAACGACCGATGGAACACATTATGAATAGCAAACGATGCTGGGAGATCCAAATGAAAAGATACAGGGTTAAGAATCTCCAAGATCTTATAAGGACCGATGAACCGAGGCTTGAACTTAGGAGAAGAGACCTTCATAGGGACAAAACGAGAAGACAACCACACCAAGTCCCCAACAAGAAGTCGGGGACCCACGCGGCGACGGCGATTAGCAAACTGCTGAGTCTTCTCCTGAGACAACTTCAAATTGTCCACCACCTGATTCCAAATCTGATGTAGCCTGTCCACCACCACGTCCACTCCAGGACAATCCGAAGGCTTCACCTAACCAGAGGAAAAACGAGGATGAAACCCCGAATTACAAAAGAAAGGAGAAACCAAAGTAGCAGAACTAGCCCGATTATTAAGGGCAAATTCGGCCAGTGGCAAAAAGGCAACCCAGTCATCTTGATCAGCAGAAACAAAACACCTTAAATAAGTTTCCAAGGTCTGATTAGTTCGCTCCGTCTGGCCATTCGTCTGAGGATGGAATGCAGACGAGAAAGACAAATCAATGCCCATCTTAGCACAAAACGTCCGCCAAAATCTAGACACAAACTGGGATCCCCTGTCAGAAACGATATTCTCCGGAATCCCATGCAAACGAACCACGTTCTGAAAAAATAAAGGGACCAACTCAGAGGAGGAAGGCAACTTAGGCAAGGGTACCAAATGAACCATCTTAGAAAAGCGGTCACACACAACCCAGATAACGGACATTTTCTGTGAGACAGGGAGATCTGAAATAAAATCCATGGAAATGTGCGTCCAAGGCCTCTTCGGGATAGGCAAGGATAACAACAACCCACTGGCCCGAGAACAGCAAGGCTTAGCCCGAGCACACACTTCACAAGACTGCACAAAGGTGCGCACATCCCTTGACAAGGAAGGCCACCAAAAAGACCTGGCCACCAAGTCTCTAGTACCAAATATTCCAGGATGACCAGCCAACACAGAAAAATGGACCTCGGAGATGACTCTACTGGTCCAATCATCCGGAACAAACAGTCTTTCTGGTGGACAACGATCAGGTTTATCCGCCTGAAACTCCTGCAATGCACGTCACAAGTCTGGGGAGACGGCGGACAATATTACCCCATCCCTAAGGATACCAGTAGGCCCAGAGTCTCCAGGAGAGTCAGGCACAAAACTCCTGGAAAGAGCATCTGCCTTCACATTCTTTGAACCTGGCAGGTATGAAACCACAAAATTGAAACGAGAAAAAAACAACGACCAACGAGCCTGTCTAGGATTCAGATGCCTGGCAGACTCAAGGTAAATCAGATTTTTGTGATCAGTCAAGACCACCACACGATGTCTAGCACCCTCAAGCCAATGACGCCACTCCTCAAATGCCCACTTCATGGCCAAAAGCTCCCGATTACCCACATCAAAATTGCGCTCGGCGGGCGAGAATTTTCTAGAAAAGAACGCACATGGCTTCATCACCGAGCCATCGGAACTTCTCTGTGACAAAACCGCCCCCGCTCTAATCTCGGAAGCATCAACCTCAACCTGAAAAGGAAGTGAAACATCTGGTTGACATAACACAGGAGCAGAAGAAAACCGGCGCTTAAGTTCCTGAAAGGCCTCCACAGCCGTAGGAGACCAATTAGCAACATCAGCACCCTTTTTAGTCAAATCAGTCAAAGGTTTAACAACACTGGAAAAATTAGTAATGAACCGACGATAAAAATTAGCAAAACCCAAGAACTTCTGAAGACTCTTAACAGATGTAGGTTGTGTCCAGTCACAAATCGCCTGAACCTTGACGGGATCCATCTCAATAGTAGAAGGAGAAAAAATGTACCCCAAAAAAGAATTCTTCTGGACTCCGAAGAGACATTTTGAGCCCTTCACAAACAGAGAATTGGCCCGCAGGACTTGAAACACCTTCCTGACCTGTAGAACATGAGACTCCCAGTCATCAGAAAACACCAAAATATCATCCAAATACACAATCATAAACTTATCCAGATATTCACGGAAAATATTGTGCATAAAGGACTGAAAGACTGAAGGAGCATTAGAAAGTCCAAAAGGCATTACCAAATACTCAAAATGGCCCTCAGGCGTATTAAATGCGGTTTTCCACTCATCACCCTGCTTTATCCGCACAAGATTATACGCACCGCGAAGATCTATCTTAGTGAACCACCTAGCCCCCTTAATGCGAGCAAACAAATCAGTCAATAATGGCAATGGATACTGATATTTGACTGTAATCTTATTCAGAAGGCGATAATCTATACAAGGCCTCAGGGAACCATCTTTTTTTGCCACGAAAAAAAAACCTGCTCCCAGAGGGGACGAAGATGGACGAATATGTCCCTTTTCCAAGGACTCCCTAATATAATTCCGCATAGCAGTATGCTCTGGCACTGACAGATTAAATAAACGACCCTTAGGGAACTTACTGCCAGGAAGTAATTCTATAGCACAGTCACAATCCCTATGAGGAGGGAGCGAATTGAGCTTAGGCTCCTCAAAAACATCCCGATAGTCAGACAAAAATGCAGGGACCTCAGAAGGAGTAGATGAAGCGATTGAAATCAGAGGTGCATCATCATGAACCCCCTGACATCCCCAGCTTAACACAGACATTGTTTTCCAATCCAGGACTGGATTATGAGTTTGTAACCATGGCAGACCAAGCACTAGTACATCATGTAAATTATACAGTACAAGGAAGCGAATCACCTCCTGATGAACGGGAGTCATGCGCATGGTCACTTGTGTCCAGTACTGCGGTTTATTCATAGCCAATGGTGTAGAGTCAATTCCCTTCAAAGGAATAGGAACTTCCAGAGGCTCCAGACTAAAACCGCAGCGTTTGGCAAATGACCAATCCATAAGACTCAGGGCAGCGCCCGAATCCACATAGGCATCGACGGAAATGGATGACAGTGAACAAATCAGAGTTACAGACAAAATGAATTTAGACTGCAGAGTACTAATGGCAAAAGATTTATCAACCTTTTTTGTGCGTTTAGAGCATGCTGATATAACATGAGCTGAATCACCACAATAAAAACACAATCCATTTTTCCGCCTATAATTTTGCCGTTCACTTCTGGACTGAATTCTATCACATTGCATAGTCTCAGGTGCCTGTTCAGAAGACACCGCCAACTGGTGCACAGGTTTGCGCTCCCGTAAACGCCGATCAATCTGAATGGCCATAGCCATAGACTCATTCAGACCTGTAGGCGCAGGGAACCCCACCATAATATCCTTAATGGCCTCAGAAAGACCATCTCTGAAGTTTGCAACCAGGGCGCACTCATTCCACTGAGTAAGCACCGACCATTTCCGAAATTTTTGACAATATACTTCCCCTTCATCATGCCCCTGAGAGAGGGCTAATAAAGCCTTTTCAGCCTGAATCTCCAGGTTAGGTTCCTCATAGAGCAATCCCAGTGCCAGAAAAAACGCATCCACACTGAGCAATGCAGGATCCCCTGGTGCCAATGCAAATGCCCAATTCTGAGGGTCGCCCCGCAGGAAAGATATTACAATCTTGACCTGCTGAGCAGGGTCTCCAGAGGAGCGAGATTTCAAAGAAAGAAACAATTTGCAATTGTTCCTGAAATTCAGGAAGGTAGATCTATCTCCAGAAAAAAACTCTGGAATAGGAATTCTAGGTTCAGACATAGGAGTGTGAACAACAAAATCCTGTATGTTTTGAACTTTTGCAGCAAGATTATTCAAGCTGGAAGCCAAACTCTGGACATCCATGTTAAACAGCTAAGGTCAGAGCCATTCAAGGGTTAAGAGGAGGTAAGAAGCAGCTAGACAGCAATTAAGGGCTAGGCAGCAAAACTCTGAGGGAAAAAATTTTTTTCCCTTCAACACTTCTTTTTCTCCTGCTTCAGCCCAAACAATTAACACTTTGTGGGCCGGCTATACTGTCATGATCCCAATGGCAGGGAATTAAACACATAACAGGGGCAAAAACAGGACGAGCTCTAGGGTGATGGAACCTGAGCTGACCGCGATCCTGAACCTCAACACTCAACTAACAGCAGCCGGGGAACGTTCCTGGGGGGACTCTAGATGTCTCGCGCCAGCCGGAGATCTAGCTACCCCTATCAGAAGAATCACAGACCTATCTTGCCTCCAGAGAAATATTCCCACAGAAATAGCAGCCCCCCACATATAATGACGGTGAAATGAGAGGAAGGCACAAACGTAGTTATGAAAACAGATTCAGCAAAATGAGGCCCGCTTAAGCTAGATAGCAGAGGATACAAAAGGTGAACTGCGCGGTCAGCTTAAAACCCTTCAAAATACCATCCTGAAATTACTTGAACTCATGTGCCAACTCATGGTACATGAGTGGTAATTTCAGCCCACTAGAGCAACCAGCAGCAGAGAATTACATATCTGCAAGCTGGACTAAAAACATGAAAGCAAACATGAAACAGGGAAATCCAGACTTAGCTTGTCTTGAAGGCCTAGGAGCAGGTAGCAAAGGTAACAGAGACACACTGATACATTGATAGCCGGCAAGGGAATGACAGGAAAGCCAGGTTAAATAGGAAACACCCAGCCTCTGATGGACAGGTGGAAACCAGAGACCGCAACCCACCAAAGTCACCCAGTACCAGCTGTAACCACCAGAGGGAGCCCAAAAACAGAATCCACAACAGGAAGCGCAAAACTCTGGACAAGATTCTGGATGTAAGTAAAGAAGCTTTGAAAATGTCTGTTTCTCTTTGCAGTCTGTACTCTGTACAATTCTTTTTCAAGTCCCTTGTAGACTGTTTGCTGTTCTGGTCCTGTTGCTGCTGTCCTATGTACTCTGTACTAATTCTTTTCATTTCCTTGTAGACTGTTTGCTGCTCCGGTCCTGGTGCTGCTGCCGTCTTCCTGGTGCTGCCACCTTCCTGTTGCTGCCGTCTTTCTGTTGTTGCCGTCCCGGTGCTGCTGTGTGTAAGTATAGAATCTTTGAAAATGTCTGTTTCTCTTTGCAGTCTATACTCTGTTCTATTTTTTTCAGGTCCCTTGTAGACTGTTTGCTGCTCATGGTGCTGCTGCCGTCTTCTTGGTGCTGCTGCCATCTTCCTGGTGCTGCTGCCATCTTCCTGGTGCTGCCGCCATCTTCCTGGTGCTGCCACCATATTCCTGGTGCTGCCACCTTCCTGTTGCTGCTGTCTTTCTGGTGCTGCCGTCCTGGTGCTGCTGCCTTCCTGGTGCTGCTGTCCTGGTGCTGCCTGACTGCTTTTTTTTGTGCTACATTGTGTTTGGCTCCTACCAAGTTTTTACATTTGTCTTTTTTTTCTCTAGTGTTTCACTTGACTGCTGCCTGCTTTTCCTGAAGCTTTCAAAAATGGACATGACGCTGATTATGTAATCACATTTGATTTACTGATTGGTATGTATTGACTGACAGTACAAGACGTGTTAAATCAAGTATTTTATTTACAGGTATCTGACAGTGCAGAAGAGCAGGAGTAGTGTAGTGGAAATGATTCTTCTCAGGGTCGTCGACCTCAAGTTGCTGAGGAGGAAAGACGGGGTGTAAGTAGCCTTCATCAGAGTTGTAATTGAATTCGTTTTCAGTTTCACTTACAAATTTTTCTTTTGTATTTCATCTCTTGGTTCCACAACGTGAGAAGGACAACCGGATATTGATAATGAAGTCCTTATTCAAGCTGTGCAAGAGTGAGTAGTGTTGTGGGACACCTGTGATCGGAATCATTCCGACACAGTCTTGATTCAACTCTGGGAAGAAGTGGCCAGATCACTGTTGGATGATTGGAACTATGCAAGTCCACAAGTCATAAAAGATTTTGGTAAGTATTGCAATGTGGTCTTTTACGCTTCGGTTTTGCTGTAAATGTTGGTGTCTTTTTACAATAATTTTTTTTTCTTCCCCCTTCACAGTGAAGAGAGTAAAAGTTTGTTGACATTCGATGAAGGATGGCTTCAATAAGGTCATGAGAGAGGAGATTCGGATTCGAAGTGGTGCTGCTCGAAAAGTGAGAAAATATAAGTACCATCAGCGGCTTTTTTTGAGGCCTGCACATGCTCAGCGAACGTGAGTATCTTTTGTGTTGTCTTATTATTATTTAAACTTTTAATTTGTTTATTAATGATTTTCATTTATTTTCCACACAGAACCTGGTGCAGCACCACAGAACCTGGATCGTCCTCTGTTGGAGTGGCCCCTCATCGACCAGTCAACGAACAGGCCCAATCATCCACCAGCGATGAAGCAACCAGTCAGGCTTCACAGGCTGGCGAACAGGAAGCCGGTCCATCAGGTTTTCCCCTCTCCCAGCCCTCTGCCACTACTTTACTTGGATTGCTCACCAGTGGCAGAGGGCTTGTGAGAGGTCAGTCATGCCCAAGTTTATTCACTTAAGCTCAGTCTTCCAGGCTGGGATGAAGGTAGTTGTACCTTCATCAAAGAATGGATAGTGGGTTCACTCACTTGAACACACTTTTCCAGGAGGTCCCAATATCAGCAGCAGGCAGCAAGTTCTTTCCCTTCTGGGCAACAAGCTCCAGGTCAGCATCAGTGGCACTATCCACCACCACCACAACCACTGCTGGACATTAGGACTGTTCCAACACTACCCAGCTACACCATGCAGCCGATTGCAGCATCCCAGCCTTCTTCTTCTACCATGCAGCCGAGTGCAGCAGCCCAGCCTTCCACTTCTACCTTGCAGCCGAGTGCAGCAGCCCAGCCTTCCACTTCTACAATGCAGCCGAGTGCAGTAACCCAGACTTCTACTCCCACCACGCATCAACTGGAAGTAAAAGGCCGAGGAAGCAGCAAAACCAAATCCAGGAAATGTAAAACTGCCCAAAAACATTATCCACCCCCTCCACCCTCACCTCCGAATGTGTCTTTGTTGTCTAGTCTGTCCACACCTTCCCTTGGTTCTTTCCCATCCAATGTGTCAATCCCTTCCAACTTGTTTTCTACTCCCAATGTGTCCTCTTCCCCCAATGTGTCCTCTGTCAATGTTTCCAATCCTTTAATTGTCTGTCACTTTCACTTCCCCAACCACTCCACACTTACCATCACAGCCCGACACCCCCAGGTCCACCATGTCACTTCCTCCCGCAGAACGCAAAAGTAATCACATTTTATTTTATTTTTTTAATTTAAAAATTATTTTTATTTTTGTTAATAAAAATTCTTTTGATTCACAATATCTGTCTCACTGTGTTTTCTTTAGCACTTTATTTAAACATGTGTATTGTTGAGTGTATTGTTGAGTGAAGTATTAACGGGTGTTACAGTTAAGGTGTTTATTATTAAACTTACATTAAAAGTGACAATATAACAGTCAGAAAAAAGTACATGTATTTAACATTACAGGTACATTTGACTTATTTACAGCTTAAACCATTTCATCTTGCCATGACACACATCCAATATCAGAGACAAAGAAGGCAGCAAATTTACTCCTCATTTGGGCAACTTCAACAGTAGTCCTCAGAGGGTGAGCATGATAATCCGGCAATGTGGTAACAGGTTCCTCCAGTTCAAAATGGGGTTGCTTTTTTGCCAGGATGTAATTATGCAGAACAACACACGTTTTACAACCTCATCAATTGTCTCTATTTTAAGATTGATTGGTGTTCCCAAAATGCACCATTTAGCTGCCAGCAAACCAAAGGCACACTCCACAGTTCTTCGTGCCCTTGTCAGTCTGTAGTTGACAATCCTTTTGCTGTGATTCAAGTCCCGACTTGAGTATGGCTTTATGAGGTTGGCACACATTTGAAACCCCTCATCTCCAACAGCAACAAATGGCATTAGCGGTCCTTCAGTGTTTGGAAGAGGTTGTGGCTGTGGAAAATTAAAATTATTAGCATACAAACGTTGTACCATGTCAGAGTTTTTGAAAGTCTGTGAGTCATTTCCTCATCCAAATGAGCCAACATCAATGGCGACAAATCAACATTCAGCATCCACAATTGCCATTAGAACAATGGAAAAGTATTTTTTGAAGTACCTGGATCTACTTCCAGCAGGTTTAAGAATCCGAATGTGTTTGCCATCCACAGCTCCCACACAGTTGGGAAAATTACAAATTTCCTTGAATTTTTCTTCATTTTTCAGCCAGAGTTCAGTTGTGGGTTGGAGGAGGAATTCTGCATGTAGAAGGTCACCCAATGCACAGCAGGTGTCTCCAACAATCCCAGAAAGGATGGATAGTCCAATCCGAAATTGAAAATGTAAAGATCTTAAGGTCTCTCCAGTACCAGGAATCTGTGGAAAAAAAAGAAAATGGGGGAAAAAAAATCAGTACATGACTTTTATAACAACAATATTAATTACAGGTGTTTCTTTTTCAAAATTATGTACCTTAGGGTCACCAACAGACATTTCTCAGCAGGAATTGCTCTATGTAGTTGCGTGTCCTGCCTAGTGATGGGTCCTCGCACACAATGCAGCAATTCTTCGAAGCTCTGTTGCAACATCCTCGTGTATTCAAAAAACTTTTGCGGGTTTTCACGAAGCTCAGTGAACAATGAGTGGTATGCTCCATGGCTCTCTCGGACTTCAACAATGGGGTGTTGCCAATAGCGACAACTACATCTTCTCCGTCTTTCTCTTCTTTCTTCCTCACAAGCCACAGCAAAAGTTAAAGCCAATTTCAATGATAAATCCAGATTCAGATTGAAGCTCTCCACGCTAAGATCCATCTTGTAGCAGGATACAGCAGCAAATTAAAAGGATTTCATCTGTGCAGGGTCTATATATAGAAATCCCATAAGTCACGCGCATTGGGAAATACCGTGAGTATGCACATAAACAGCGCAAACGCATGCAAAAATGCATGCACACGCAGTGTTTTTTTGCCATCGTGAGTAAAATCTTGCGGATAGAAGACACAGCGTAACCATGCATTTGCGTGCATCTTGGCATGCGTTTGTGCATGCAGATGATATGCTGCACACATATACGCAAATGTGAACTTAGTGTAACAGATAGAAGTTGCTACACACAGATTTACAGCACCAATATTGAATTAGATATGAGTGGTATAAATTTGTTTGCAGTCAGCTCCCTCTAGTGACCCCTGAAGAAGAAATCTGTGATAAGTTGACTGGGAACACAGTTTAGTGTCTGCTTCTCTCTCTGTCATATCATTCACGTGGTCTGCATCCATGATGAGTCCACAGCCAATGTCATATGGAAATTGCACGTGTCAGCAAGGCCCGTAAGCTATGGATCTTCAATCTGTAGTTCTCCAGTGAAATGACAATTCCCAGTATTGTTTCATAGAATCATATAAACATAGAATGGTAGAGTTGGAAGGGACCTCCTGGGTCATTGTGTCCAACCCCCTGCTCAATGCAGGATTCACTAAACCATCTCAGACAGAAGTCTGTCCAACCTCTGTGTGTAGACTTCCATTGAAGGATAACTCACCACCTCTCGTGGCACCACCTCTCACTGTCAAAAAGTTTTTTTCTAATATCTAATCTGTATCTTCTCTCTTTCAGTTTCATCCCATTGCTTCTCGTGTTTCCATTTGCTTATGAGAATAAGGATGATTCCTCTACACTGTGACATACCTTCAGATATTTGTAAACAGCTATTAAGTCTCGTCTTAGCCTTTTTTTAAGCAAACTAAATATTCCAATACTTCTTTAATTTAACCGTTCCTCATAGAACATACTTTGCAGTTTGCTCACCAACCTGGTAGCTCTTCTCTGAACTTGCTTTGAAAGCTGCAGTTTCACAGAAAAGAACCATTGCAAAGCTGATTCCTTTATATTTTGGGTGCAATGGGATGGTATAAAAATGTTTGTAAAGATGGACATAGTTTTCAAGTATTTATGGGATATTCAAAGAATATGTGATAAATCATTGATCGACCAAACCACTGCATGACTAGCTTTATCCATATCTACTGTATTCTCACCCATCCCTTGTAGATTGTGAGCCCTCATGGGCAGGGTCCTCTCTCCTCCTGTACCAGTTGTGACTTTTATTGTTCAAGATTATTGTACCTGTTTTTATTATGTATACCCCTCCTCCCATGTAAAGCACCATGGAATAAATGGCGCTATAACAATAAATAATAATCTATATATATAATTGTCTAAGGGCTTTTCCGTCTGTCTGTCTGTCTGTCTGTCTGTCCTGGAAATCCCGCGTCTCTGATTGGTCGAGGCCGCCAGGCCTCAACCAATCAGCGACGGGCACAGCATGGCGACGATGATGTCATAATGGAAATCCCGCGTCTCTGATTGGTCGAGGCCCCCAGGCCTCGACCAATCAGCGACGGGCACAGTATCAACGTAGATGTCATAATGGTTGCCATGGCGACGATGATGTCATAAAGGTTGCCTCGACCAATCAGCGACGGGCACAGTCTGCCGCGAATTCTGGAATCATCATTGTCCATATACTACGGGCCTGGCGGCCTCGACCAATCAGCGACGGGCACAGCATGGCGACGATGATGTCATAAAGGTTGCCTCGACCAATCAGCGACGGGCAGTCTGCCGCGAATTCGCCTCGACCAATCAGCGACGGGCACAGTATCGACGTAGATGTCATAATGGTTGCCATGGCGACGATGTCGTCATAAAGGTTGCCTCGACCAATCAGCGACGGGCACAGTCTGCCGCGAATTCTGGAATCATCATTGACCATATACTACGGGGACATGCATATTCTAGAATACCCGATGCGTTAGAATCGGGCCACAGTCTAGTGATATGACTCTGGGATTGTCTTTCCTCAGTTTGGCACCCACCTGGGGTGTTGCTATATAAACTTCCTGGATCCTTAGTCCAGTGCCTGGCATCGTTGTAATCAGATCCTTTCTGTTTGCTCCTGTCTGCTGGTCCTGGTTCGTGCAAAATTAAGCTAAGTCCTGCTTCTTTGTTTTTTGGTTATTTGATTTGCTCTTATTTTTGTCCAGCTTGTACTAAATGTGATTCCTGATTTTGCTGGAAGCTCTAGGGGGCTGGTGTTCTCCCCCCGGGCCGTTAGACGGTTCGGGGGTTCTTGAATATCCAGCGTGGATATTTTGATAGGGTTTTTGCTGACCATATAAGTCATCTTACTATATTCTGCTATTAGCTAGTGGGCCTCTCTTTGCTAAATACCTAGCTCATTCTTACGTTTGTCTTTTCCTCTTACCTCACCGTTATTATTTGTTGGGGGCTTGTATCCAACTTTTTGGGGTCTTTTCTCTGGAGGCAAGAAAGGTCTTTCTTTTCCCTTCTAGGGTTAGTTAGTTCTCCGGCTGGCGCGAGACGTCTAGAACCAACGTAGGCACGTTCCCCGGCTGCTGCTATTTGTGGTGCTAGGATTAGATATATGGTCAGCTCAGTTACCACTGCCCTATGAGCTGGTTTTTTGTGTTTGCAGACTTAGTTATTATTTCTGAGACCCTCTGCCATTGGGGTCATAACACCCTAGCCCTAACCCTTACCCTAATGGGAAAATGGAAATAAATACATTTTTTAAATTTTAATATTTTTCCCTAACTAAGGGGGTGATGAAGGGAGGTTTGATTTACTTTTATAGTGTTTTTTATAGCAGATTTTTATGATTGGCAGCTGTCACACACTAAAAGACGCTTTTTGTCTCCACATTTTGAGACCTATAATTTTTCCATATTTTGGTCCACAGAGTCATGTGAGGTCTTGTTTTTTGCGGGACGAGTTGACGTTTTTATTGGTATCATTTTCGGACACGTGACAGTTTTTGATCGCTTTTTATTCTGATTTTTGTGAGGCAGAATGACCAAAAACCAGCTATTCATGAATTTCTTTTGGGGGAGGCGTTTATACCGTTCCACGTTTGGTAAAATTGATAAAGCAGTTTTATTCTTCGGGTCAGTACGATTACAGCGATATCTCATTAATATAATTTTTTTATGTTTTGGCACTTTTATATGATAAAAGCTATTTTATTGAAAAAATAATTATTTTGGCATCGCTTTATTCTGAGGACTATAACTTTTTTATTTTTTTGCTTATGATGCTGTCTGGCAGTTCATTTTTTGCGGGACAAGATGACATTTTCAGCGGTACCATGGTTATTTATATCCATCTTTTTGATCGCGTGTTATTCCACTTTTTGTTCGGCGGTATGATAATAAAGCGTTTTTTGCCTCGTTTTTTCTATATATATAATTGTCTAAGGGTTTTTCCATCTGTCTGTCTGTCTGTCTGTCTGTCTGTCTGTCTGTCCTGGAAATACCGCGTCTCTGATTGGTCGAGGCCGCCAGGCCTCGACCAATCAGAGACAGGCACAGCATGGCGACGATGATGTCATAATGGAAATCCCACGTCTCTGATTGTCGCGTTAGTTAACTAGTTAACCCCTACAGTGAACACCGTAAGAAAAAATAAATAAAAGCCTAGGGTCCTCATTAAACCAAAGAACGTGGGTTGTTAAACCTTGTGTACAGATTCCTAATTGCTGTAGCATTATTATATATATATATTTAAACCTCCTTTAACCCCTTTCTGACATCGGACGTACTATCCCGTCGAGGTGGGGTGGGTCCGTATGACCACCGACGGGATAGTACGTCCAGCGCGATCGGCCGCGCTCACGGGGAAAGCGCAGCCGATCGCGGCTGGGTGTCAGCTGATCGCGTTGCTCCAAGCGTCTCTTACCTCCTATCACTGCAGGCCCCGGATCCAAAATGGCCGCGGGGCTGCATCCGGGTCCTGCAGGGACTACTTCTGGGTCCAGAGCAGGCGCTGGTAAGCCTGCAGCGCTGAAAGTCAGATCGCTGATCTGACAGAGTGCTGTGCAAATTGTCAGATCAGCGATCTGTGATATCCCCCCCTGGGACAAAGTAAAAAAGTTTAAAAAAAAATTACAGATGTGTAAAAAAAAAAAATCCCTAAAGAAAAAAAAAAAATTATTCCCATAAATACATTTCTTTATCTAAATAATAAAAAAAAACAATAAAAGTACACATATTTAGTATCGCCGCATCCGTAACGACCCAACCTATAAAACTGTCCCACTAGTTAACCCCTACAGTGAACACCGTAAGAAAAAAAAAACGAGGCAAAAAACGCTTTATTATCATACCGCCGAACAAAAAGTGGAATAACACGCGATCAAAAAGATGGATATAAATAACCATGGTACCGCTGAAAATGTCATCTTGTCCCGCAAAAAATGAACTGCCAGACAGCATCATAAGCAAAAAAATAAAAAAGTTATAGTCCTCAGAATAAAGCGATGCCAAAATAATTATTTTTTCAATAAAATAGCTTTTATCATATAAAAGTGCCAAAACATAAAAAAATTATATTAATGAGATATCGCTGTAATCGTACTGACCCGAAGAATAAAACTGCTTTATCAATTTTACCAAACGTGGAACGGTATAAACGCCTCCCCCAAAAGAAATTCATGAATAGCTGGTTTTTGGTCATTCTGCCTCACAAAAATCAGAATAAAAAGCGATCAAAAACTGTCACGTGTCCGAAAATGATACCAATAAAAACGTCAACTCGTCCCGCAAAAAACAAGACCTCACATGACTCTGTGGACCAAAATATGGAAAAATTATAGGTCTCAAAATGTGGAGACAAAAAGCGTCTTTTAGTGTGTGACAGCTGCCAATCATAAAAATCTGCTATAAAAAACACTATAAAAGTAAATCAAACCTCCCTTCATCACCCCCTTAGTTAGGGAAAAATATTAAAATTTAAAAAATGTATTTATTTCCATTTTCCCATTAGGGTAAGGGTTAGGGCTAGGGTGTTATGACCCCAATGGCAGAGGGTCTCAGAAATAATAACTAAGTCTGCAAACACAAAAAACCAGCTCATAGGGCAGTGGTAACTGAGCTGACCATATATCTAATCCTAGCACCACAAATAGCAGCAGCCGGGGAACGTGCCTACGTTGGTTCTAGACGTCTCGCGCCAGCCGGAGAACTAACTAACCCTAGAAGGGAAAAGAAAGACCTTTCTTGCCTCCAGAGAAAAGACCCCAAAAAGTTGGATACAAGCCCCCAACAAATAATAACGGTGAGGTAAGAGGAAAAGACAAACGTAAGAATGAGCTAGGTATTTAGCAAAGAGAGGCCCACTAGCTAATAGCAGAATATAGTAAGATGACTTATATGGTCAGCAAAAACCCTATCAAAATATCCACGCTGGATATTCAAGAACCCCCGAACCGTCTAACGGCCCGGGGGGAGAACACCAGCCCCCTAGAGCTTCCAGCAAAATCAGGAATCACAGTTAGTACAAGCTGGACAAAAATAAGAGCAAATCAAATAACCAAAAAACAAAGAAGCAGGACTTAGCTTAATTTTGCACGAACCAGGACCAGCAGACAGGAGCAAACAGAAAGGATCTGATTACAACGATGCCAGGCACTGGACTAAGGATCCAGGAAGTTTATATAGCAACACCCCAGGTGGGTGCCAAACTGAGGAAAGACAATCCCAGAGTCATATCACTAGTAACCACAAGAGGGAGCCAAAAAGTCTAATTCACAACAGTATCCCCCCCTTAAGGAGGGGTCACCGAACCCTCACCAAGACCACCAGGGCGATCAGGATGAGCAGCGTGAAAGGCACGAACTAAATCGGCCGCATGCACATCAGAAGCAACCACCCAGGAATTATCCTCCTGACCATAGCCCTTCCACTTGACCAGATACTGAAGCCTCCGTCTGGAGAGACGAGAATCCAAGATCTTCTCCACCACGTACTCCAACTCGCCCTCAACCAACACCGGAGCAGGAGGCTCAACAGAAGGAACCACAGGTACAACGTACCGCCGCAACAAAGACCTATGGAACACGTTGTGAATGGCAAACGACACCGGAAGATCCAAGCGAAAGGACACAGGATTAAGGATTTCCAATATCTTGAAAGGACCGATGAAGCGAGGCTTAAATTTAGGAGAGGAGACCTTCATAGGAACAAATCGAGAAGACAGCCATACCAAATCCCCAACACGAAGTCGGGGACCCACACCGCGGCGGCGGTTGGCAAAACGCTGAGCCTTCTCCTGTGACAACTTCAAGTTGTCCACCACATGATTCCAGATCTGCTGCAACCTATCCACCACAGAATCTACCCCAGGACAGTCAGAAGGCTCCACATGTCCCGAGGAAAAACGAGGATGGAAACCAGAGTTGCAGAAAAATGGCGAAACCAAAGTAGCGGAACCAGCCCGATTATTAAGGGCAAACTCAGCCAACGGCAAGAAGGTCACCCAATCATCCTGATCTGCCGAAACAAAACACCTCAAATAAGCCTCCAGAGTCTGATTAGTTCACTCCGTTTGTCCATTAGTCTGAGGATGAAAGGCAGACGAAAACGACAAATCAATGCCCATCCTAGCACAAAAGGATCGCCAGAACCTGGAAACAAACTGGGATCCTCTGTCAGACACAATATTCTCAGGAATGCCGTGTAAACGAACCACATTCTGAAAGAACACAGGAACCAGATCGGAAGAGGAAGGCAGCTTAGGCAAAGGCACCAAATGGACCATTTTAGAAAAGCGATCACATACCACCCAGATGACAGACATGCCCTGAGACACCGGGAGATCTGAAATGAAATCCATGGAAATGTGTGTCCAAGGCCTCTTCGGGACAGGCAAGGGCAAGAGCAACCCGCTGGCACGAGAACAGCAAGGCTTAGCTCGAGCACAAGTCCCACAGGACTGCACAAATGACCGCACATCCCGTGACAAGGAAGGCCACCAAAAGGACCTAGCCACCAGATCTCTGGTGCCAAAAATTCCCGGATGCCCTGCCAACACCGAGGAATGAACCTCGGAAATGACTCTGCTGGTCCACTTATCAGGAACAAACAGTCTGTCAGGTGGACAAGAGTCAGGTCTACCAGCCTGAAATCTCTGCAACACACGTCGCAAATCAGGAGAAATGGCCGACAAGATAACTCCCTCTTTAAGAATACCAACTGGTTCTGCGACTCCAGGAGAGTCAGGCACAAAGCTCCTTGAAAGAGCATCAGCCTTCACATTCTTTGAACCTGGTAAATAGGAGACCACAAAGTCAAAACGGGAGAAAAACAATGACCAGCGGGCCTGTCTAGGATTCAGGCGTTTAGCAGACTCGAGATACATCAAATTTTTGTGATCAGTGAAGACCACCACACGATGCTTAGCACCCTCGAGCCAATGACGCCAATCATAAATTTATCCAGATACTTCCGGAAAATATCATGCATAAAGGACTGAAACACTGAGGGAGCATTAGAGAGCCCAAAAGGCATCACCAAGTACTCAAAATGACCTTCGGGCATATTAAATGCTGTCTTCCATTCATCTCCTTGCTTAATGCGCACAAGGTTGTACGCACCACGAAGATCTATCTTGGTGAACCACTTGGCACCTTTAATCCGGGCAAACAAGTCCGACAACAGAGGCAAAGGATACTGAAATTTAACAGTGATTTTATTCAGAAGCCGATAGTCAATACAAGGTCTCAAAGATCCGTCCTTCTTGGCCACAAAAAAGAATCCCGCACCAAGAGGGGAAGAGGATGGACGGATATGCCCCTTCTCCAGAGACTCCTTGATATACGAACGCATTGCGGCATGCTCAGGTACAGACAGATTAAATAGTCTTCCCTTAGGAAATTTACTACCTGGAATCAAATCTATGGTGCAGTCACAGTCCCTATGAGGAGGCAGAGCACTGGACCTGGACTCGCTGAATACATCCTGATAATCAGACAAATACTCAGGAACTTCCGAAGGAGTAGAGGAAGCAATAGACACCGGCGGGGAATCAGCATGAATTCCCTGACAGCCCCAACTTGACACAGACATTGCCTTCCAATCCAAGACTGGATTGTGGGACTGTAACCATGGCAGACCCAAAACGACCAAATTATGCATTTTATGCAGAACAAGAAAACGAATAACCTCCCGATGTTCAGGAGTCATGCACATGGTTACCTGCGTCCAAAACTGCAGTTTATTTTCCGCCAATGGCATAGCATCAATACCTCTAAGAGGGATAGGATTTACCAACGGCTCAAGAACAAAACCACAGCGCTTGGCAAATGACAGATCCATAAGACTCAGGGCAGCACCTGAATCCACAAACGCCATAACAGGGTAAAAAGACAATGAGCAAATTAAAGTCACAGACAAAATAAATTTAGGTTGCAAATTACCAATGGCGACAGGACTAACAACCCTTGTTAGGCGTTTAGAGCATGCTGATATAACATGTGTAGAATCACCACAGTAAAAACACAACCCATTCTGACGTCTATGATTTTTCTGCTCATTTCTAGTCTGAATTCTATCACATTGCATTAAATCAGGTGTTTGTTCAGACAACACCACCAGAGGATTAGCGGTTTTGCGCTCCCGCAAACGCCGGTCAATTTGAATAGCCAGCGCCATGGAATCATTCAGACCTGTAGGAATGGAGAAACCCACCATCACATTCTTAATGGCTTCAGAAAGGCCATTTCTGAAATTTGCGGCCAGAGCACACTCATTCCACTGAGTAAGCACGGACCATTTCCGAAATTTTTGGCAATACACTTCAGCTTCATCCTGGCCCTGAGAAATAGCCAGCAAGGCTTTTTCTGCCTGAACTTCAAGATTGGGTTCCTCGTAAAGCAATCCGAGCGCCAGAAAAAACGCATCAATATTTGCCAATGCCGGATCTCCTGGCGCTAGCGAGAAAGCCCAATCCTGAGGGTCGCCCCGTAAAAAAGAGATAACAATTTTAACTTGCTGAGCTGAATCTCCAGATGAACGGGGTCTGAGAGATAGAAACAATTTACAATTATTCCTGAAATTCCTAAACTTAAATCGGTCTCCAGAAAACAGTTCAGGAATAGGTATTTTAGGTTCAGACATTGGACTACTGGTAACAAAATCTTGTATGCCCTGCACACGAGCAGCAAGCTGGTCTACACTTGTAATCAAGGTCTGGACATTCATGTCTGCAAAAGAAATTCATGAATAGCTGGTTTTTGGTCATTCTGCCTCACAAAAATCAGAATAAAAAGCGATCAAAAACTGTCACGTGTCCGAAAATGATACCAATAAAAACGTCAACTCGTCCCGCAAAAAACAAGACCTCACATGACTCTGTGGACCAAAATATGGAAAAATTATAGGTCTCAAAATGTGGAGACAAAAAGCGTCTTTTAGTGTGTGACAGCTGCCAATCATAAAAATCCGCTATAAAAAACGCTATAAAAGTAAATCAAACCTCCCTTCATCACCCCCTTAGTTAGGGAAAAATATTAAAATTAAAAAAATGTATTTATTTCCATTTTCCCATTAGGGTAAGGGTTAGGGCTAGGGTGTTATGACCCCAATGGCAGAGGGTCTCAGAAATAATAACTAAGTCTGCAAACACAAAAAAACAGCTCATAGGGCAGTGGTAACTGAGCTGACCATATATCTAATCCTAGCACCACAAATAGCAGCAGCCGGGGAACGTGCCTACGTTGGTTCTAGACGTCTCGCGCCAGCCGGAGAACTAACTAACCCTAGAAGGGAAAAGAAAGACCTTTCTTGCCTCCAGAGAAAAGACCCCAAAAAGTTGGATACAAGCCCCCAACAAATAATAACGGTGAGGTAAGAGGAAAAGACAAACGTAAGAATGAGCTAGTGGGACAGTTTTATAGGTTGGGTCGTTACGGATGCGGCGATACTAAATATGTGTACTTTTATTGTTTTTTTTTATTATTTAGATAAAGAAATGTATTTATGGGAATAATTTTTTTTTTTTCTTTAGGGATTTTTTTTTTTTACACATCTGTAATTTTTTTTTTTACTTTTTTACTTTGTCCCAGGGGGGGACATCACAGATCGCTGATCTGACAATTTGCACAGCACTCTGTCAGATCAGCGATCTGACTTTCAGCGCTGCAGGCTTACCAGCGCCTGCTCTGGACCCAGAAGTAGTCCCTGCAGGACCCGGATGCAGCCCCGCGGTCATTTTGGATCCGGGGCCTGCAGTGATAGGAGGTAAGAGACGCTTGGAGCAACGCGATCAGCTGACACCCAGCCGCGATCGGCTGCGCTTTCCCCGTGAGCGCGGCCGATCGCGCTGGACGTACTATCCCGTCGGTGGTCATACGGACCCACCCCACCTCGACGGGATAGTACGTCCGATGTCAGAAAGGGGTTAAAGGAGGTTTAAATATATATATATAATAATGCTACAGCAATTAGGAATCTGTACACAAGGTTTAACAACCCAAGTTCTTTGGTTTAATGAGGACCCTAGGCTTTTATTATTATTACTAGACTGTGGCCCGATTCTAACGCATCGGGTATTCTAGAATATGCATCATGTCCCAGTAGTATATGGACAATGATGATTCCAGAATTCGCGGCAGACTGTGCCCGTCGCTGATTGGTCGAGGCAACCTTTATGACATCATCGTCGCCATGGCAACCATTATGACATGTATGTCGATACTGTGCCCGTCGCTGATTGGTCGAGGCCTGGCGGCCTCGACCAATCAGAGACGTGGGATTTCCATTATGACATCATCGTCGCCATGCTGTGCCTGTCTCTGATTGGTCGAGGCCTGGCGGCCTCGACCAATCAGAGACGCGGGATTTCCAGGACAGACAGACAGACAGACAGACAGACAGACAGACGGAAAAACCCTTAGACAATTATATATATAGATGACTTATATGGTCAGCAAAAACCCTATCAAAATATCCACGCTGGATATTCAAGAACCCCCGAACCGTCTAACGGCCCGGGGGGAGAACACCAGCCCCCTAGAGCTTCCAGCAAAATCAGGAATCACATTTAGTACAAGCTGGACAAAAATAAGAGCAAAGCAAATAACCAAAAAACAAAGAAGCAGGACTTAGCTTAATTTTGCACGAACCAGGACCAGCAGACAGGAGCAAACAGAAAGGATCTGATTACAACGATGCCAGGCACTGGACTAAGGATCCAGGAAGTTTATATAGCAACACCCCTGGACTAACGACCCAGGTGGGTGCCAAACTGAGGAAAGACAATCCCAGAGTCATATCACTAGTAACCACAAGAGGGAGCCAAAAAGTCTAATTCACAACACTAGGGTTAGGGCTAGGGTTAGGGCTAGGGATAGGGCTAGGGTTAGGGTTAGGGCTAGGGTTAGGGCTAGGTTTAGGGCTAGGGTTAAGCTAGGGTTAGGGTTGTGGCTAGGGTTGGAGCTAAAGTTAGGGTTAGGGTTGGGGCTAAAGTTAGGGTTAGGGTTGGGGCTAAAGTTAGGGTTAGGGTTGGGGCTAAAGTTAGGACTAGGGTTGGGGCTAAAGTTAAGGTTAGGGTTTGGATTACATTTACGGTTGGGATTAGGGTTGGGATTAGAGTTAGGGGTGTGTCAGGGTTAGGGGTGTGGTTAGGGTTACCGTTGGGATTAGGGTTAGGGGTGTGTTTGGATTAGGGTTCCAGGTAGAATTGGGGAGTTTCCACTGTTCAGGCACATCAGGGGCTCTCCAAATGCGACATGGCGTCCGATCTCAATTCCAGCCAATTCTGCGTTGAAAAAGTAAAACAGTGCTCCTTCCCTTCCGAGCTCTCCCATGCGCCCAAACAGGGGTTTACCCCAACATATGGGGTATCAGCGTACTCGGGACAAATTGGACAACAAATTTTGGGGTCCACGTTCTCTTGTTATCCTTGGGAAAATAAAAATTTGGGGGGCTAAAAATCATTTTTGTGGGAAAAAAAAGATTTTTTATTTTCACGGCTCTGCTTTGTAAACTGTAGTGAAACACTTGGGGGTTCAAAGTTCTCACAACACATCTAGTTAAGTTACTTGGGAGGTCTAGTTTCCAATAAGGGGTCACTTGTGGGGGGTTTCTTTTTTTTTTTAATTCGTTTATTAACCATAAAGTGAAATATACAATATACATATTTGCATTTATTAGTATTACAGTCAATGTGGAACATGTACATTGTATGCATGACTGAAAACTACAATTTATGCTCAACATATCTTTTTTTCCATTCAAACCGTACAAACCTAACATGGAGTCATGAAAATTTAGTCATTAAACCAGAACTACAACTATATCCTACTAACTACCTTTCTGCCGCTTGACAATAAGCCCGCATCCTCCTTTGCGTAACATCTAGAGTAATTTGACACTTTGCACTAATACAGTTAACAAGAAATTTATAAAGTGAGGTGAGAGGAGTTCCATCCGCTCCAAATTTTCTCAAATTTACCTGGACATCCTCTGTTTTGGTATAGCGTACGTTCATATGGTATGGCCGAATTAACTAACTCAACCCAAGCTCTGAGGGAGGGGCATGAACCTCCCATCCACCGCATTGCAACCACCTTCCTCGCCATAAAGAGTGACTCCCGTAAAAAAATCCCAACATGATGACCCCAGGCCTCCTCATCCCACACCCCAAATAAACAAATTAATGGCTCAAGGGGAACAGGAGGTACGACTATGGATGAAAGTAGAGATGTCACCTCTTTCCAATACTGAAGGATAATAGGACAACTCCACATCATGTGCATAAAATCTGCATCTGGTAAATGACAACGCAGACAGTCTGAGGAGTGAAGTCGACCCATCTTAAAAAGCCGTATGGGAGTCAAATACGATTGATATATTATATATAGTTGTGTCATTCTATTATTAACCGACGGGGATACTGTAAGTGGGGATTCTAAAATTTCCTCCCATTCTTCTTCTTGTACTTCAGGGATGAGTCTCTCCCACTTCCCTTTAATGAGTCTTATAATTGATCCCGTCCCTACTGACAACATATAGGTATATAAAGAAGAAATAAGGCCCTGGCGTCCCTGGGATTTGAGGATTCCTATCAGAGGTAAAGATGAAATTGTGCGGCCTATGTCCACCCCCCTCATATACGACTGGAAAGCTGATCTTAATTGTAAGAAACGAAAAAACTGGGATCTTGGAATATCATACTTAGACTGCAATTGTTCGAAGGACACAAAGGTCCCCTGGTCATGTAAATCTCCTACCGAGGTAACACCATGCATCACCCAAAAATCAGTGGACGGGTAATTTAGCAGCGTCGGAAAGTAGTTATTTTTCCAAAGGGGCATTTCAGCAATAATATCTGTAAATCCCACAACCTTTTTGATTTGTCTCCAGACCAATCGTGCCAATCAAAGCATGGGCAGTGGGTGAGGGGTACTTATTTTTTCTGATTCTAAAAAGCTCAGTGGACACTCCACCCGAGCAGAATGAAGCAGATGATGTTCCGAGTTAGGAAGACAACCACCAGGCATCCACGTGACCAATGCTTTAGCCTGCCCAGCCAGGTAATATAGAAAAAAATCCGGTAATGCCACTCCACCCCCCCGTTACTTGTGGGGGGTTTCTACTGTTTGGGTACATCAGGGGTCTGCAAATGCAACGTGATGCCTGCAGACCAATCCATCTAAGTCTGCATTCCAAATGGCGCTCCTTCCCTTCCGAGCTCTGCCATGCGCCCAAACAGTGGTTCCCCCCCACATTCGGGGTATCAGCGTACTCAGGACAAATTGGACAACAACTTTTGGGGTCCAATTTATCCTGTTACCCTTGTGAAAATACAAAACTGGGGGCTAAAAAATCATTTTTGTGAAAAAAAAAAGAATTTTTATTTTCACGGCTCTGGTTATAAACTGTAGTGAAACACTTGGGGGTTCAAAGTTCTCACAACACATCTAGATAAGTTCCTTGGGCGGTCTAGTTTCCAATATATGGTCACTTGTTGGGGGTTTCTACTGTTTGGGTACATCAGGGGCTCTGCAAATGCAACGTGACGCCTGCAGACCAATCCATCTAAGTCTGCATTCCAAATGGTACTCCTTCCCTTCCAAGCTCTGGCATGCGCCCAATCAGTGCTTCCCCCCACATATGGGGTATCAGCGTACTCAGGACAAATTGGACAACAACTATTGGGGTCCAATTTATCCAGTTACCCTTGTGAAAATACAAAACTGGGGGCTAAAAAAATCATTTTTGTGAAAAAAAAATTTTTTTTCCACGGCTCTGCGTTATAAACTGTAGTGAAACACTTGGGGGTTCAAAGCTCTCAAAACACATCTAGATAAGTTCCTTATGGGGTCTACTTTCCAAAATGGTGTCACTTGTGGGGGGTTTTAATGTTTAGGCACATCAGGGGCTCTCCAAACGCGACATGGTGTCCCATCTCAATTCCAGTCAATTTTGCATTGAAAAGTCAAACGGCGCTCCTTCCCTTCCGAGCTCTGCCATGCGCCCAAACAGTTGTTTACCCCCACATATTTGGTATCAGCGTACTCAGGACAAATTGCACAACAACTTTTGTGGTCTAACTTCTTCTCCTAACCTTTGGGGAAAAAAAATTGGGGGCAAAAAATCATTATTGTGAAAAAATATGATTTTTTATTTTTACGGCTCTGCATTATAAACTTCTGTGAAGCACTTGTTGGGTCAAAGTGCTCACCACACATCTAGATAAGTTCCTTAAGGGGTCTACTTTCCAAAATGGTGTCACTTGTGGGGGGTTTCAATGCTTGCGCACATCAGGGGCTCTCCAAACGCAACATGGCGTCCCATCTCAATTCCAGTCAATTTTGCATTGAAAAGTCAAATGGCGCTCCTTCCCTTCCGAGCTCTGCCATGCGCCCAAACAGTGGTTTACCCCCACATATGGGGTATCAGCGTACTCAGGACTAGGGTTGAGCGACTTTCATTTTTTTAAGATCGAGTCGGGTTTTGGGAAACCCGATTTTGCCCAGAGTCGAGTCGAGTGCAGTCGGCCGATTGTCGCTAAAAGTCGGGGATCGACCGAAACACGAAACCCAATGCAAGTCAATGGGGAAGCATAGTCGGCAGTGAGTGGAGGCCAGGAAAACACCTACAGTGCCCATTTTAATGCCAAAAACATCCATTCTTGTTTCTGAAGCTTGTCAATCTTAATTAACTTTATAATAATAGTTGGGCATTGGAAATTGGGGTCATTTGGCAAAAGTTGTGGGGGGTAGGGCTGGTTCAAGGAAACGGGCACAGGAAACGTGGACTACGTCACGGCGGTGGAGCAGTGAGAGGTAAGTATGTCAAGTTTGCAAGTGCTGTGATCCTAAGCAAGCAGGGGGGCCCACTCGTTGGCATTGGCACTGGCACAGGGCCCCTCAAAGTACAGCGGTGTGTTTGCACGGCGGGGGCGCCTCCCACCGGCAGCGACACTTTTGCGTACTCTGAGGGGCCCTGTGCCAGTGACGTCGCCAACGAGTATGCCCCCCCCCACCTGATGAAGGAACCTGCACTTTCATCTGCACCTTCCTCTTTGTCCCTGTGTAAGGTGGTATAACATGCGGGAAGGGGAACCTTACTTTCAGCAGGGTCAGATTCTGGCTGTGTAGAGTGCAAGGGGAATGTAGTGGTCTAGGTCAATGTACCAGCAGACTCATCTAGCAGTGGCTGGGCAATGGGCAGGATGAGGAGGAAACAGATATAGGGCCAAAGAATAAAGTAGGCTAAATGCAGTTCAAAATTGGTAACAGGACAGGACTAAACAGGCGGCATTGCTTTGTTCAGTGGAGTAGCAAACCCAGGAGCAGCAGACAATGTTTTAAGGGCCCAACCACACTAGTAGGCCAAATGCAGTTTAATATCTGATACTATAGGCCCAAAGCCAGAAGGTAGAAGCTCAGCTTTATTCAGTTGAGGACAACACCAGGCAGGGGCAGACACCGTTAGTAGGCCGGAACCACCAATTTTTTTTAAAAACAGCAGTTAATCAGAGCCAGAAGGTAGAAGCTCAGCTTTATTCAGTTGAGGACAACACCAGGAAGGGGCAGACACCGTTAGTAGGCCAGAACCACCAATTTTTTTAAAAACAGCAGTTAATCAGAGCCAGAAGGTAGAAGCTCAGCTTTATTCAGTTGAGGACAACACCAGGCAGGGGCAGGCAGACACCGTTAGTAGGCCGGAACCACCAATTTTTTTAAAAACAGCAGTTAATCAGAGCCAGAAGGTAGAAGCTCAGCTTTATTCAGTTGAGGACAACACCAGGGAGGGGCACACACCGTTAGTAGGCCGGAACCAACAATTTTTTTAAAAACAGCAGTTAATCAAAGCCAGAAGGTAGAAGCTCAGCTTTATTCAGTTGAGGACAACACCAGGCAGGGGCAGGCAGACACCGTTAGTAGGCCGGAACCACCAATTTTTTTAAAAACAGCAGTTAATCAGAGCCAGAAGGTAGAAGCTCAGCTTTATTCAGTTGAGGACAACACCAGGCAGGGGCAGACACCGTTAGTAGGCCGGAACCAACAATTTTTTTAAAAACAGCAGTTAATCAAAGCCAGAAGGTAGAAGCTGAGCTTTATTCAGTTGAGGACACCACCAGGCAGGGGCAGGCAGACACCGTTAGTAGGCCGGAACCAACAATTTTTTTAAAAACAGCAGTTAATCAGAGCCAGAAGGTAGAAGCTCAGCTTTATTAAGTTGAGGACAAACACCAGGGAGCAGCAAACAGAGGTATTAGGCCCCATCCAGCAATTAAAAAAAAAAAAAAAAAAAAAAAAAAAAAAAGCTTAATCAGAGCCAGAAGGTAGAAGCTCAGCTTTATTCAGTTGAGGACAACACCAGGCAGGGGCAGACACCGTTAGTAGGCCGGAACCAACAATTTTTTTAAAAACAGCAGTTAATCAAAGCCAGAAGGTAGAAGCTCAGCTTTATTCAGTTGAGGACAACACCAGGCAGGGGCAGGCAGACACCGTTAGTAGGCCGGAACCACCAATTTTTTTAAAAACAGCAGTTAATCAGAGCCAGAAGGTAGAAGCTCAGCTTTATTCAGTTGAGGACAACACCAGGCAGGGGCAGGCAGACACCTTTAGTAGGCCGGAACCACCAATTTTTTTTAAAAACAGCAGTTAATCAGAGCCAGAAGGTAGAAGCTCAGCTTTATTCAGTTGAGGACAACTTGAATTAGGGACTGCAGACAGACTTACCAGGCTGTCCCCTGTGTGGACCATGCATCCAATACATTAACCCATTGCGCCACAAAGGACACGTAACCTTCCGTGGCCATGCCTACCGCTCCATGTGTCTGTTGTCAGGTGTACCTTTGGACTCACAGATTGACAGAATGAAAGGACAATGTGGTCTTTAACATGCTGGTGGAGGGGTGGGATGGCTTTTCTCGCAAAAGAATTGTCAACTGGGTAGCTCATAGCGTGGTACAGCGTAGTCCATCATGGCTTTATTAATATTAAATAAAATAAAAAAATAGGCTCTATTCACTGTAAAATAGGTTCCAGGGGTACACGGGCAGCAGTGGTCAGGTGAGTGGAGGGCTAGTTGAAGGAGGGACCGCAGACAGGCTTCGAAGGCCTAACATACTAAAATGGGCTGGCTGTAGGCACTGTAACATAGGTTCCAGGGGTACACGGGCAGCAGTGGTCAGGTGAGTGGAGGCCTAGTGGAAGGAGGGACCGCAGACAGGCTTCGAAGGCCTAACATACTAAAATGGGCTGGCTGTAGGCACTGTAACATAGGTTCTAGGGGTACACGGGCAGCAGTGGTCAGGTGAGTGGAGGCCTAGTGGAAGGAGGGACCGCAGACAGGCTTTGAAGGCCTAACACAATAAAATGGGCTGGCTGTAGGCACTTTATAATTGGTTCCAGGGGTACACGGGCAGCAGTGGTCAGGTCAGTGGAGGCCTAGTGGAAGGAGGGACCGCAGACAGGCTTCGAAGGCCTAACATTCTAAAATGGGCTGGCTGTAAGCACTTTATAATTGGTTCCAGGGGTACACGGGCAGCAGTGGTCAGGTGAGTGGAGGCCTAGTGGAAGGAGGGACCGCAGACAGGCTTCGAAGGCCTAACATACTAAAATGGGCTGGCTGTAGGCACTGTAACATAGGTTCCAGGGGTACACAGGCAGCAGTGGTCAGGTGAGTGGAGGCCTAGTGGAAGGAGGGACCGCAGACAGGCTTCGAAGGCCTAACATAATAAAATGGGCTGGCTGTGGGCACTGTAACATAGGTTCCAGGGGTACACGGGCAGCAGTGGTCAGTTGAGTGGAGGCCTAGTGGAAGGAGGGACCGCAGACAGGCTTCGAAGGCCTAACACAATAAAATGGGCTGGCTGTAGGCACTTTATAATTGGTTCCAGGGGTACACGGGCAGCAGTGGTCAGGTCAGTGGAGGCCTAGTGGAAGGAGGGACCGCAGACAGGCTTCGAAGGCCTAACATACTAAAATGGGCTGGCTGTAAGCACTTTATAATTGGTTCCAGGGGTACACGGGCAGCAGTGGTCAGGTGAGTGGAGGCCTAGTGGAAGGAGGGACCACAGACAGGCTTCGAAGGCCTAACATACTAAAATGGGCTGGCTGTAGGCACTGTAACATAGGTTCCAGGGGTACACGGGCAGCAGTGGTCAGGTGAGTGGAGGCCTAGTGGAAGGAGGGACCGCAGACAGGCTTCGAAGGCCTAACATACTAAAATGGGCTGGCTGTAGGCACTGTAACATAGGTTCCAGGGGTACACGGGCAGCAGTGGTCAGGTGAGTGGAGGCCTAGTGGAAGGAGGGACCGCAGACAGGCTTCGAAGGCCTAACATAATAAAATGGGCTGGCTGTAGGCACTGTAAAATAGGTTCCAGGGGTACACGGGCAGCAGTGGTCAGGTGAGTGGAGGCCTAGTGGAAGGAGGGACCGCAGACAGGCTTCGAAGGCCTAACATAATAAAATGGGCTGGCTGTAGGCACTGTAACATAGGTTCCAGGGGTACACGGGCAGCAGTGGTCAGGTGAATGGAGGCCTAGTGGAAGGAGGGACCGCAGACAGGCTTCGAAGGCCTAACACAATAAAATGGGCTGGCTGTAGGCACTTTATAATTGGTTCCAGGGGTACACGGGCAGCAGTGGTCTGGTCAACGGAGGCCGATTGTAATATGAGTGTCTGCCAGTTAGTAGTCAAAAAACAACAAATAAATGTGAATGTCTCGCATTAAAACAAAACAAAAACACTAAAGGGTGAAATCATTAGGTTCAGGGGTGGGATCCTCTGCGTTGTTTCAGACCTACTAATTTAGCGCGAAGTATTTACTGTGGTAAATAGAGGACACTGCCCCTGACTATGTTAAGTACCATCATACATGTCAACACAATGGTATTGTCAGTGGCAGGTATGGAAGGATGTCAGCGCATAGACAAAACATTGGTGGAAGTGTGAGAGATAACTGTGGAAGTGTTACAGCATTGTTTGACCTGGGGGTGGGTGAACTCTCTTGTGGCCGGCGGTACAGGCTCAGGGCCCCTCATGTTACAACAGTGTGTCTGACGTTGGGTGCGCACCACCACCGCCAGAGACACTTTATTGTACTATGAGGGACCCAGTAGCAATGCCGTCGACCCAAAGCGAGCACACCCACCTCTTCAGACAAACAGCAGTCTCATGGGTGCTTGCGCCAAGTCGCGATACCACGGCCCCGTGTGGTGAGTTTGGCCATTTAGGGAGGTGTAAACATGTCGTATGCTGGACAATCAGCTGCAGCAAATTAGACATTAGAAAAGTAATTCACAGTAGTCCACAGGCAAGAGCTTTTCATAGGAAAGCTAGGTGTCGGCCGGGCAAGGTGGGGCAAAAGATTTCGAAATCCAGTTGTGGTTCATTTTAATGAATGTTAGATCATCAACATTTTGGGTAGCCAGACGAGTCCTTTTTTCGGTTAATATTGAACCTGCAGCACTGAATACTCTTTCTGATAGGACACTTGCTGCCGGGCAAGCAAGCTCCTGCAATGCATATTCTGCCAATTCTGGCCAGGTGTCTAATTTTGATGCCCAGTAATCAAATGGGAATGACGGTTGAGGGAGAACATCGATAAGGGATGAAAAATAGTTAGTAACCATACTGGACAAATGTTGTCTCCTGTCACTTTCAATTGATGCAGCAGTACCTGTCCTGTCTGCGGTCATAGCAAAATCACTCCACAACCGGGTCAGAAAACCCCTCTGTCCAACGCCACTTCTGATGTGTGCACCCCTAACACTCCTAGTCTGCTGCCCCCTGGAGCTCGTGTGAGAACAATCACGTGCGCTGTGTGCTGGGAATGCCTGAAGCAAACGGTCAACAAGAGTTGATTGTTTGGTTGCTAATATTAGTTCCAAGTTCTCATGTGGCATAATATTTTGTAATTTGCCTTTATAGCGTGGATCAAGAAGGCAGGCCAACCAGTAATCGTCATCGTTCATCATTTTCGTAATGCGTGTGTCCCTTTTTAGGATACGTAAGGCATAATCCGCCATGTGGGCCAAAGTTCCAGTTGTCAAATCTCCGGTTGTGATTGGTTGAGGGGCAGTTTCAGGCAAATCTACGTCACTTGTGTCCCTCAAAAAAACAGAACCCGGCCTTGCCACGCAACCAATTTGCAGTGCCCCCGGGAAAGCTTCCGCATTAAAAATATACTCATCCCCATCATCCTCCTCGTCCTTCACCTCGTCTTCGCCCGCTACCTCGTCCTGTACACTGCCCTGACCAGACAATGGCTGACTGTCATCAAGGCTTTCCTCTTCCTCTGGTGCAGACGCCTGATCCTTTATGTGCGTCAAACTTTGCATCAGCAGACACATTAGGGGGATGCTCATGCTTATTATGGCGTTGTCTGCACTAACCAGCCGTGTGCATTCCTCAAAACACTGAAGGACTTGACACATGTCTTGTATCTTCGACCACTGCACACCTGACAACTCCATGTCTGCCATCCTACTGCCTGCCCGTGTATGTGTATCCTCCCACAAAAACATAACAGCCCGCCTCTGTTGGCACAGTCTCTGAAGCATGTGCAGTGTTGAGTTCCACCTTGTTGCAACGTCTATGATTAGGCGATGCTGGGGAAGGTTCAAAGACCGCTGATAGGTCTGCATACGGCTGGAGTGTACAGGCGAACGTCGGATATGTGAGCAAAGTCCGCGCACTTTGAGGAGCAGGTCGGAGAACCCAGGATAAGTTTTCAATAAGCACTGCACCACCAGGTTTAAGGTGTGAGCCAGGCAAGGAATGTGTTTCAGTTGGGAAAGGGAGATGGCAGCCATGAAATTCCTTCCGTTATCACTCACTACCTTGCCTGCCTCAAGATCTACTGTGCCCAGCCACGACTGCGTTTCTTGTTGCAAGAACTCGGACAGAACTTCCGCGGTGTGTCTGTTGTCGCCCAAACACTTCATAGCCAATACAGCCTGCTGACGCTTGCCAGTAGCTGGCCCATAATGGGACAACTGGTGTGCAACAGTGTCATCTGCCGATGGAGTGGTTGGCCGACTGCGGTCTGTGGAAGAGCTGTAGCTTCTGCAGGAGGACGAGGAGGAGGAGGAGGAGGGGGTGCGAACGCCTACAGCCAACTGTTTCCTAGACCGTGGGCTAGGCACAACTGTCCCGAAATTGATGTCCCCTGTGGACCCTGCATCCACCACATTCACCCAGTGTGCCGTGATGGACACATAACGTCCCTGGCCATGCCTACTGGTCCATGCATCTGTAGTCAGGTGCACCTTTGTACTCACAGGTTGCCTGAGTGCATGGACGATGCGCTGTTTAACATGCTGGTGCAGGGCTGGGATGGCTTTTCTGGAAAAAAAGTGTCGACTGGGTAGCTCGTATCGTGGTTCAGCGTACTCCATCAGGGCTTTGAAAGCTTCGCTTTCAACTAACCGGTAGGGCATCATCTCTAACGAGATTAGTCTAGCTATGTGGGCGTTAAAACCCTGTGTACGTGGATGCGAGGACAAGTACTTCCTTTTTCTAACCAGAGTCTCATGTAGTGTGAGCTGGACTGGAGAGCTGGAGATCGTGGAACTTTCGGGTGTGCCGGTGGACATGGCAGACTGAGAGACGGTTGGAGATGGTATTGTTTCCGCCGGTGCCCTAGATGCAATATTTCCTCCTACAAAACTGGTGATTCCCTGACCCTGAGTGCTTTTGGCTGGCAAAGAAACCTGCATAGATACTGCCGGTGGTGCGGAAAATGGTGGCCTTACAGTGCCGGAAGGGATGTTGCGTTGCTGCCTAGCTTCATTGGCCGAGGGTGCTACAACCTTAAGGGACGTTTGGTAGTTAGTCCAGGCTTGAAAATGCATGGTGGTTAAGTGTCTATGCATGCAACTAGTATTTAGACTTTTCAGATTCTGACCTCTGCTTAAGCTAGTTGAACATTTTTGACAGATGACTTTGCGCTGATCTATTGGATGTTGTTTAAAAAAATGCCAGACTGCACTCTTCCTAGCATCGGATCCCTTTTCAGGGATTGCAGACTGAGCTTTAACCGGATGGCCACGCTGTCCTCCAACAGGTTTTGGCTTTGACACGCGTTTTGGGCCAGATACGGGCCCGGCAGATGGAACCTGTTGCGATGTTGATGCCTGCTGCGGCCCCTCCTCCACCTCCGATTCTGAACTACTGCCGCCTGCACCCTGTTCCCCCAATGGCTGCCAATCGGGGTCAACAACTGGGTCATCTATTACCTCCTCTTCGAGCTCGTGTGCAACTTCGTCTGTGTCACTGTGTCGGTCGGTGGTATAGCGTTCGTGGCGGGGCAACATAGTCTCATCAGGGTCTGATTGTGGTTCAGTACCCTGAGAGGGCAATGTGGTGGTCTGAGTCAAAGGAGCAGCATAGTACTCTGGCTGTGGCTGTGCATCAGTGCACTCCATGTCAGAATCTACTTGTAATGGGCATGGCCTGTTAAGTGTTTCACTTTCTAAGCCAGGGACGGTATGTGTAAAGAGCTCCATGGAGTAACCCGTTGTGTCGCCTGCTGCATCCTTCTCTCTTGTTGTAGTTTTTGCTGAAGAGGACAAGGAAGCGACTTGTCCCTGACCGTGAACATCCACAAGCGACGCGCTGCTTTTACATTTACCAGTTTCAGAAGAGGAGGCAAAAGAGCTAGAGGCTGAGTCTGCAATGTAAGCCAAAACTTGCTGTTGCTGCTCCGCCTTTAAAAGCGGTTTTCCTACTCCCAGAAAAGAGAGCGTTCGAGGTCTTGTGTAGCCAGACGACGAAACTGGCTCCACAGCTCCAGACTTAGGTGGAATATTTTTATCCCCACGACCACCTGATGCTCCACTACCACTACCATCATTACCAGCTGACAATGAACGCCCACGGCCACGACGACCTCTTGCACCAGACTTCCTCATTGTTTTAAAAACTTAACCAAAGTAACTTTATTTGTTGCTGTCAAACAACTTACAGGGTGAGCTATAACTTCAGTATGATTTCAATATCCCTTAACAGGTTGGTGAAACCACAAGGAAAATCAGGCACAATGTTACACACTCTGTTTTCTGTGGCACCAAATCACAGAGATGCCACACACGCAGGACTGTCACTCAAGCACAAATGTCAATATTAATCTCCCACTGTTTTATTTTTTTTTTCTTTTTCAGGGAGACTTTAGACACCAAATAATAAAAAAAAAGGCTTTCTATGGCCCACTGAGTGAGAGATGGCACACACAGGAGTCAGGAGTGGCACACAAGCAGAAAGGGCAATATTAATCTCCCACTGTTTGAATTCTTTTTTTTTTTCAGGGAGACTTTAGAAACCAAATAATAAAAAAAAACAAAGGCTTTCTATGGCCCACTGAGTGACAGATGGCACACACAGGAGTCAGGAGTGGCACACAAGCAGAAAGGGCAATATTAATCTCCTACTGTTTGAATTTTTTTTTTTTGTTCAGGGAGACTTTAGAAACCAAATAATATAAAAAAAAGGCTTTCTATGGCCCACTGAGTGAGAGATGGCACACACAGGAGTCAGGAGTGGCACACAAGCAGAAAGGGCAATATTAATCTCCCACTGTTTGAATTTTTTTTTTCTTTTTCAGGGAGACTTTAGAAACCAAATAATAAAAAAAAAGGCTTTCTATGGCCCACTGAGTGAGAGATGGCACACACAGGAGTCAGGAGTGGCACACAAGCCCTGAGGCCAATATTTTTCTCCCACTGATTGATGTAGTGATTTTTTTTCAGGTAGATTTTAGAACCCAAATCAAGCAAAAAAATTAATAGGCTTTCTATGGCCCACTGAGTGAGAGATGGCACACACAGGAGTCAGGAGTGGCACACAAGCCCTGAGGCCAATATTTTTCTCCCACTGATTGATGTAGTGATTTTTTTTCAGGTAGATTTTAGAACCCAAATCAAGCAAAAAAATTAATAGGCTTTCTATGGCCCACTGAGTGAGAGATGGCACACACAGGAGTCAGGAGTGGCACACAAGCCCTGAGGCCAATATTTTTCTCCCACTGATTGATGTAGTGATTTTTTTTCAGGTAGATTTTAGAACCCAAATCAAGCAAAAAAATTAATAGGCTTTCTATGGCCCACTGAGTGAGAGATGGCACACACAGGAGTCAGGAGTGGCACACAAGCAGAAAGGGCAATATTAATCTCCCACTGTTTGAATTTATTTTTTTTTTTCAGGGAGACTTTAGAAACCAAATAATAAAAAAAAGGCTTTCTATGGCCCACTGAGTGAGAGATGGCACACACAGGAGTCAGGAGTGGCACACAAGCAGAAAGGGCAATATTAATCTCCCACTGTTTGAATTTTTTTTTTTTTTCAGGGAGACTTTAGAAACCAAATAATAAAAAAAACAAAGGCTTTCTATGGCCCACTGAGTGAGAGATGGCACACACAGGAGTCAGGAGTGGCACACAAGCAGAAAGGGCAATATTAATCTCCCACTGTTTGAATTTTTTTTTTTTTCAGGGAGACTTTAGAAACCAAATAATAAAAAAAACAAAGGCTTTCTATGGCCCACTGAGTGACAGATGGCACACACAGGAGTCAGGAGTGGCACACAAGCAGAAAGGGCAATATTAATCTCCTACTGTTTGAATTTTTTTTTTTTTTCGTTCAGGGAGACTTTAGAAACCAAATAATATATAAAAAAAGGCTTTCTATGGCCCACTGAGTGAGAGATGGCACACACAGGAGTCAGGAGTGGCACACAAGCAGAAAGGGCAATATTAATCTCCCACTGTTTGAATTTTTTTTTTCTTTTTCAGGGAGACTTTAGAAACCAAATAATAAAAAAAAAGGCTTTCTATGGCCCACTGAGTGAGAGATGGCACACACAGGAGTCAGGAGTGGCACACAAGCCCTGAGGCCAATATTTTTCTCCCACTGATTGATGTAGTGATTTTTTTTCAGGTAGATTTTAGAACCCAAATCAAGCAAAAAAATTAATAGGCTTTCTATGGCCCACTGAGTGAGAGATGGCACACACAGGAGTCAGGAGTGGCACACAAGCCCTGAGGCCAATATTTTTCTCCCACTGATTGATGTAGTGATTTTTTTTCAGGTAGATTTTAGAACCCAAATCAAGCAAAAAAATTAATAGGCTTTCTATGGCCCACTGAGTGAGAGATGGCACACACAGGAGTCAGGAGTGGCACACAAGCAGAAAGGGCAATATTAATCTCCCACTGTTTGAATTTATTTTTTTTTTTTCAGGGAGACTTTAGAAACCAAATAATAAAAAAAAAAGGCTTTCTATGGCCCACTGAGTGAGAGATGGCACACACAGGAGTCAGGAGTGGCACACAAGCAGAAAGGGCAATATTAATCTCCCACTGTTTGAATTTTTTTTTTTTTTTCAGGGAGACTTTAGAAACCAAATAATAAAAAAAACAAAGGCTTTCTATGGCCCACTGAGTGAGAGATGGCACACACAGGAGTCAGGAGTGGCACACAAGCAGAAAGGGCAATATTAATCTCCTACTGTTTGAATTTTTTTTTTTTTTGTTCAGGGAGACTTTAGAAACCAAATAATATATAAAAAAGGGCTTTCTATGGCCCACTGAGTGAGAGATGGCACACACAGGAGTCAGGAGTGGCACACAAGACCTGAGGCCAATATTTTTCTCCCACTGATTGATGTAGTGATTTTTTTTCAGGTAGATTTTAGAACCCAAATCAAGTAAAAAAATTAATAGGCTTTCTATGGCCCACTGAGTGAGAGATGGCACACACAGGAGTCAGGAGTGGCACACAAGCAGAAAGGGCAATATTAATCTCCCACTGTTTGAAATTTTTATTTTTTTCAGGGAGACTTTAGAAACCAAATAATTAAAAAACAAAGGCTTTCTATGGCCCACTGAGTGAGAGATGGCACACACAGGAGTCAGGAGTGGCACACAAGCAGAAAGGGCAATATTAATCTCCTACTGTTTGAGTTTTTATTTTTTTTTCAGGGAGACTTTAGAAACCAAATAATAAAAAAAACAAAGGCTTTCTATGGCCCACTGAGTGAGAGATGGCACACACAGGAGTCAGGAGTGGCACACAAGCAGAAAGGGCAATATTAATCTCCTACTGTTTGAATTTTTTTTTTTTTTTCAGGGAGACTTTAGAAACCAAATAATAATAATAAAAAAGGCTTTCTATGGCCCACTGAGTGAGAGATGGCACACACAGGGATGGCACTCTAGCAGAAATGCCAATCTTAATCTCACACAAAAAAAAAAAAAAAAACAGGGACTGTCCTACAATTACTATCTCCTTGCAGTAATCTCAGCCAGGTATGGCAGGCAGCAATAAGGAGTGGACTGATGCACAAATTAAATAAAAAGTGTGGACAAACAAAAAAGCTGTGCAGAAAGGAAGGAAATACAGGATTTGTGCTTTGAAAAAAGCAGTTGGTTTGCACAGCGTCGTACACACACAGGCACAGCAACGCAGCTATCAGGGTCAGGGAGCCTTCTAGTGCAGCCCAATGAGCGACAGCGCTGAGGAAAAAAAAATGTAGCTTCCACTGTCCCTGCAAACAAAAGGTGGTGTTGGACAGTGGAAATCGCTACAGCACAAGCGGTTTGCAGCTTTATGTACCCTGCCTAACGCTATCCCTGCTTCTGAAGAAGCGGCAGCAACCTCTCCCTACGCTCAGATCAGCAGCAGTAAGATGGCGGTCGGCGGGAACACCCCTTTATAGCCCCTGTGACGCCGCAGAAAGCAAGCCAATCACTGCAATGCCCTTCTCTAAGATGGTTGGGACTGAGATCTATGTCATCACGCTGCCCACACTCTGCGTTCACCTTTATTGGCTGAGAAATGGCGCTTTTCGCGTCATTGAAACGCGACTTTGGCGCGAAAGTCGCGTACCGCATGGCCGATGCAACGCTGGGATCGGCTCGGTTTCATGAGACGCCGACTTTGCCAAAAGTCGGCGACTTTTGAAAATGAACGACCCGTTTCGCTCAACCCTACTCAGGACAAATTGTACAACAACTTTTGGGGTCCATTTTCTCCTGTTACCCTTGGTAAAATAAAACAAATTGGAGCTGAATTAAATTTTGAGTGAAAAAAAGTTAAATGTTGATTTTTATTTAAACACTCCAAAAATTCCTGTGAAACACCTTAAAGGGAATCTGTCACCTGAATTTGGCAGGACCAGTTTTGGGTCATATGGGCGGGGTTTTCGGGTGTTTGATTCACCCTTTCCTTACCTGCTGGCTGCATGCTGGCCGCAATATTGGATTGAAGTTCATTCTCTGTCCTCCGGAGTACACGCCTGCGCAAGGCAATATTACTCCCTAACAAAAAAAAAATTTGGTTCCAAAATTGTACTGATGTAAAGTAGACATGTGGGAAATGTTACTTATGAAGTATTTTGCGTGACATATCTCTGTGATTTAAGGGCATAAAAATTCAAAGTTGGAAAATTGCGAAAATTTTCAAAATTTTCACCAAATTTCCATTTTTTTCACAAATAAACGCAGGTAATATCAAATAAATTTTACCACTATCATGAAGTACAATATGTCACGAGAAAACAGTGTCAGAATCACCGGGATCTGTTGAAGCGTTCCAGAGTTATAACCTCATAAAGGGACAGTCGTCAGAATTGTAAAAATTGGCCTGGTCATTAATGTGCAAACCACCCTTGGGGGTAAAGGGGTTAATTAGAGTGCTGAGCATGTGAAAAAAGGGGCAGCTAATGATTGCAGTAAATTACATGAGTATGATATACAGTAGTAAAAACATTTGCAAGGCAAAGAATAAGAAACAAATGTTGTGGTGGGAGCTGTCAGGGATGATATGATAGCCTTAGGAAAACAAATTGATTTTGATACATGTTGGTGTCTTTCAATAAAAGTTGTTGTTTTTCTACACCATCTCATCCTTGCCTTCATCAAGAACACTTTTATCCCTTATTTTTTGCCAGGCAAATTTTTAATGAGCTGGTCTGTCGGCTTTAACGGGTGGAGTAGCAGTCTATATTAGGGAAGTCACATGGCCGTATAACTCGGCTGAGGGTCACAATTTAGTGATGAGCGAATATACTCGTTACTCGAGATTTCTCGAGCACGCTCGGGTGTCCTCCGAGTATTTTTTAGTGCTCAGAGTTTTAGTTTTTAGCGCCGCAGCTGAATGATTTACATCTGTTAGCCAGCATAAGTACATGTGGGGGTTGACTGGTTGCTAGGGAATCCCCACATGTACTTATGCTGGCTAACAGATGTAAATCATTCAGCTGCGGCGCTAAAAACTAAATCTCCGAGCACTAAAAAACACTCGGAGGACACCCGAGCGTGCTCGGGAAATCTCAAGTAACGAGTATTTTCCCTCATCACTAGTCACAATGCAATGCTCGGACTGGCCGGAGGCCCAAGCGTGACAGCTGCATAGAAATAGATGAAGGCACGCTCGAGTTGGGCTAGTCCGAGTTACACGTGTGTGTGCATTTTCCCATAGGCATACCACTTTACTCCTACTCTCATCAGCGTTGTGCCTGACTTACACAACTCCACTAGGCAAGCAGATTCCATCTGCTCTTCCCTGTTTCTTATCATGAGGACTTTACCATGGAGTGTACCTATTTTGGCTGGGACAGGTGTCAAATTTTAGCAATTTATGATATATTTAGTGTCATGTAATAAAAAGTTTTGCTTGCCATTGTTATTCATTCATGTATGAATGGAAACCTATTATAAAAACAGTAAATATTGTCCTAAAAAGTTCAGACTTTTTAAAATTAGCAGTTTTTTGAACATTCAACATAAATTCGGAGCATTTAACCACAATGACAAAAGTAATGGCTTTTCCATTTTCCCTCTGACTGCTAGAGAAGATTCGGCCCCTTTGTGAGTTGAGTATTAATGCAGTAACAGAAGAGCTTTCACTTCTATATTGTATAAAAATGTCTGGATTCCCTACTCAGAAAGCTTCAGATATGGAAAGAATATATGAATAGGGACTCCAAAGAATTTGTAGCATATTTAAAGGGTTATTCTGAAGTTGTGTCTTGAGCAGCACGCAGCTCTCCAATCTCTTTCAATCCTTGTTGCTCCTTGAGTGACAGCTCTGGTTCAGTAGCTTTGTCCTATTACTGAGCTTCTTCCTGTTATTGCAAATTGTCTCTTCAGAGAGGGAGGGAACTAGAACTCTAGTGCCTCCTACAGGAAGTAGCAATCCTAAAAGTCAATATCGACTCTCTAAGGAGCCTTGTCACATAACTTAGGATAAATTATTGTTATTGTGTTTGCTGACATTTTACTGACAGACGCTTTGATTGTCTGACAGTGAGGGTATGTGCACACGTTCAGGATTTCTTGCAGAAATTTCCTGAAGAAAACCGGAAATTTTCTGCAAGAAATCCGCATTTTTTTTTTGCGTTTTTTTTCCGTTTTTTTCGCGTTTTTTTAGCATTCTGCAAGCGTAATTAGCTTGCAGAATGCTAAAGTTTTCCAAGCGATCTGTAGCATCGCTTGGAAAACTGACTGACAGGTTGGTCACACTTGTCAAACATAGCGTTTGACAAGTGTGACCAACTTTTTACTATAGATGCAGCTTATGCAGCATCTATAGTAAAAGATAGAATGTTTAAAAATAATTAAAAAAATAAAAAAATGCTTATACTCACCCAGACATCTCATCAGCGGCGTCCGTTCGTCTTCCTATAGCTGGTCTGTGCGCACAGGACCTTCCGTGACGTCACGGTCACGTGAGCGGTCACATGACCGCTCACGACCAATCACAGGACAGTGACGTCATCGGCAGGTCTTTCGCCGCACACCAGCTACAGGAACCGAACGGCAGCGTGCAGTGGAGGCGGGAAGACATCGAGGGTGAGTATAGGACTGTTTTTTATTTTAATTCTTATTTTTTGACCACTTATATGGTGCCCAGTGCGTGGAGGAGAGTCTCCTCTCCTCCACCCTGGGTACCAACCGCACATAATCTGTTTACTTCCCGCATGGTGTGCACAGCCTCGTGCGGGAAGTAAGCAGATCAATGGACCCCTAGGTGTGCGGAATCCCCTGCAATTCTGCATTTTAATGAACATGTTGCTTTTTTTTCCGCGATGCGATTTTTTCGCGGAAAAAAAGGCTACATTTGCACAAAAAATGCGGAATACACTTAAAATAATAGGAGGCATATGTAAGCATTTTTTTCGCGTTTTTATCACGTTTTTATAGCGAAAAAACGCGAAAAAAACGCGAAAAATACTGAACGTGTGCACATGGCCTGATTGTTCTGAAGTCTACATTGTTAACATTGTTATCACTATATTTGCATATACAGATAACGGGGCATTTTAACAAATGAGCAATGAGTAGGATAACTGCTCAGCATGCAAACTTCCTATCATGGTGGGAAGTGGGGTGTTGTGATTTTGAATGACTAATAACTAAGGGGGAGGTGAGCAGCTAATTGCTGTGTAACAATCAGTGGGCTAGAGAGCTGTGATTGGTCTCTCAGGAGTTAAAGGGAACCTGTCAATTGGTTTATGCTGCCCAATCCATGAGCAGCATGAATCAGGATCTGCAAGCAGTTATATTTTTTTCTAAAATGCTCGAACATTTTCTAGTGCCACTAGAGATGATTGACAGGTCTCTTGTTAAGTATACACATGACAGAGATATCAATCACTTGGAGTGGCACGAGAAGAAGGCAGCCAAAGAAAACTTAACATAACTTCAAATCCTATTATTTATGCAATAATGACTCCAACACCTGCAACGCCTCTAGTTTGGTGCGCTGAGTCACTTCTCATGGACAAGCGGTGAGTCAAGACAGTCATGTAGTCTGAGATCAAGAGTCATGAGGGTGTGTCATAAACAGAGGTAAGAGAGAAAGGCATAGTCAGGTCACCGTTCAGAGTCAGAATGCTAAGGTAAGAGTGAGTCAAGTCAAATGGGGTAATACAAATGGGTAGTCAGTAGACAAATCAAGGGTCCTGCAACAAAAGATCAGAATGTCTAATTTCAGAGCACAAATCACAGACAACACATCACACTGAGCTGAAAGCTATGACTGGCAGCTATCTGAGACTGGCAGCTAAGTTAAATAGCTGGCTAATCACAAAGAACCTGAAATAAGCTTAGCACCTCCCAGTCTCAGATTGGATGGCTGAGCTGTCAATCAAAACACCGGCAGCTCAGCATGCCCCTGCACATGATTGGACTACTGAGCAGTCACTAACTGAATCCAAGACCCACTGAGCGGTAAAATCGTGAAATAGTTCATCCATCCACAAAACAAGCCTGAATCATGTCTACAAAAGTTATATTTTCTGAAGTAATATGTGAATAAGCAAATAAACATCTTTAATTGGTGTAAAACAGTTAAACTTCACCAAGTGGGAAAAAGTTAGTCCTAATTCTAAGACTCCGCTTCATCTAGGTGTTTACACCAGGAATTGGGAATCAAACACATTGATGGGAAGATGGGAAAACAATTCTGACACAAGAAGTTTAGAAAAATGTTGTGACTTTTAGAACTTTTATGCTGGTTTTGGCCAACTCTGTCAAAATGGGCCCAGCTGTGATGGGGAGGAGCCGGGTGGCGTGGAGTATGCCACAAATCTTAGTCCTGTCTAGAGTAAGAATTATGACAAGGCACATCTAGTCGTGCTCCTTTTAATGAATCAGATTCCTCTGACTCCACCATGCTCCCTTACCATTACTGGCATGAATAACACTGGTCTTCATGAATAGGGGCCAAAAACTTCAATTTTGGCTTTACTTAATGAATATTTTATCACACAAATTAATTACCTCACTTTTTTGTCCTTCGCTGACGGGATTTTATTCTGGTGTCCATGTCATATGGTCCTACTATATGGTGGTTGATGAGTACTATATTTAGGTCATTGTGGATCTTGATTGGGCAGCATGTGAATTGCTATAGGACGTTTGTGCAACAGATATTCTATATTATGTAAGTGTTTTCAAGGATTTCCTCCCCCATTCTGAAGACATATTGATAGGGAATTTAGATTATGAGATCCAGGGGGACAACGATGATGATGTATGTACAGTGTTGTGGAATTAATGAGGTTAAATAAATTAATAATCAAGTGTAATTTAAAGGTGCACATTTTTTCTATTTGTAATGCATTGTTTGGTTATTGATATTTGGTATATTTTCTTTATGAATCATGTTTTTTTATGACGCAATTGTAATGTAAGCATAATGAGTCATTGTTCTGTGTAGTTTTTGAGATCTTTATACCAACTTGTTTATATATTTACCTAATCATTGTGAAAAATTCTCATGGTGATCTGAGCTTGAACTGCAGTGACCTCATCACTGGCATTTTCCCACGGTCCAGAGGTCACAGCAGTTCAGCACGCTGGGAGCGCAGCCTCAATGACATCACTGAGGCTGCTCTCACAGCATCTCATTCACCAGTGGTTCTCAGCCTGGACAGTCGCATCTTGGCATCGTCCAGGTTGAAAACTAATTTTCCCCAGATATGGATTACGGCGTGGGACAGAACGGCCGACAGGTATGGTATATTGTTGTTTTTTATTTTAGTTTTATTACAGGAGATCGAGAGTTTCGGTGGAATTAGGCGAGGTTGTAAGTATGATTTAACTGAAATTATTAAAGGAGTCTGTGTCTTTCAATTAAAGGACTTTTTCTGGGTGTATGTGTTTTCTATGGGGTTAATAATGGGGGTTGATATCACCAGACAACACAAAGGTGACGTCACCCCCCCAACTATTACTCCACTTGCCACCGCTACAGGGCAAGAGGGAAGAGCAAGGCCAAGTGCCAGAATTGGCGCATCTTGGAGATGTGCCTTTTCTGGGGCGGTTGAGAGCTGATGTTTTAGACAGGGGGGCCAGTATCCATGGCCCCTTCATAGGCTAGTAATATCAGCCCGCAGCTGTCTGCATAGCATTTGCTGGTTATTAATTATAGAAGGACTCCACATCATTTTTTGGGGGGTCCCCCATTTTAATTGCCAGTAAAGGCTAAGAATACAGTTGTGAGCTGATATTAATAGCCTGGGAAGCTCCATGGGTATTACCACCTTCCCAGGTTTAAACATCTGCCCCCAGTCGTCGGCTTTCTCTCTGCTGTTAGGAAAATTGCACGGAAGCCCACACCATTTTTTCAGAAAAATTAATTAAATACATGTACACTAATTTGCACACACACTGTACTAATGGTATTTCTCACTGACATCTATATATCTACCTATTCTATTTGTATTTACTGTATGTAATCCATCTCTTCTATCCTGTCGGCTACTGCAGTGATTTTACAGAACACGGCAGATGATTGGATGGCTTTTCTTGTATCTATCTATGCAATATAAATACATATGTATATATGTGTGTGTCACTGACATATATGTTGTAATGTACCTGCTTCTCAGCACGTGATTTGGGGTTGCGCCTGCAAGGGTTAATCTATCTCCTCTAACTCAGGTCAAGATTCAACCTCTGTCCAATGCTGCAATGGGAGCATAAATCACACCCCGACACAGACAACACACCCGTTTGATACATGCTACCACTACTCACCGAACACACGGGCGATGAGTCCCGGAAATATTACTGCTAGTCTGCCAATCAGCAGGGTCACACACTCTAAGGCTATGGATTTTTTTCAGAGGCTGCCCCTCAATCTGTTTCTATGGGTAAAGGCCTAATTTATAGATTAACCTGAAGATCCGATTTCTAGACCAGCCTCTCATGTTAATATTCTAATCCTTGGTTTGTGACTGGATCCTGGCTATTTTACCAATGAATACATTATTTTTCTTTGAACACTATTTATGTGACCTTTCTCATAGAAAGCAGTGTCAGGAAGCAATTGGCGTCTCTCTTTAAAAGAGTCAGAAGGTGTGAAATGTTTCCACTAGGTATGTCTCAGGAAATCCCCCCTGGGGTGAGACTAGGATGTATTTCTATGCAGCTGAACGCTCTGGTCCCAAGTGTCAGCGGCAGTGCCGGGTATTGCGGCGAGACACTCGCGCGAGTTTCAGTTGCAGGTGGGACATCAGCGTAATATAGACCCATGCAGATGGTCACATGGGAGCACACTGGGCCATCTGCAAAGCCCGATATGGGTCACCACAGTCTATCAGATCAGTGTGAGGGAAGTAAAGCATGGATATGGGACAGGTGCATAACAGTATATAGATGAGTGCCTGTGTGTCTTGAAATATATACACTGTATATTTGTGCTAATATTACTTTTATCTGTTATCAATTGTATACTGTATGGACACTGAAAAAACTGATCATTGGTGACATTAACAGAGAATACAATGGTGTCCATATCTGAGAATGAAGGGTTAACTAAGTATACCATTAGAGTGTATAATGCTAGTAATAGAGCAATTTTTGGAACATAAATAAATTGTCGTGATATTCTTTCCTTATCTCGAGCATACCAGGCAGGGAACATACACTTTTTTTATATAAAATATAGAAATGAAAGTGCACAAACTACAGGATTGATGAGCCATCTAGAAACAAGCCACACCTTTTGTAATAGCAGAGGGAAATGGAAATACAATGTTACTTATGGGATAGTAGCTATATATTCAAACTTTATGTAGGGTGTACCAAAATGTCAGACCTCTGAACCAAATGTACAAAGCTTTTTATTACAGCATTTACTGTTTTTAAAATAGTTTTCTATATGTAATAAAACGCACATAATGCAAGATCACACAGTTTATAATCAGCAACACTGAGATTTAGGCTTTAATAAAGCTGAAGGATAGACAATGAGTGTCTGATTGGGGAAAGGAGGGGCTGAGGAAAAAGGAAAACTGGTTGAGGATGCTGAAGAAGTGCTCATCACCATCTGACAGGCAGTGCTTAATCAGCAAATGTCAAGGAATGGGTTTTGACTTGGATCATTATCACTGATATAACACTGAATGGGAGACTGAAAGCATGCCCAGAAGAATCATGTGCGTAAACAGGAGATTCCTTGAATACTGAGTTTAATTTTCCCCATTTTGATCAAACTGTATTGTACACTTTCACAACAAGGGAATGGGAGCAGTTGCTAAATGTATTGTAGTCTGAATAAAGACATAAAACAGATATTTTCTTGATGAAAATAAAATAAAACAATAAAATAGTATACTTTTTTTTATTTTAGGCAAGCACAATGTTCTTTTTTTTAAGTAGGCAGCTATGGGTGCTTTGTACTGTATAACATGACAAAAGATCTGAAAACATTGAGGTTTCTGTCTTTCTCCCTTGTTATGTGCTACAAAGGCCGAAGCTTCTAAAATATACAGTATTCATTGCACAATTACCCCCTCTTCTGTATGCTTTTGGTACTACACATAAGCATTGGCTATGCCTCTCATCAGTATATTAAAAGAAAAAAAAGGTTTTGTCCTTTTTAGGTAGTTGAAAAAAGATTGATTGTTCTCATTGGGAGAAACAAATAATAATCTTGTAGTAAACACCGAAGGGTCTGGGAATATAAATTTATGACAGACATTGATTCCCTCCACACAGTGCTAAATCTGTTGGAAGGATTTATTATAACTTAATACAAAATCTGAGGAATTTGCTTCAGGGACCGTGAGGGCGTCAGGTCCCTGATCTTACATGGATATTGGGACAGTAAAACCTTCATTCCTCTTATTTACGCTAATGAAGGATTCATTCTTTGAGCTCAGTTTGTTTTTTTTAAATGTCCATTTATTTTGTTATGTCTCTGCTCTTTTTGTTCATATATTTGTGTTTCTTCAGATACTTTCTTATACCAAAACTGATGAAGAGACCTAAGTAGTCTGGAAAGCATGCTTTGCAATATTACTTATTTTTGCTAGCCATTAAAAGGCATCATTGCTATAAGATTATTATTTTGTTTCTCCCACTGAGAGCAATCAATCTTTTGTTAATATAATGGAATGTTTTTTCATTTTTAAAACATTATGTAAATATTAAAAGGGGTTAAAAGGCTGAAAATGTGTTAAGATAATACAATAATCATTACTTACCTTTTCAAAGGCTTGCTGCCTTTGTACCATCGCTGGGGTGCAAAAAAAGGCGCATGTAGTGTAAAGTGCTGCTAAATAGCGTGCACATACAGTACAGGGGCTTACATAGGTGAACTGGGTATAATGGAGGTACTCCCGTCTCCCCAACGCACGTTTCGTATGGTCACTTCCTCATGAGTTACTCCAATTACAGATGAGTAACTTGAAGCTCCTGTGCTCCAATCCAGAGACTTTAACAGGGACTCTGCTGTCATCTGAAATGTACTTTACTGTTATCTTCCTGTATGGTAGGTAACTGAAGGACTTTAGGCCCTCTCAGGCATCAGGGCTAAAAGGCAACTGCTACATCTGCACCCCTATATCTCCAGATCTCTGATCAGTTGTCACTTAGTAACAGACAATTTCAGCTTAATAATTTGAGCAATCCAAATAACTGGCCATTAATATTCTACTTGTCAAAAAGGTGTATCCTAGCTCCATCTGACACTGATTGAACACTTAAAAATATGTGACACACACTAGTATGGTAAGGGCATGTTTAGATTAATGTATTTTTGGACCTTGTAATGTCCATGTGTCGACACACAAATCAAGCATATATGCTAGGGCACATGGATAATTCTCCACATGGAACTTATATGATCTACATGGAAAAAAATCCATTATGTGCTAGTCCGGTCCGAATTGCAGACCAGACTATACAGATAAGCGCACTGAGTTACATGTGGAGCAAGTCATGCCTACAATTTGTGAACATGACTGATCCAACTAATTCTGCCCTGTGTGAACACAGCCTAATACCAGTTGTCAATTTGTTCATAAACTTCTAGGAGGAATAACAAGAGTTAAAAAAATGGTAATTTCTCTTTTGATCTTATTAGGGGTTAAAGGGATGTCATATCTATGGTCTCAAGTGAATCCCCCTGACACCTTTAGGTTGGACGGCCACTCTTCGGGTTAAACGATTAGTGACTAGTGAGCTTCCGACTGCCTCTTTCCCATCTACAGTGACACCTATTGGCTCTATACCATATCTATTATATCCTGATTTTAACGATCCGTATAACCTTTGGTCTGCATTGCCTAAGGATACATTGACCAGTTTCTATGACAACAAGATTTTGGGGAATAATGAGTGGCCTGATAATGCCTTGGCTCATCCAAAAAAATTTCTTCAACAGCAACATGTCAGGCGGACCTTGTGCCAATTTAGACAAAAATATCCATCTAAATCTAACTGGTCCTGGCTGGATATCATGACTAAATTACCGTCCCCGAGATTAAAACTTATTTCCCATTTATATGCTCACCTTAGTATCCCTCCCCCTAAGTTTAAACCTTCTTTAATATGTTGCGCCCCTGAAGGTCCAAACGCCACAGAGGTACTGCATCTCAGCCAGAGATGTGGTATCTCAACTCTCTGGTAAGAAGGGAGCTTTGTACAGAACTTTAACACTCGCACCGTACAAACACCAGTTTAGATGGGGCATCAGGGTGAACCCTTAGGGAGGATGGCCTCATCCCAGTTTAGATAGGAAGGATGTTGGGGAGTGGGTGGACAAGGTAGGAAAAAGGGGAGGAGCTAATCAGGCGGGGAAGAGTGTGAGAGCAGTTGGTCCTGAGAGATCAAAGAAGAAGGAAGTCTGAGGCGGAGGGGAAAAGAAGAGGAGCTTGTTGGGAACATCAGCTTAGGCGAAGTTTGTGAGACAAGTGAAGCTGAGCAGATGTGGGAGTCTGCAGCTCCTGAATAGTGTTGAGCCACCCCCCTAGTGTTCGAGTTCGGTTCTTCAAATTGGGGCGTGTTCGACAAATGTTCGTCGAACACCGTTGAACCCCATTGAAACCAATGGCAGCCAAACACAAACACATACAAACACAAAGAAAACACTTTAAAAGGTGTCCAAAAGCTGACAAACTGCTCAGAAGACACAACAAACACAAGGAAAAGTCACAACTACATATAGTCATGCGAAAAGAAAAGAGGTGGAGGAGTAAAAGGAGGAGGAGACACAGATATAGGCATGTCATGCCTTTCTAAAATCAAGAAAGACAGGAGTAAAAATCTAAACTCACTCTACCAACACCCAGACGTCGTGACAAAAAAATTTATAAAATAAATATCTTTAGGTAGAATGGCGGTGGGTCCATTCAGAACACTTTCCTTAGAAGACGTAGTGGTATCCCCGTTGGGAGCTGTGCCAAAAAAGGAACCCAATACATTCAGACTAATCCACCATTGTCATATCCAAGGGGCAGGTCAGTAAACGACAACATCGACGCGCAACCTCCTTTGACGAGGCAATCATGCGGGTCAAGAAGTTGGGAAGGGGCACCCTAATGGCCAAAACAGACATTGAGGGGGCGTTCCGGTTACTACCTGTGCCTCCGAATAGTGTCCTCCCATTAGGCTGCTTCTGTGAAGGAGCATACTACATAGATCGCTGTTTGCCCATGGGGTGCTCCATATCCTGCTCACTATTTGAGGCATTTAGTTGCTTCCTCGAATGGGTCATCATGGATGTTTCTAAGGGGGCACATATTATCCATTACCTCGATGACTTCTTATGCCTGGGCCCAAAAGATTTGCCACAGCGTGAATACATGCAGTAGTCCACCTGTGAGGAGAAGAGAGCTGGAGGGAGAGTGGACACCCCAGAGCCGAGGGGTTAGATTGAGAAAGGAAGAAGGCGGTGTAGCTTGCTTCATGGGTGGGGTACTCTGCTGAGTAGCAGAAATTGCTACTAGGCCCAAAGTATTGCCTGGGCTAGATGCAGTTAAAAATCAGTCATTAGATAAACAGGCGGTGTAGCTTGCCTCATGGGTGGGGTACTCTGCTGAACAGCCCAAAATTCTACTAGGGCCAAAAGGATTTCCTAGGCTAGATGCAGTTAAAAATTTGTACTTAGATAAACAGGCGGTGTAGCTTGCTTCGTTGGTGGTGTACTCTGCTGAGTAGCACAAAATGCTACTAGGCCCAAAAGGATTTCCTGGACTAGATGCAGTTAAAAATTAGTAATTAGATAAACAGGCTGTGTAGCTTGCTTCATGGGTGGTGTACTCTGCTGAGTAGCACAAAATTCTGCTAGGCCCAAAAGGATTTCCTGGGCTAGATGCAGTAAAAATTTAGATACACAGGCGGTCTAGCTTCACAGGCGGGCTACTCCGTTGATGTGCAGACACTGCTACTAAGCCTAAAAAGATTTATTGGGTTAGATGCAGTAAAAATTTAGATACACAGGCGGTGTAGCTAGTGCAGAGCCCCAGGGTCCTGGTCGTTGCAGTAATATCATTCTCCTCTAGGGGGGAGTGATGTTACGTTTGAAGGCAATGAAAGACAACTGAATCCAGGTATCACAAACATACAACACATTTCGCACTCCAGGCCACCAGGGGGAGCTATGCTCCTATTTATTAGGGCACTCCTTACACTTAGGTTAAACTGGTTGCCTGGGGAGGAAGTTAGGCAGTTGCTGGCTGAGCTTTCCTCAGGTAGTTGGTCCCTGACAGGGGTGGGATCCTGTCAGAGGCAGAGACAGAAGGACATGGAGCTGCGCCTGCCCTGAGTGCGGCCGCCTCCCAGAAACATGGAAAGAGAACTGTATTGTAGAGAGGGTGAAGAAGTCATAGCAAAGGAGTGGATATCAGAGGAGTTCTGCCCTGCACAGGCTGCCTCCTTCTGAGGCGCAAGATCCCGGTAGCCGGAACACCGAGGGAGCAACAGTCCATTATGCCTTGCTCCAAAGACCGACAGGACAGCTAATTTCACGTTACCTGCCCGCCCTATACCGAGGAGGCAAGGTGGCACCCATGAGAGGCCGGGGCATGATAGAGTCCCTGTAAAAAGCCTCAAGCCACTGGTCATACGGGTTTGTCCTATCCTATCTGGGGGACAGAGAGAGAGACATTACATCAGTAACATCTGCAACAGTTGTGAGGACCTTATGAGAAGCTTAGCAGTAAGGTACTACAACACATTAGCGCTAGAGGAAGGCTACTGATTTCTACCTGGATAAGGGGACTCTGGATTTGTCTCTAAACCAGCCGGACTCTGCCTGCCCTGTGGTCTGTGCTCTGGACTGTGGATGCTGAAACCTTCAGTAAAAAGGTAAAGAGACTGCAACCCTGTGTCCCCGTTCTTCACTGCGCTTCACACCATCCACAATCTACACACTGGGAAGCCCTAGGGACATACTTCACCTGTGGGAAGGTATACCATCTAGCTGCCATAACATCACCCCAGTGGACCCCTTAAAGCAGCGTCGGTCATCCTGACCGAATACCACAGGTGGCATCATGAACATTCCCTTTAAAGACCTTCCCCTTCTACAACAGACCTCCCGAGGGCCACGGACCGGGTCAGCCACCGTGATATCCCTCTTGAGAACCGAAGGACCCGGTACCGAGTACCCCTAGCCCTTGGGGGCGCTCCACTAGCTTCACAGGCAGGCTACTCCGCTGACGTGCAGACACTGCTACTAAGCCCAAAAAGATTCACTGGGTTAGATGCAGTAAAAATTTAGATACACAGGCGGTGTAGCTAGCTTCACAGGCGGGCTACTCCGCTGATGTGCAGACACTGCTACTAAGCCCAAAACGATTTCCTGGGTTAGATGCAGTAAAAATTTAGATACACATGCAGTGTAGCTAGCTTCACAGGAGGGCTACTCAGATGACTACCAGACAATGCTACTAGCTCAAAAGGATTGGCTGAGCTAGATTACACCAAATGCTGTGACTAAGGGTACCGTCACACATTGAAATTTCCATCGCTACGACGTTACGATTCGTGACGTTCTAGCGATATCGTTACGATATCGCTGTGTCTGACACGCTACTGCGATCAGACACCCTGCTGAGAATCGTACGTCGTAGCAGATCGTTTGGAACTTTCTTTCGTCGCTTGATCACCCGCTGACATCGCTGGATCGTTGTGTGTGACAGCGATCCAGCGATGTCTTCGCTTGTAACCAGGGTAAACATCGGGTAACTAAGCGCAGGGCCGCGCTTAGTAACCCGATGTTTACCCTGGTTACAAGCGTAAACGTAAAAAAACAAACCGTACATACTCACCCGTCGGTGTCCTTCAGGTCCCTTGCCGTCTGCTTCCTGCTCTGAGTGCCGGCCGGAAAGTGAGAGCAGAGCGCAGCGGTGCTGCGATCTGCTCTCACTGTACGGCTGCACTCAGAGCAGGAAGCAGACGGCAAGGGACCTGAAGGACACCGACGGGTGAATATGTACTGTTTGTTTTTTTACGTTTACGCTGGTAACCAGGGTAAACATCGGGTTACTAAGCGCGGCCCTGCGCTTAGTTACCCAATGTTTACCCTGGTTACCCGGGGACTTCGGCATCGCTCCAGCGCCGTGATTGCAACGTGTGACCGCATTCTACGACGCTGGAGCGATTATTATACGACGCTGCGACGTCACGAATCGTGCCGTCGCAGCGATGAAAATTTCAATGTGTGACGGTACCCTAACACTTGCACAGCACTGGCTCAGACCTGCCTGGCAAACAGTGCTATGAACTGCTGTAACCTACCCTGAAAAGGGCTGATATTACAACTAGTCCCAACTCCCGACTCCCTAAACCTATCTCTCAGAAAATTCGCTCGCAAAAAAAGACTCTTTGACTGTATAGCGCCCACAGCAGCAGTGGTGCCGTCTAACACTAAACTGCAGCAGTGAGGAAATTGTGATGACGGGGCAAATGGCTGGTTCTCATTGGGCAAGGACATGTGATATACACAGCCAATGACACATGCCCTTGCTTGTGTGCATCACATGCACATTGCTGTGTGTGTGTGCACTGCTGAGAGACTGCACCGCCCCACTGTAAATGCGGGAAAGAAAAAAAAAATGGAGATCGGCGTTATTTCAGCACAGATCTATCCCCCGCCCACTATACACTGAAAAAGTCTATTAACAATGATAAACAGTTTTAATGTGCAAATCAAGTTAGGCTTTTCGTGATCGAACAGTTATCGAACAGAAACTCGAATAGCCGAATTTTAAGCAAATTGTTAGAGTTTGACGAACGACTCGAACACCGCCCAAAACAGCTCGAATTTGAAATTGGAGAACAGTTCGACTCGAACACCGCTCATCTCTACTCCTGACAGACTGAGAGAAAGAGCGAGAATTGAAAGGAAGGAGAAGAAGCTCCCAGTAGAAAACCGGAAGTGCGGAGGCCACCCGTGGGATCCGTTTCTAGGCTGACCAGCGTCAATAGAGGGACCAGGCCGCAGTAGGGGATCTGGCCCCTGAATTAGTGGGAACACTCCAGGTTCCAAGAATCCTGAGGCTGCTGTGATTGCACGTGCAGCAGCCACATTTGCACCTACTTGCTGAAAAGGTGAATACAGGTCCTTCTCAAAAAATTAGCATATAGTGTTAAATTTAATTATTTACCATAATGTAATGATTACAATTAAACTTTCATATATTATAGATTCATTATCCACCAACTGAAATTTGTCAGGTCTTTTATTGTTTTAATACTGATGATTTTGGCATACAACTCCTGATAACCCAAAAAACCTGTCTCAATAAATTAGCATATTTCACCCGTCCAATCAAATAAAAGTGTTTTTTAATAACAAACCAAAAAACCAACAAATAATAATGTTCAGTTATGCACTCAATACTTGGTCGGGAATCCTTTGGCAGAAATGACTGCTTCAATGCGGCGTGGCATGGAGGCAATCAGCCTGTGACACTGCTGAGATGTTATGGAGGCCCAGGATGCTTCAATAGCGGCCTTAAGCTCATCCAGAGTGTTGGGTCTTGCGTCTCTCAACTTTCTCTTCACAATATCCCACAGATTCTCTATGGGGTTCAGGTCAGGAGAGTTGGCAGGCCAGTTGAGCACAGTAATACCATGGTCAGTAAACCATTTACCAGTGGTTTTGGCACTGTGAGCAGGTGCCAGGTCGTGCTGAAAAATGAAATCTTCATCTCCATAAAGCATTTCAGCCGATGGAAGCATGAAGTGCTCCAAAATCTCCTGATAGCTAGCTGCATTGACCCTGCCCTTGATGAAACACAGTGGACCAACACCAGCAGCTGACATGGCACCCCACACCATCACTGACTGTGGGTACTTGACACTGGACTTCAGGCATTTTGGCATTTCCTTCTCCCCAGTCTTCCTCCAGACTCTGGCACCTTGATTTCCGAATGACATGCAAAATTTGCTTTCATCAGAAAAAAGTACTTGGGACCACTTAGCAACAGTCCAGTGCTGCTTCTCTGTAGCCCAGGTCAGGCGCTTCTGCCGCTGTTTATGGTTCAAAAGTGGCTTTACCTGGGGAATGCGGCACCTGTAGCCCATTTCCTGCACACGCCTGTGCACGGTGGCTCTGGATGTTTCCACACCAGAATCAGTCCACTGCTTCCTCAGCAATCTTCCTCAGGGTCCGGTCACCTCTTCTCGTTGTACAGCGTTTTCTGCCACATTGTTTCCTTCCAACAGACTTACCATTGCGGTGCCTTGATACAGCACTCTGGGAACAGCCTATTTGTTGAGAAATTTCTTTCTGGGTCTTACCCTCTTGCTTGAGGGTGTCAATGATGGCCTTCTTGACATCTGTCAGGTCGCTAGTCTTACCCATGATGGGGGTTTTGAGTAATGAACCAGGCAGGGAGTTTTTAAAAGCCTCAGGTATCTTTTGCATGTGTTTAGAGTTAATTAGTTGATTCAGAAGATTAGGGTAATAGGTCGTTTAGAGAACCTTTTCTTGATATGCTAATTTATTGAGACAGGTTTTTTGGGTTATCAGGAGTTGTATGCCAAAATCATCAGTATTAAAACAATATAAGACCTGACAAATTTCAGTTGGTGGATAATGAATCTATAATATATGAAAGTTTAATTGTAATCATTACATTATGGTAAATAATGAAATTTAACACTATATGCTAATTTTTTGAGAAGGACCTGTATATAGGGTCCAGGGGACAGAGAGTACATCGCCTGACAAGACCTGCGTTCACTGGCTTGGGACACTGGGTGGCAAGCGCTGAGGCAGGAGAGGGGATAGCATACATATAAGTGGAGTTCTGGACAGGTGCCCGACTTGCCGGAGAGTTTTCTGGACTTCTTACCTGGAGGACACAGCATCCCAGATGGGGGCCTGAACTGTAAGTAAAGCTGTGAAAACTGCAACCTGTTGTGTCCTCCATTTATTTGCCGACATTCACCATCCCTGCTAAACACACCAGGAGCCCTGGGGATCTCGCTTCACCTGTGGGAAGCATCACCATCTTTGCTGCAGTAACATCACCCCCAGAGGACCCTTTTAAGCAGCATCGGTCACCCCTGACAGAGTACCACAGGTGGCATCATGAACTTTTATTGCTTTACAAATCCCTTTAAAGACTATCCCTTTTACTTGGGCGCCCAGGGCCACGGACCGGGTCGCAGCCACTGTGACATCCCCTTTAAGTACTGGACCTGGTACCGACTACCCCCAGGCCCTGGCGGGTGACTCACATATATTCCTAGGAATCAGAACTTAATATTAGTTTCTCAGAAGAACAAATTACCAAAATCTTACTCAATGCACGTGGTTTCTCTAGATATATTCTACTTCAGGAAAGCTCGTATAAAATTCTAACTAGATGGCATATGACTCCGGCCAAACTTCATTATATGGGTTTACTGTATCTGACACCAACACGTGTTGGAGATGTTATAGTCAAACTGGTCACCATACTCATATTTTTTGGGATTGCTCAACACTTAGGGAATTTTGGTCCGGCATCAATCTTAATCTTAAAAAACTAAAACTTATTGATACCGATCTACAGGCTACCAAAGCTCTGCTATCTTGCCCATCCAAAAGTTTTAAACCATTGAAACATTACTGGTTAGTGCTGGGAAACATTTAATAGCCATACATTGGAGAGATGAGTCGCCTCCCACCCTATGGGAATGGACTTCTAAGGTAAATCAAATTTTCCGACTTGAAGAACTCACCAGTTGGGAAACACATACCCATGAAATCTACAGTATAACAAAATATGGTCTCCATGGAAAAAACTTCAAGAGGTATTTCCAAAGTAGGGGTCTTACTTGCATGGTTAGGTTTAGTATATGGGAGATCTCCCTTATTCGGATATGACCCTCACACAACGTAATTTCACAGGTGTCTTTAGCTCCTCCATTTTACCTTCCGATGAATTGTAAACATGGATCTTGGCTCTGATATGTGTACCTAACTTTGCTTTCTGTTATACCCGGTTAATACTTTTTCCTCCTCCCTTTCTCCTATCTCATTCACCCTTCTAGCTTTCCCTCCTTCCCTCTCCCCGTTCCCACATCTCCTTTCCTATACTATATCCTACATGTCGGATTATCATAAGATGTTATGTACTTTGATTGTACCCTAGACATGTTTGTATCTTTTCTATGATATACCTAAAATAAAGAATTTTTTTTAAAAAAAGGTAATTTCTCACAGAATAACAATTTTTACAAAAACAGACACATCAGAAGAACTGAATGTTGTTTATTATTTATTCACAACTAATCTAGAGGGTCACTGGGTGACTAGATCACAGCAAATATTTAATAGGCTGGGAATGGAGAGCCAAAAAACAGCTGTATAGTTACAGTAATCAGTGGATTTGATACCAGTAAACCATCTTATTGTTTTACTTTGGAGCTACTCAAGTGTACAATGAACATAAATACATATACAGTGGGGGAAATAGGTATTTGATCCCTTGCTGATTTTGTAAATTTGCACACTGACAAAGACATGAACAGTCTATAATTTTAAGGGTAGGTTAATTTTAACATTGAGAGACAGAATATCCAAAATAATATCCAGAAAATCACATTGTATAAATTATATAAATTTATTTGCATTTTGCAGTGAGAATTAAGTATTTGATCCCTCTGGCAAACAAGACTTAATACTTGGTGGCAAATCCCTTGTTGGCAAGCACAGCAGTCAGACTTTTTTTGTAGTTGATGATGAGGTTTGTGCACATGTCAGGAGAAATTTTGGTACACTCCTCTTTGCAGATCATCTCTAAATCATTAAGATTTTGAGGCTGTCGCTTGGCAACTCAGAGCTTCAACTCCCTCCATTAGTTTTCTATGGGATTATGGTCTGGAGAGAGGCTAGGCCACTTTATGACCTTAATGTGCTTCTTTTTGAACCACTCCTTTGTTGCCTTGGCTGTATGTATGTCATTGTCTTGGGGGAAGAACTCATTTTTAAGTCCTGGCGGAGGGAAGGAGGTTGTCACTCAGGATTTTATGGTACATGGCTCCATCCATTCTCCCATTGATGTGGTGAAGTAGTCCTGTGCCTTTAGCAGAGAAACAGCCCCAAAACACGTTTCCACCTTCATGCTTGATAGTGGTGACAGTGTTTTTTGGGTCATAGGCAGCATTTCTCTTCCTCCAAACACGACGAGTTGAGTTAATGCAAAAAAACCTCAATTTTTGTCTCATCTGACCACATCGCTTTCTCCCATTCCCTCACAGAATTATCCAGGTGTTCATTGGCAAATTTCAGACGGGCCTGCACATGTGCCTTCTTGAGCAGGGGATCTTGCGGGCACTGCAAGATTTTAAACCTTTACGGCGTAATGGGTTACCAATGGTTTTCGTGGTGACTGTGGTCCCAGCTGCCTTGAGATCATTAACAAGTTAGTTCTCCCCGTGTAGTTTTAGGCTGATCTCTCACCTTCCTCATGATCAAGGATACCCCACGAGGTGAGATTTTGCATGGTGCCCCAGATCAATGTCGATTGACAGTCATTTTGTATTTCTTCGATTTTCTTACTATTGCATCAACAGCTGTCTCCTTCTCACCCAGCATCTTACTTATGGTTTTGTAGCCCATTCCAGCTTTTTGCAGGTCTATGATCGGGTCCCTGACATCCTTTTAAAGCTCTTTGGTCTTGCCCATGTTGTAGAAGTTAGAGTCTGACTGATTAATTGAGTCTGTGGACAGGAGTCTTTTATAAAGGTGACTATGTAAGACAGCTGTCTTTAATGCAGGTAGTGAGTTTATTAGGAGCATCTAACTGGTCTGTAGGAGCCAGAACTCTTAATGGTTGGTAGGGGATCAAATACTTATTTCTCACTGCAAAATGCAAATACATTTATATAATTTATGCAATGTAATTTTCTGGATTTTATTTTTGATATTCTATCTCTCAGTGTTAAAATTAACCAACCCTTAAAATTAAAGACTGTCCATGTCTTTGTCAGTGGGCAAACTTACAAAATCAGCAAAATATTTATTTCCCCCACTGTAGGGATAAGTGCTGCATGGAGCTTCACAGATTGAGTGAGGACATGCACTTTGAAGTGCTAAGTCTGATCTGTTTACTATTTTAATGCGAGGACATGAAAGTTCTTCCAAGCTGTTTGTACATGAGATTTCTAGACCTCAAACATTTCAATGTTTGTAAGGATAAGTGGGATATCTTGAAATGTTACACTCAAACAACATTTTTCCTAAATGTCCCACAGAGCAACACCAGGATAAATTACGTTATCTTACTCCAAAGTTTGTAACTTTCCATTCTTTCCCCACTATCTCTATTATACATTCTCATTTGGATTCAGATTATCAGATTTTACATTCTTCCATAAATGATCAATAGATCATAGAATTTTAGAGTTGGAAGGAACCTCAAGGATCATCATGTCCAATCCCTTGCTGAATGCAGTGCAGGAGTCACTAAACCCTCTCAGACAGATGACTGTCCAGCTTAATGTCCTGTTTGAAGACATCCATTGAAGTAGAACTCACCACCTGATGCAGCCTGTTCCACTCATTGATCACCCTCACTGTCAAAAAGTTTTTCTAATATCTAATCTGTATCTTTTCACTTTCAGTTTCATTCCATTACTTATCATTTTTTACTGCTTTTGGTCTCCCTTGCAAGCCTCACTTCATTACTGGCTTTAGCTCTTCTATCGCTTGCCCTGCATTCCCTGCAAATAGTAGTATATTCTTCTTTAGACATGCCCCCTCTTTCCACTTAATATACATTTATTTTTTCCTTTTTAACAAGTGATTATGTTCTTCTAACATCATTCTTGGACATTTCTGTCCTTTAGAACATCCAGCCTACTCTCTTTTTGTGTCCATTAAAATTTGCCTTTCTAAACTCCAACCTTAAACTCTGAATCTTCGCTGATCTTCCTCTTTTAGTAATCGAAAATTCAAGGATAGCATGATTGCTGCCTCCTAAATTCCTAGTCACCTTTACTTTCTCAACAATTTCCTCCCTGTTGGTAAGGGTATGTGCACACGTCCGGATTTCTTGCAGAAATTTCCTGAAGAAAACCGGAAATTTTCTGCAAGAAATCCCCCTTTTTTTTGCGTTTTTTTCCGTTTTTTTTCGCGTTTTTTTTAGCAGAAATGCAGAATGCTAAAGTTTTCCAAGCGATCTGTAGCATCGCTTGGAAAACTGACTGACAAGTTGGTCACACTTGTCAAACATACTGTTTGACAAGTGTGACCAACTTTTTACTATAGATGCTGCTTATGCAGCATCTATAGTAAAAGATAGAATATTTAACCCCTTTCTGACATCTGATGTACTATCCCGTCGAGGTAGGGGGGGCCCGTATGACCACCGACGGGATAGTACGTCATACGCAATCGGCCGCGCTCACGGGGGGAGCGCGGCCGATCGCGGCTGGGTGTCAGCTGCATATCGCAGCTGACATCCGGCACTATGTGCCAGGAGCGGTCACGGACCGCCCCCGGCACATTAACCCCCGGCACACCGCGATCAAACATGATCGCGGTGTGCCGGCGGTATAGGGAAGCATCGCGCAGGGAGGGGGCTCCCTGCGGGCTTCCCTGAGGCCCCCGGAGCAACGCGATGTGATCGCTTTGCTCCGAGGGTCTCCTACCTCCCTCCTCGCCGCAGGTCCCGGATCCAAGATGGCCGCGGCATCCGGGTCCTGCAGGGAGGGAGGTGGCTTACCGAGTGTCTGCTCAGAGCAGACACTTGGTAAGCCTGCAGCCCTGCACAGCAGATCGTCGATCTGACAGAGTGCTGTGCACACTGCCAGATCAATGATCTGTGATGTCCCCCCCTGGGACAAAGTAAAAAAGTAAAAAAAAAATTCCCCACATGTGTGTAAAAAAAAAATAAAAAAAATATCCTAAATAAAGAAAAAAAAAATATATTATTCCCATAAATACATTTCTTTAACTAAATAAAATAAAAAAAACAATAAAAGTACACATATTTAGTATCGCCGCGTCCGTAACGACCCAACCTATAAAACTGCCCCACTAGTTAACCCCTTCAGTAAACACCGTAAGAAAAAAAAAAACAAAAAGGAGGCAAAAAACAACTCTTTATTATCATACCGCCGAACAAAAAGTGGAATAACACGCGATCAAAAAGACTGATATAAATAAACATGGTACTGCGGAAAACGTCATCTTGTCCCGCAAAAAACGAGCCACCATACAGCATCATCAGCAAAAAAATAAAAAAGTTATAGTTCTGAGAATAAAGCGATACCAAAATAATTTTTTTTTCTATAAAATAGTTTTTATCGTATAAAAGCGCCAAAACATAAAAAAAATGATATAAATGAGATATCGCTGTAATCGTACTGACCCGACGAATAAAACTGCTTTATCAATTTTACCAAACGCGGAACGGTATAAACGCCTCCCCCAAAAGAAATTCATGAATAGCTGGTTTTTGATCACTCTGCCTCACAAAAATCGGAATAAAAAGCGATCAAAAAATGTCACATGTCCGAAAATGTTACCAATAAAAACGTCAACTCGTCCCGCAAAAAACAAGATCTCACATGACTCTGTGGACTCAAATATGGAAAAATTACAGCTCTCAAAATGTGGTAACGCAAAAAATATTTTTTGCAATGAAAAGCGTCTTTCAGTGTGTGACAGCTGCCAATCATAAAAATCCGCTAAATAACCCGCTATAAAAGTAAATCAAACCCCCCTTCATCACCCCCTTAGTTAGGGAAAAATAAAAAAATTAAAAAATGTATTTATTTCCATTTTCCCATTAGGGTTAGGGTTAGGGCTGGAGTTAGGACTAGAGTTAGGGCAAGGGTTAGGGCTAGGGTTAGGGTTAGGGCTAGGGTTGGAGCTAGGGTTAGGGTTAGGGCTAGGGTTGGGGCTAGGGTTAGGGCTAGGGTTGGGGCTAGGGTTAGGGTTAGGGCTAGGGTTAGGGCTAGGGTTGGGGCTAGGGTTGGGGCTAGGGTTGGGGCTAGGGTTAGGGCTAGGGTTAGGGCTAGGGTTAGGGCTAGTGTTACGGCTAGTGTTAGGGCTAGTGATAGGGCTAGGGTTATTGCTAGGGTTAGGGCTAGGGTTAGGGCTAGGGTTGGGGCTAGGGTTGGGGCTACAGTTAGGGTTGGGGCTAAAGATAGGGTTAGGGTTTGGATTACATTTACGGTTGGGAATAGAGTTGGGTGTGTCTGGGTTAGAGGAGTGGTTAGGGTTACTGTTGGGATTAGGGTAAGGGGTGTGTTTGGATTAGGGTTTCAGTTATAATTGGGGGGGTTTCCACTGTTTAGGCACATCAGGGGCTCTCCAAACGGGACATGGCATCCGATCTGAATTCCAGCCAATTCTGCGTTGAAAAAGGAAAACAGTGCTCCTTCCCTTCAGAGCTCCCCCGTGTGCCCAAACAGGGGTTTACCCCAACATATGGGGTATCAGCGTACTCAGGACAAATTGTACAACAAATTTTGGGGTCTATTTTCTCCTGTTACCCTTGGTAAAATAAAACAAATTGGAGCTGAAATAAATTTTGTGTGAAAAAAAGTTAAATGTTTATTTTTATTTAAACATTCCAAAAATTCCTGTGAAACACCTGAAGGGTTAATAAACTTCTTGAAAGTGGTTTTGAGTACCTTGAGGGGTGCAGTTTTTATAATGGTGTCACACTTGGGTATTTTCTATCATATAGACCCCTCAAAATGACTTCAAATGAGATGTGGTCCCTAAAAAAAAATGGTGTTGTAAAAATGAGAAATTGCTGGTCAACTTTTAACCCTTATAACTCCGTCACAAAAAAAAATTTTGGTTCCAAAATTGTGCTGATGTAAAGTAGACATGTGGGAAATGTTACTTGTTAAGTATTTTGCGTTACATATGTCTGTGATTTAAGGGCATAAAAATTCAAAGTTGGAAAATTGCAAAATTTTCAAAATTTTCGCCAAATATTCGTTTTTTTCACAAATAAACGCAAGTTATATCGAAGTAATTTTACCACTATCATGAAGTACAATATGTCACGAGAAAACAATGTCAGAATCGCCAAGATCCGTTGAAGCGTTCCAGAGTTATAACCTCATAAAGGGACAGTGGTCAGAATTGTAAAAATTGGCCCGGTCATTAACGTGCAAACCACCCTTGGGGGTGAAGGGGTTAAAAATAATAAAAAAAATAAAAAAAATGGTTATACTCACTAAATAATATAAATAAATAATAGGAGGCATATGTAAGCGTTTTTTTTGCGTTTTTATCACGTTTTTATAGCGAAAAAACGCGAAAAAAACGCGAAAAATCCTGAACGTGTGCACATGGCCTAAGAATTAGGTCTAAGATTACAGATCCTCTTGTTCTCTCTTCTACCTTTTGAAAGATAAAGTTGTCAGCGAGAGAAGATAAGAATTTTATAGACCCATTTTTTTTTTGCCTGAGGCCATGTGCACACATTCAGTATTTTTCACGTTTTTTTCGCGTTTTTCCGCTATAAAAAGTGATAAAAACGCGAAAAAAATGCTAACATATGCCTCCCATTATTTTCAGGGTATTACGCATTTTTTGTGCAAATGTTGCATTTTTTTCCGCGAAAAAATCGCATCGCGGAAAAAAAAGCAACATGTTCATTAAATTTGCGGAATTGCGGGGATTCCGCACACCTAGGAATGCATTGATCTGCTTACTTTCCGCACGGGGCTGTGCACACCATGGGAAGTAAGCAGATTATGTGTGGTTGGTACCCAGGGTGGAGGAGAGGAGACTCCATGGACTGGGCACCATATAATTGGTCAAAAAAAAAGAATTAAAATAAAAAATAGTCATATACTCACCCTCTGATGGCCCCGGAGTCTTCCCGCCTCTCATCGGTGCATGCTCTCTCTTCCGTTCCTATAGATGCTCTGTGTGAAGGACCTGCGATGACGTTGCTGTCTTGTGATTGGTCGCGTGACCGCTCATGTGACCGCTCACGTGACCGTGACGTCATCGATGGTCCTGCACACACCATCTATAGGAACCATCTATAGGAACGGACGCCGCTGAGGAGATCGACTGTCTGCAGAGGGTGAGTATAACCATTCTTTTATTTTTAACATGATATCTTTTTACTATTGATGCTGCATAAGCAGCATCTATAGTAAAAAGTTGGTCACACTTGTCAAACAGTATGTTTGACAAGTGTGACCAACCTGTCAGTCAGTTTTCCAAGCGATGCTACAGATCGCTTGGAATACTTTAGCATTCTGCAAGCTAATTACGCTTGCAAAATGCTAAAAAAAACGCGAAAAAAAGGGAAAAAAACGCAAACAAAATGCGGATTTCTTGCAGAAAATTTCCGGTTTTCTTCAGGAAATTTCTGCAAGAAATCCTGACGTGTGCACATACCCTGAGAGAGATTCCTAACAAATATCTAGATCATTAAAATCTCCCAAGATCACTTTATCGTTCGTTTTTTGAGAACAGAGACATATGATGTAAAACAAAATCATTTATATAATATTACAAAATGTTATATCCAAATTTGTTAAAGGGAAGTTACTTCTCTGCTAAAAAAGGGGAAGTATTCAATGTATAAAAGAAAATGTCCCCATACTTTTAGGAACTACTACGTCAGCAGCTTAAGCACAGAATACCTGTTATAGTCACAATATCATAACTAATGGATCTAACTAGATTACTAAATGCCAATTCAGTAGAAAAGATAAAAACAGAAAACATTCACTAAAAGATATTGGCAAACGATGGGTATTAATTTTGTATATTTAAAGAAATATGGCAACCATTATTATAGTATATCCACTTTTTAAATAGTCTTGAATGTTCTATAAATAATGCAATTCAAATAGAAATTATAGATGCACTTTTTAGTTTACTTGTGGCCAATATTATTGGCAAAAATAATCAAATAAGAAAGGCAGCCGTATTGACCAACATTAGTTCACAATGCAGGGTGCAGCAGGCTCCCACGATCAAGGCGGGAGCAGCATAGATGCAAAATACTGAATGAGCAACCCCTCACAAAGCTACCAGTCATGGAGGGGGTGGTTGCCTAATATTTTAAATGCACAGGGATAAGGCTTGTATAGGGCAGCAGTCTCACAGATGTAGGGCACAATGCCAGTTTACAGCCTATTGCTCACGTCCATACTATTAGATCAGGCGGGCTATATAACTGCACCCCACAAAGAAAGGCAGCCCAATTCACCCAAGTAACACTAAAATACCTGGCTGCATACTGCAGACAATGAAAAAATGTGCAACACCACATGCTATTTTTGTGCCTTGTGCTTTTTTGTATAAACATATAACTAAAAAAATATTCAAGAAGTTTCACTAAATAATTAACATTAGGATATTTTGCATGATATACTTAATAATCAAGGGTTCCAATTAGAGATGAGCAAAACTGAATTTAAAAATTTGGGGTTTGTACCGGACATTTAGTGTCCAGTGATAAACTCCAAACACGGACTTCTCCCAGAAGTCTAGTACCCGACAGAACGTTGGACTAAAATCTTCATTCCAGGTGCACGGACATCTCAACATTACATTAATTTGTTGATGGAAATGGTGGAACAGCCATTTCTCCAAAGTGTCACAGGAGCTGTTTTTCAACATGACAACACCACGCCACATATTGCTGGTGCTGCTGTGAGCAACCTTCAAATCTTAGACGTGCTACTATGGCCTGCAGTGTCTACAGAATTGTTTCTCATTGAGCACATCTGGGATGACATTGTTCTGCAATCGGGGGGTAAAGGGAGCTGTCAGCAGTGGATCTTGATGATTTGCATGCCCAAGTGCATCCAATGTGTCAAAACATATCTCAAACAACCATCAATATCCTCATTAATAGCATGCCAAGCTGTGTAAGTGCATATATTTCTGTGTGTGGTGCTCAAATTTTTTTGAGATTGAGATGGTTTTAAAATTTGCTTCCACTTTTTCATAATTTGCATACCATTAACTTGGCTATTGATGCTGTGACTTCCATAATTCCACAACTTTTCTTCTTGGTGTTGCAATGAATGTTAATGCTGAGGAGTGTGTGTATAGATAAATTATTTGGAGGGTATTACTGCATTGTTTGCTAGTGCTGCTTTCAACTTTATTTTTGTAGATAGATAGATAGAAGTAGTACTCCGGAGACAAAAACAAAGAAAAAAGGTGAGGACCATTCTGCTTGAGAAAGGTCCCCGCATGGACTGAAACGTTGCCATGATATATACAGATATCTGGACCAATGGATGTTCAGGTTTGCCAGGTTCAATGAGCATATGAATATACAGCAAACAGTTTGGTTCGGGTTCTAATTTGACCTCAAACTTGACCCCAAATCCAATAGAAGTAAATGGAGACTCAAACTTTGGTGTTTTAAAATGCCTGTAAAATGGTTATAGTCTGGGCTAGGTGGCTGCAAAAAGAAGCTAAATAGTGGTAAGAGCAGGATAATTGTCCTTCAAACAAATGTGAATAGGGAAATGACTTAAAATGACACAGAATGAAAAAAAGAAAAAATAATAACCTTGAACCAGGAGGCGGAGGTCCAAGTGGATGAGGAGGTGGACATGGCAAGGTATGTGGAAAAGATAGGAAATGAGGAATCCGACACTGTTTTTCTTTTCTGTTTTGTTTTTGTTAGTGAACTGACTTAAAAGAACATAGAATAAAAAAAAGAAAAAAAGAAAAAAGGAGGCAGAGGTTCAAATGGAGGAGGAAGTTGAGGTGGAGGAGGAGGTTGGTGTGTAGGTGCAAGAGGCATAGGAGGAAGAGGTAGCCAACATTGGCTTTGTGGATTTTTCTTTTCTTGGGGGAGGATGGAGGTATTCTGAAAACAGGCAGTGTAGTAATCTACTGGCCACTATCTTTCTGTATACACACTGTGTAATACTCTGCACATTTTTGGCTTGAAAACAATGAGGAGAGCATCAAATAGGGTATGTGGACGTGTTGCTGCTGGTGGTGGTGTAGCTGCTGTAGGGAGAGAGAGGATGTGGTTGCTCTGTGCCTGCTATGCTCCCGAATATACGCCCAAATGAAACGCCTTCCTCTGGTGCACACTGGTGACAGGACGTTCTGTGTAATTTCGTAGACACAAGTACCACTGGTTGAATATCGAGGCCAGAACTGAGAAAGTTTGTCTGAGAGTGCCTTCAGTTCCTTTGCTTTGTCTTCCAAATGGTTCCCTGCTGAAAGCGCAGATTTTGCACTGGCTGTCCATATGCATCTGTCTCCACCTCACCCCCTTGCAAATCAGGCAAGCAGTCTGAGCCTCAAGTCATGCAGCAGTCACTTTTAGTTTTTTGATGAGTCTGTTGACTGTGGTTTTGTGGGCCATGCACCTTGCCATGCCCCCCAATTTGAAGAGATAGAGTGCACTGATGCCCAACCTCTTGTTCTGTTGGGAGTACATGGGAGGGGTAGTTCAAATGGTCAGCGGACCACCGCAGCACATCTCTGATGATGCTAATGACGAAACACAGGTGCCAACTGCTGCCCCTTCCAGCTGTGGGTACACCAGCAAGGGGGTCTGGAGTGAAGACTGGGTGGAACATCAAGCGGGGATTATCATTATTATTATTTATTTTTAGAACACCATTGATTCAATGGTGCTGTACATGAGAAGGCGTTACATACAAAAACACAAATAGAAATTACAGTGACCAAACTAATATTAACAGGCAGGAAAAGAGTGGAGAGGACCCTGCCCTTGCTTACATTTTACAGGGTAATGGGGAAGGAGACAGTAAGTTTGAGGGCTGCAGCATCTCTGGTGTTGGTGAGGTGGCAAACAGGGTCATTGCAGTCCCCCACGTACCTACATATAATATGTCCCCCATAAACTCTCATATGATATAATGTATCCTACATATAATATAATGTCCCCCACATACCCACATTTAATATGTACCTCACAGACCAATATATGATATACTGTCCCCCACATATGATGTTCCTCACATACACACGTGGTCAAAATTGTTGGTACCCCTCGGTTTAATGACAGAAAAACCCACAATGGTCACAGAAATAACTTGAATCTGACAAAATTAATAATAAATAAAAGCTCTATGAAAATGAACAAATGAAAATCAGACATTGCTTTTCAACCATGCTTCCACAGAATTAAAAAAAAAATAAAACTCATGAAATAGGCCTGGACAGAAACGATGGTACCCTTTAACTTAATATTTTGTTGCACAACCTTCTGAGGCAATCACTGCAATCAAACGATTCCTGTAACTGTGAATGAGACTTCTGCGCCTCTCGACAGGTATTTTGGCCCACTGCTCCAGTTGTCTCATGTTTGAAGGTTGCCTTTTCCAGACGGCATGTTTCAGCTCTTTCCAAAGATGCTCAATAGGATTTAGGTCAGGGGTCATAGAAGGCCACTTCAGAATAGTCCAATGTTTTCCTCTTAGCCATTCTTGGGTGTTTTTAGCTGTGTGTTTTGGGTCATTATCCTGTTGCAAGACCCATGACCTGCGACTGAGACCAAGCTTTCTGACACTGGGCAGCACATTTCCCTGTAGAATCCCTTGATAGTCATGACATTTCATTGTACCCTGCACAGATTCTAGACACCCTGTGCCAGATGCAGCAAAGCAGCCACAGAACATAACAGAGCCTCCTCCATGTTTCACAGTAGGGATAGTGTTCTTTTGTTGATATGCTTCATTTTTCTGTCTGTGAACATAGAGCTGATGTGCCTTGCCAAAAAGTTCCATTTTTGCCTCATCAGTCCATAGGACATTCTTCCAGAAGCTTTGTGGCTTGTCAACATTTAGTTTGGCAAATTCCAGTCTGGATTTTTAATGATTTTTTTTCAACAATGGTGTCCTCCTTGGTCGTCTCCCATGTAGTCCACTTTGGCTTATACAACGACGGATGGTGCGATCTGACACTGATGTTCCTTCAGCTTGAAGTTCACCTTTAATCTGTTTAGATGTTTTTCTGGGCTCTTTTTGTTACCATTCATATTATCTGTCTCTTTGATTTGTCATCAATTTTCCTCTTGCGGCCATGTCCAGGAACATTGGCTACAGTCCCATGGATCTTAAATTTCTGAATAATATGTGCAACTGCAGTCACAGGAACATCAAGCTGCTTGCAGATGGTCCTATAAATTTTACCTTTAACATGTTTGTCTATAATTGTCTTTCTAATCTCCTGAGCCAACTCTTTCCTTCACTTCCTCTGCTCCGTGTTGAGTCTGACACACACCATGTCACCAAACTGCACAGTGAGCATCTTTAGTCCTATTTACAGACCCACTCACTGATTCCAAGATTGTAGACACCTGTGATGTTAGATAGTGGACACACCGCGATTTAACATGTCCCTTTTGTCACATTATTTTCAGGGGTACCATCATTTCTGTCCAGGCTATGTCCCCCAAAGACCCACATATGAAATACCTCACATATAATGTCCCCCACATACCCACATACAATATGTCCCTCATGGACCTATATATGGTATAATGTCCGCCACATATAATATAATGTCCCCCATAATGTCCCCCATGGACCCACATATAATATGTCCCCCACAGACCCACATATAATATGTCTTCCACGGACCCACATATGATATAATGTCCCCCACAGAAAATATAATGCCCCTGCAGCGCCCCAGAGTCCTGGTCGTTGCAGTACCGCCGCTAAGGGGGGCTATGGTACGTCTGATGGCACTGAAGGAGTTCATCTGACCAGGTATCACAGACACCAATACACTTCACAGTCTGGCCTCCAGGGGGAGCTAAGGGTTCTATGTATTAGGCCACTCCTCACAATCTGGTAAAACTGGGGGTTAGGCAGGAAGTTAGTTCAGAAAGCTGACTGGGTTGGAACCAGGCAACACCTTGTGGCAGAGGGTGTTGTAGGGGAAGATTCAGAGGGGTCCCTGTCAGGGGTGGGATCCTGACAGAGGCCTAGCAACCAGAGAGAACGTTACGGGACCGCGCCTGCACGATATAGCGGCGGTACCCCAAGAAAGGACAAGAAGCGAGGTTTATTGTGCTGAGTGAGAAACGAGATCAACGCAACAAGGAGAATACCAGTAGGAGTCGTGCTGTAAGACTAGGCAACATCCTACTGAGGCGCGTAACCGGTGGCCGGAACGCCGAGGAAGTATAGAGCTCCAGGCCAAACTTCAAACCTACGGCAGGACAGTCAGTTATAGGCGGGCTGTCTCACCCAATTGACCTAGGAAGACACAGGGGGGTAACAACAGGAGTGGGGCGACGCTAGAGTCCCGGAAGAGCTCCGAGCCTCCCCGTCATATGGGTGCGTCCTAACCATAAGATCTGGGGGACGTGGAAGAACATCAGAATCGAGTTGTGAGGGAACACGAGAAAGAGACACAACAGTTGTGAGGACTATCCCGTGGTGCTTAGCAGGGAAGGACTACAACACACAAGCGCTAGAAGGTAGGCACAGATTTCCACCTGCAAAGGGAGCTCTGGATGTGCCATCGGACCGGCCAGGCTTGCGCAGCCCGGTTAACCGTATTCCGGACTGAGGATCCTGAAGCCTTCAGTAAAGAGGTAAAGAGACTGCAATCTGGTGTCCTCGTTATTTACTGCAACCTGCACCGCACCACTACAACATCACCACCATCACGCACACCTATCATTGTACGCCCCTCAGCAGGGTCACGGACCGGGTCTAGCCACCGTGACAACCCCAGAACAGAGACTCAGAGGCCCGGTACCGGGTACCCCTCGGCCCTGCGACAGTGGGGGCGCTACAACTTGGCGTCACGAACAGGATCTACTTAAGCCTGAAGAATCAGGTCATGTGTGCCTTGGAACTGTGATTTATTATACTTGGACTGTGACTGATTACAAAGACTGTGCATTGCCACTTGCCGCCAAAAGTTCCCGCCAAAGCCGCCGCCATTGCAGCGCTAAGGAGAGCGCAGGAGAAGAAGAGGGGCGTGAAGTGGGCGTAAACAAGCTGAAGAGCGCGAAAGACAATGGCAGCCCAGTCTAAGTATTTCTGTCCCTTGAGGACGTGTCCGTCAGCAGCCGAGATCCGCCTCCTAATCCTTAGTGGAGGGCGGAGGCAAAGAAAGCGAAACCGCCCACGAAGGAGAGAGCGGGAAAAGGACAAGGAAGAAGGAGCGAGCCACATGGAGGACGCCATGGCCAGCCGCCCGGAGCCGGAGCGTGGGGTCGGAGCCGAGGACTCCCCCAGCTACCCGGAGAGGCACCGCAGCCAGACCTCCACAGTTGACACTGACCTCCTGCAGACCGGAGCGGGCGAGCTGATCCACCAACTCCTGCGGACGCAGCTGAGCACTGAGGCTGGGTGGAAGAAGACCATCATTGGGAGCCTCAAGAGACATCTGTCGGCAGCCTCGTCTGGTCCGGAGCAAGAAAGAAGTTCCAGCGCTCCGAAGCCAGAAAGCAAGGCCCTGCCGGAAAGCGAGATGCTGCAAACGGAGATGACAACGCCGCAGCGCAAGGCCCTGCAACCAGCGTTCCAGATCCCAGCGGAGACGGAGCAAATCGGCACCGGAGGGATCGCATCTGAAGCAGGTATGAAGAACGACCCTGCCCCACCAGCAGAGGACCTGCTGATAGGCCCCGTCGCGTCACCCCCTCTCCCTGGGACCTATAGACTTCGGCGCCTTGCACCCTTGGATCGGGCCACGGGTATGGAGCACTTCTTAAAGGCCCCGATCTCGCCGACCACCTTGCCGAGCGAGGTCTATGCGGAGCTACGGCCGCCAGAGCGAGAGTAAACCTCGATGCCATGGATATGTAAATAGTTAACTGTTTGTTTCCCTGCTTTTTGCTGCTTTAAACCCGACTAGGGTTAACTCTTAAAGGGATCCCTTTGTTTACCCGGGATCCCTTCCTCTGCTTTTGTTTTTGTTTTCTGTTTTATCATTGTTGAAAGAACTGCTGGATCATGAACACTTCATGATTACAAACTCCTTGTAAATAGTTCGCACCTTCTTAAAGGTGCCCTCTACTGGTTTTATAAAAGAAAGGACTCTTTGCGAAGAAACTGTTCCTGGAAGCAGTACTGGAGTCCTTGCTACACACGGACTTGCAGCTTGAGAAGTTGCACTACCTCATAGACACTTGGTCCCCTCTTAAAGGGGATGTTCACATATTGCACTTATGAACAGTGTTGCCTTAAGATGGTTAAATGGCAATAATGTCTTGAAAGAAGAAGTTAAATGTAGCTAACTAGTTGATTGTGAGAAATGTTTAATGATGTTGATAGAAGAATGAGGACAGAAAGTGAACCCGTAAGGGGTTAGTCAGTGAGTCCTCCTAGGAGCCATACAGAGATGGCTCAGTAATCCTGAACTGAAAGATGGATGATAAGTTCTATACCGTGTATAGTAGTAGAAAGGCAGTAGGCCCGGGCAGAAAGGAGAGGCAGTAGGCCTGGAGCAGATAGGACAGGCGGTCCTGCAGATGTAAAGAAGGAGAATGCAGAAAAGTTGATTAGCCTTATAATGTGTTATAAGAAGATCTTTAGTGGATCCAGCGAGTACGTCCTTAAAGGCAATGTTAAATTATTGTTCAAAAATTTTGCACTTAGTAGAATACCCGGTTGGGTAAGAAAACTTATTTATAGTATGTTATTTACAGTATTTAACCATGTTTGTAACGTTCAAGTGTCCTCACCTCCCATAAAGGGAAGCTCTGTTAAAAAGTTTACTTGTACTTGCATTTTCAAAATTGTATGTCTTTTTGCTAACATGTATTGTTGTTTTCTTCCCAGTCCTGGAGTACTGGATTTAACCGGGGGGGAGTGCAGCGCCCCAGAGTCCTGGTCGTTGCAGTACTGATGCTCCGCCGCTAAGGGGGGCTATGGTACGTCTGATGGCACTGAAGGAGTTCATTTGACCAGGTATCACAGACACCAATACACTTCACAGTCTGGCCTCCAGGGGGAGCTAAGGGTTCTATGTATTAGGCCACTCCTCACAATCTGGTAAAACTGGGGGTTAGGCAGGAAGTTAGTTCAGAAAGGTGACTGGGTTGGAACCAGGCAACACCTTGTGGCAGAGGGTGTTGTAGGGGAAGATTCAGAGGGGTCCCTGTCAGGGGTGGGATCCTGACAGAGGCCTAGCAACCAGAGAGAACGTTACGTACCCCAAGAAAGGACAAGAAGCGAGGTTTATTGTGCTGAGTGACAAACAAGATCAACGCAACAAGGAGAATACCAGTAGGAGTCGTGCTGTAAGACGAGGCAACATCCTACTGAGGCGCGTAATCGGTGGCCGGAACGCCGAGGAAGTATAGAGCTCCAGGCCAAACTTCAAACCTACGGCAGGACAGTCAGTTATAGGCAGGCTGTCTCACCCAATTGACCTAGGAAGACACAGGGGGGTAACAACAGGAGTGGGGCGACGCTAGAGTCCCGGAAGAGCTCCGATCCTCCCCGTCATACGGGTGCGTCCTAACCATAAGATCTGGGGGACGTGGAAGAACATCAGAATCGAGTTGTGAGGGAACACGAGAAACAGACACAACAGTTGTGAGGACTATCCCGTGGTGCTTAGCAGGGAAGGACTACAACACACAAGCGCTAGAAGGTAGGCACAGATTTCCACCTGCAAAGGGAGCTCTGGATGTGCCATCGGACCGGCCAGGCTTGCGCAGCCCGGTTAACCGTATTCCGGACTGAGGATCCTGAAGCCTTCAGTAAAGAGGTAAAGAGACTGCAATCTGGTGTCCTCGTTATTTACTGCAACCTGCACCGCACCACTACAACATCACCACCATCATGCACACCTATCATTGTACGCCCCTCAGCAGGGTCACGGACCGGGTCTAGCCACCGTGACAACCCCAGAACAGAGACTCAGAGGGCCCGATACCGGGTACCCCTCGACCCTGCGACAGTGGGGGCGCTACACCCCCACAGACACATATATAATATAATGTCCCCACAGAGCCACATATAATATAATGTCCCCACAGACCCACATGTAATGCAGTGGGGAAAAAACGTATTTAGTCAGCCACCAATTGTGCAAGTTCTCCCACTTAAAAAGATTAGAGAGGCCTGTAATTTACATCATAGTAGACCACAACTATAAGAGTTAAAATGAGAAAACAAATCCAGAAACTTATGAGTCGCCCACAAGGGCAGCGGGGTACTCGGCACTGGGTCCGGTCGCTATTAAAGGGGATGTCACGATGGCTGCGTCCTGGTCCGTGGCCCTGGTACTCACTGTAAAAGGGAACTGTCTTTAAAGGGGAATTGTGAATAAGTCTGTTATGATGCCACCTGTGGTTTTCGGTCAATAGGGGGACCAACGCTGCTTTAAAGGGGTCCTCTGGGGGATGTTGTTGCAGCAATGATGGTGACGCTTCCCACAGGTGAATCGGGGTCCCCAGGGGTCCTAGAGTGTATGGTGATGATGGTGTTTGCTGGTCAATGAGTAAAGGACACAAGTTGTAAAGTCTTTACCTGGTTTACTGTAGTTGACAGGCTACAGTCCAGTCTACCAGCAACAGGTACATTAGGAGTCCAGGCAGCCCGGAAACAAGTGAAATCCCCTTGTCAAGTCAGGTTGGGAGCCTTCCACTGTGCGCTTGCTATAGTCCCTTGCTGTCTGAAGTGTCCTAACAAGGTCCTGGTACTTTCCCCTGTTCTGGGACAGGTACCTGTATGGTAGGCAGCTTGAGCCGTTCCTTCTGGGGTCTCTGCATGGTGACTCCAGGCTCCAGGGTGCTGCTGTACCACAGGCTTAATTTGGGCAGTATACGTGTAGTTCTGTGCCCTCTGGTTCTGCTAGGTGTCCTACAGTTCCACTCTAGCCTCGGCCTCCCGGTATCCGGTTTCTGCGCTTTGGCTACTCGGAGGCCCACTTGCAGCCTCCTTGAGCCCTAAAATCTCTCCTCTGCTCCTTTCCTGTCTGCTCTCCAGATTCAACTGCACTCACTGGTCTCTCTGGACCAACTGATTGACTCCTCCTCCAAACCAGGATCTTTATTCAGGGAACCCTAAAGCAGGGTTTTGAGCTCCCCCTCCTGGCCTGGATTCAGAAGGTGTTCTGTGTGTGAGGTTACCTGCCAAAGAGATCCCTCTTGTTTCCAGGCAAAGCACTACCCTCCCCGAGAGGAAGGCAGCACTACAGTGGTACCCGAACTCCTGTGGTGCCACAATTACCTTGCCTGATTTGGTAAGATTTATTTTGAAAATTATGGTGGAAAATAAGTATTTAGTCACCTAAAAACATGCAAGATTTCTGGCACTCACAGACCTGTAACTTTAAGAGGGTCCGAGGGCCATTTTGAGTACCTGGTGATGCCATTCGGGCTTTCTAATGCCCCATCTGTGTTTCAGTCCTTTATGCATGACATCTTCCGGAAGTATCTGGATAGGTTCATGATTGTATATTTGGATGATATTTTGGTCTTTTCGGATGACTGGGAATCTCATGTAAGGCAGGTCAGGATGGTGTTCCAGGTCCTTTGTGCTAATGCGTTGTTTGTGAAGGGGTCTAAATGCCTCTTTGGAGTTCAGAAGGTTTCCTTTTTGGGCTTCATTTTTTCCCCTTCTACTATCGAGATGGATCCCGTTAAAGTTCAGGCCATTTATGATTGGACTCAACCTACATCTTTGAAGAGTCTTCAGAAGTTCCTGGGCTTTGCTAATTTTTACCATCGCTTCATCGCTAGTTTTTCTAGTGTGGTTAAGCCTTTGACTGATTTGACGAAGAAAGGCGCTGATGTTTTGAACTGGTCCCCTGCGGCCGTTGAGGCTTTTCAGGAGCTTAAACGTCGTTTTTCTTCGGCCCCTGTGTTGCGTCAGCCAGATGTTTTGCTCCCTTTTCAGGTCGAGGTTGATGCTTCTGAGATTGGGGCAGGGGCTGTTTTGTCTCAGAGAAGTTCTGATGGCTCTTTGATGAAGCCGTGTGCTTTCTTTTCTAGAAAGTTTTCGCCTGCTGAGCGTAATTATGATGTCGGCAATCGGGAGTTGTTGGCTATGAAGTGGGCATTCGAGGAGTGGCGACATTGGCTTGAGGGAGCCAAACATCGCGTGGTGGTCTTGACTGATCACAAGAATCTGACTTACCTCGAGTCCGCCAAGAGGTTGAATCCTAGACAGGCTCGATGGTCACTGTTTTTCTCCCGTTTCGATTTTGTGGTCTCATACCTTCCGGGATCTAAGAATGTGAAGGCTGATGCCCTTTCTAGGAGTTTTTTGCCTGATTCTCCGGGAGTCTCTGAGCCGGCTGGTATTCTCAAAGAGGGGGTGATTTTGTCTGCCATCTCCCCTGATTTGCGGCGGGTGCTGCAGGAGTTTCAGGCTGATAGACCTGACCGCTGTCCTGTGGAGAAACTGTTTGTCCCTGATAGATGGACTAGTAGGGTTATTTCTGAGGTTCATTGTTCAGTATTGGCTGGTCATCCTGGGATTTTTGGTACCAGAGATTTGGTTGCTAGGTCCTTTTGGTGGCCTTCCTTGTCACGGGATGTGCGTTCTTTTGTGCAGTCCTGTGGGACTTGTGCTTGGGCCAAACCTTGCTGTTCTCGTGCCAGTGGGTTGCTTTTGCCTTTGCCTGTCCCGAAGAGGCCCTGGACGCATATTTCTATGGATTTCATTTCTGATCTTCCTGTCTCTCAAAGGATGTCTGTCATCTGGGTGGTTTGTGATCGGTTTTCTAAGATGGTCCATTTGGTACCCTTGACTAAATTGCCTTTCTCCTCTGATTTGGTTCCATTATTTTTTCAGCATGTGGTTCGTTTGCATGGCATTCCGGAGAACATTGTGTCGGACAGAGGTTCCCAGTTTGTTTCTAGGTTTTGGCGGTCCTTTTGTGCTAAGATGGGCATTGATTTGTCTTTTTCTTCAGCGTTCCATCCTCAGACAAATGGCCAAACCGAACGAACTAATCAGACCTTGGAGACCTATCTGAGATGCTTTGTCTCTGCTGATCAGGATGATTGGGTGACCTTCTTGCCATTGGCCGAGTTCGCCCTTAATAATCGGGCTAGTTCTGCTACCTTGGTTTTGCCTTTTTTTTGTAATTCTGGTTTTCATCCTCGTTTTTCTTCAGGGCAGGTTGAGCCTTCTGACTGTCCTGGTGTGGATTCTATAGTGGACAGGTTGCAGCAAATTTGGACTCACGTGGTGGACAATTTGACGTTGTCTCAGGAGAAGGCGCAACGTTTTGCTAACCGCCGTCGCTGTGTTGGTCCCCGACTTCGTGTTGGGGATTTGGTTTGGTTGTCTTCTCGTTTTGTTCCTATGAAGGTTTCTTCTCCTAAGTTCAAGCCGCGTTTCATTGGTCCTTATAAGATTTCTGAAATTATCAATCCTGTGTCGTTTCGTTTGGCCCTTCCAGCTTCTTTTGCCATCCATAATGTGTTCCATAGGTCGTTGTTGCGGAGATATGTGGCGCCTATGGTTCCTTCCGTTGATCCTCCTGCTCCGGTGTTGGTTGAGGGGGAGTTGGAGTATGTGGTGGAGAAGATTTTAGATTCTCATATTTCGAGACGGAAGCTTCAGTACCTGGTTAAATGGAAGGGCTATGGTCAGGAGGATAATTCCTGGGTTGTTGCCTCCGATGTCCATGCTGCCGATTTGGTTCGTGCCTTTCATTTGGCTCGTCCTGATCGGCCTGGGGGCTCTGGTAAGGGTTCGGTGACCCCTCCTCAAGGGGGGGGGGTACTGTTGTGAATTCCGTTCTCGAGCTCCCTCCTGTGGTCGTGAATGGTACTTTGGTGAGTTCTGTCCTTGGACACCCTCTGGTGGCTTTAAGTGGAACTGTTGATCTTTGAGCTTGGCTTTCTCAGCTGCCTCGTTTATTGTTGCTGCTGGCTTCCCTATTTAACTCTGCCCAGGTCGTTAATTCATGCCAGCTGTCAATGTCTCAGTATTGGTTCAGATCTCTCTTGGATTTCTCTGATGACCTGTCTACTCCAGCAGTTTTTTTTTAATATATTTCTTAGTACATGCTATGTTTTTGTCCAGCTTGCTATTGTGATATTTCCTTGCTAGCTGGAAGCTCTGGGGGTGCAGAGCTGCACCTCCAGACCGTGAGTCGGTGTGGAGGTCTTTTTGCACACTCTGCGTGGTTTTTGTAGTTTTTAATACTGACCGCATAGTTCCCTTTCCTATCCTCTGTCTGTCTAGAGAAGATTCGGCCTCCTTTGCTAAAATCTGTTTCATTCCTGTGTTTGTTACTTCCTCTTAACTCACAGTTAATATTTGTGGGGGGGCTACCTTTACTTTGGGGAATTTCTCTGAGGCAAGGTAGGCTACTATTTCTATCTTTAGGGGTAGTTAGCTCTTAGGCTGTGAAGAGGCGTCTAGGGAGAGTTAGGTACGCTCCACGGCTATTTCTAGTGTGTGTGATAGGATGAGGGATTGCGGTCAGTAGAGTTACCACGTCCTCAGAGCTTGTCCCAGGTTTTTCCATTTTAACCATCAGGTCATTTCGGGTGCTCCTAACCACCAGGTCCATAACAGGGTCCTCTGTCCTCCACTCATTACCTGTAGTAATGGCACCTGTTTGAACTTGTTATCAGTATAATAGACACCAGTCCATAACCTCAAACAGTCACACTCCAAACTCCACTATGGTGAAGACCGAAGAGCTGTCGAAGGACACCAGAAACAAAATTGTAGCCCTACACAAGGCTGGTAACACTGAATCTGCAATAGGCAAGAAGCTTGGTGTGATGAAATCAACAGTGCTCCTCTTTTATGATGACTATCAGTTGTGCTCTGTTATGATGACTGTTGGTTGCGCTCTCTATTATGATGACTGTCAGTTGCGCTCTTTTACATCTCTCCACCCACTTCTCACAATGTTGTGGCTGCAGACGAGACCCGTGATGAAAAGTCACATTCCAGTGAAACTGAACAATCAGCACTGAGTGTAATCCTTCTATATTATTTAAAAACACTCTTTTTCGGTGATTACTTTGTATCTCTGTTCATACTGCACGCCCACACACAAATGATACACCATCTGAAAGGAAAGCCCCTTCAGCAAGAAAATAGCCAAACAAACCACACATCCACGATGTGATCACAAAATACACTTTAAACATTAATTTTCATAAACCTGCAGTAAGGAAAAATGACCTGCAGGTGGCACCACACTACCCCAAAGCATACTACCACAAAGCTGAAACAAATCCTAAGATTTCAAAGAAAAAATTGAATGGCACAAAGACAAAAAAATCGACTTACTGCTGGAGATGATGGTCTCTGAATCAACGACACCCTTCATGGTATATTTACGGTGTGTGGAGGTGCTTGCTGAAAAACATGTGGAGTAATCCAGAAATAAGAAGAAAACAGCCGCACAACTCGAATCTTCCGTGAAATAAAAAACCTTTGCCCTTTATTTCATTTGCACAATGTGGGCAAGGTTATAAGGGAGAGACGTTAGTAGAACATGCAGAAAAAACAAAAGAGGACTACGGCCATTTCACGTCTTGCACGCTTCAACGGGTTCTATGCTATGAATGGTAAGTCATTTCCTTTTATGCTGCAACACCTAATCTGATTAATTGAAATCACATCTGTGTGAATTTAAAAACATACAAAATTCACAAATACATGCACAAAAAACATGCACAAAAACAACAATAAACCAATTAAATATGTTTTGATCCCTGTATAACAAATTTCTACACAATAGAACTTACAAGAAACAAGAATAATCAAATCTTCCATTCATTCCTAAAGGGCCTTGTGCATTTGCTCTTATTATCCATTTGGCTTCTTGCCGTCACAGAGCTTTGTTATGGTCTCCTCTAGAGTTGAGCGACTTTTACTTTTTTAGGATCGAGACGGGTTTCGCGAAACCCGACTTTGTGAAAAGTCGGGTCGGGTGAAATCGGCCGATTATTGCGAAAAGTCGGGGGCCGACTGAAACACGAAACCCAATGCAAGTCAATGGGGAATCAAAGTCGGTAGAGAGTGGAGGACAGGAAAACACCTACAGTGCCCATTTTAATGCCAAAAACATCAATTTTTATTACTGAAGCTTGTCAATCTTATTTTACTTTATAATAATAGTTAGGCATTGAAAACTGGGGGTCATTTGGCTAAAGTTGTGGGGGGGTAGGGCTGGCTCAAGTTTTTTGTGGGCCCAGGAAACTCGGAATATGTCACGGAGGTGGAGCAGGGAGAGGTAAGTATTTCAACTTTGGAAGTGCTGTGATCCTGAGCAAGCAGTGGGGGCCCACTCGTTGGCATTGGCACTGGCACAGGGCCCCTCATAGTACGGCGGTGTGTTTGACGGCGGGTGGTGCCTCCCACCGGCAGAGACACTTTTGTGTACTATGAGGGCAGTGCCAGTGACGTCGCCAACGAGTATGCCCCCCCACCTGATGAAGGAACCTGCACTTTCATCTGCACCTTCCTCTTTGTCCCCGTGTAAGGTGGTATAGTATGCAGGGAGGGAAACCTGACTTTCAGCAGGGTCAGATTCTGGCTGTGTAGAGTGCAAGGGGAATGTAGTGGTCTGGGTCAATGTACCAGCAGACTTATCTAGCAATGGCTGGGCAATGGGCAGGATGAGGAGGAAACACAGATATAGGACCAAATAATAAAGTGGGCTAAATGCAGTTCAAAATTGGTAACAGGACTAAACAGGCGCCATTGCTTTGTTCAGCGGAGGACAACTGTAATGAGAGGCTGACACAGTGAGTATGCCCAAATAAGTAAGTAGGCTAAATGCAGTTCAAAATTGGTAACAGGACTAAACAGGCGGCATTGCTTTGTTCAGCGGAGGACAACTGTAATGAGAGGCTGACACAGTGAGTAGGCCCAAATAAGTAAGTAGGCTAAAAGCAGTTCAAAATTGGTAACAGGACTAACCAGGCGGCATTGCTTTGTTCAGCGGAGGACAACTGTAATGAGAGGCTGACACAGTGAGTAGGCCCAAATAAGTAAGTAGGCTAAAAGCAGTTCAAAATTGGTAAAAGGACTAACCAGGCGGCATTGCTTTGTTCAGCGGAGGACAACTGTAATGAGAGGCTGACACAGCGAGTAGGCCCAAATAAGTAAGTAGGCTAAATGCAGTTCAAAATTGGTAACAGGACTAAACTGGCGGCATTACTTTGTTCAGCAGAGGACAATTGTAAAGAGTGGCTGACACAGTGAGTAGGCCCAAATAAGTAAGTAGGCTAAAAGCAGTTCAAAATTGGTAACAGGACTAACCAGGCGGCATTGCTTTGTTCAGCGGAGGACAACTGTAATGAGAGGCTGACACAGTGAGTAGGCCCAAATAAGTAAGTAGGCTAAAAGCAGTTCAAAATTGGTAACAGGACTAACCAGGCGGCATTGCTTTGTTCAGCAGAGGACAACTGTAATGAGAGGCTGACACAGTGAGTAGGCCCAAATAAGTAAGTAGGCTAAATGCAGTTCAAAATTGGTAACAAGACTAACCAGGCAGCATTGCTTTGTTCAGCAGAGGACAACTGTAATGAGAGGCTGACACAGTGAGTAGGCCCAAATAAGTAAGTAGGCTAAAAGCAGTTCAAAATTGGTAAAAGGACTAACCAGGTGGCATTGCTTTGTTCAGCGGAGGACAACTGTAATGAGAGGCTGACACAGCGAGTAGGCCCAAATAAGTAAGTAGGCTAAATGCAGTTCAAAATTGGTAACAGGACTAAACTGGCGGCATTACTTTGTTCAGCAGAGGACAATTGTAAAGAGTGGCTGACACAGTGAGTAGGCCCAAATAAGTAAGTAGGCTAAAAGCAGTTCAAAATTGGTAACAGGACTAACCAGGCGGCATTGCTTTGTTCAGCGGAGGACAACTGTAATGAGAGGCTGACACAGTGAGTAGGCCCAAATAAGTAAGTAGGCTAAAAGCAGTTCAAAATTGGTAACAGGACTAACCAGGCGGCATTGCTTTGTTCAGCAGAGGACAACTGTAATGAGAGGCTGACACAGTGAGTAGGCCCAAATAAGTAAGTAGGCTAAATGCAGTTCAAAATTGGTAACAGGACTAAACTGGCGGCATTGTTTTGTTCAGCGGAGGACAATTGTAAGGAGTGGCTGACACAGTGAGTAGGCTCAAATAAGTAAGTAGGCTAAAAGCAGTTCAAAATTGGTAACAGGACTAAACTGTTGGCATTGCTTTGTTCAGTGGAGGACAACTGTAATGAGAGGCTGACACAGTGAGTAGGCCCAAATAAATAAGTAGGCTAAATGCAGCTCAAAATTGGTAACAGGACTAACCAGGCAGCATTGCTTTGTTCAGCGGAGGACAACTGTAATGAGAGGCTGACAGTGATTAGGCCCAAATAAGTAAGTAGGCTAAATGCAGTTCAAAATTGGTAACAGGAATAACCAGGCAGCATTGCTTTGTTCAGCGGAGGACAATTGTAATGAGAGGCTGACACAGTAAGTAGGCCCAAATAAGTAAGTAGGCTAAATGCAGTTCAAAATTGGTAACAGGACTAACCAGGCGGCATTGCTTTGTTCAGCGGAGGACAATTCTAAGGAGTGTCTGACACAGTGAGTAGGCCAAAAAAAGTAAGTAGGCTAAAAGCTGTTCAAAATTGGTAACAGGACTAAACTGCCGGCATTGCTTTGTTCAGCGGAGGACAATTGTAAGGAGTGGCTGACACAGTGAGTAGGCCCAAATAAGTAAGTAGGCTAAAAGCAGTTCAAAATTGGTAACAGGACTAACCAGGCGGCATTGCTTTGTTCAGTGGAGGACAACTGTAATGAGAGGCTGACACAGTGAGTAGGCCCAAATAAGTAAGTAGGCTAAATGCAGTTCAAAATTGGTAACAGGACTAAACTGGCGGCATTGCTTTGTTCAGCAGAGGACAATTGTAAGGAGAGGCTGACCCAGTGAGTAGGCCCAAATAAGTAAGTAGGCTAAATGCAGTTCAAAATTGGTAACAGGACTAAACTGGCGGCATTGCTTTGTTCAGTGGAGGACAACTGTAATGAGAGGCTGACACAGTGAGTAGGCCCAAATAAGTAAATAGGCTAAATGCAGTTCAAAATTGGTAACAGGACTAACCAGGCGGCATTGCTTTGTTCAGCGGAAGACAACTGTAATGAGAGGCTGACACAGTGAGTAGGCCCAAATAAGTAAGTAGGCTAAATGCAGTTCAAAATTGGTAACAGGACTAACCAGGCGGCATTGCTTTGTTCAGTGGAGGACAATTCTAAGGAGTGGCTGACAGTGAGTAGGCCAAAAAAAGTAAGTAGGCTAAAAGTTGTTCAAAATTGGTAACAGGACTAAACTGCCGGCGTTGCTTTGTTCAGCGGAGGACAATTGTAAGGAGTGGCTGACACAGTGAGTAGGCCCTAATAAGTAAGTAGGCTAAATGCAGTTCAAAATTGGTAACAGGACTAAACTGGCGGCATTGCTTTGTTCAGTGGAGGACAACTGTAATGAGAGGCTGACACAGTGAGTAGGCCCAAATAAGTAAGTAGGCTAAATGCAGTTCAAAATTGGTAACAGGACTAACCAGGCGGCATTGCTTTGTTCAGCGGAGGACAATTCTAAGGAGTGGCTGACACAGTGAGTAGGCCAAAAAAAGTAAGTAGGCTAAATGCAGTTCAAAATTGGTAACAGGACTAAACTGGCGGCATTGCTTTGTTCAGTGGAGGACAACTGTAATGAGAGGCTGACACAGTGAGTAGGCCCAAATAAGTAAATAGGCTTAATGCAGTTCAAAATTGGTAACAGGACTAACCAGGCGGCATTGCTTTGTTCAGCGGAGGACAACTGTAATGAGAGGCTGACACAGTGAGTAGGCCCAAATAAGTAAGTAGGCTAAATGCAGTTCAAAATTGGTAACAGGACTAACCAGGCGGCATTGCTTTGTTCAGTGGAGGACAATTCTAAGGAGTGGCTGACAGTGAGTAGGCCAAAAAAAGTAAGTAGGCTAAAAGTTGTTCAAAATTGTTAACAGGACTAAACTGCCGGCGTTGCTTTGTTCAGCGGAGGACAATTGTAAGGAGTGGCTGACACAGTGAGTAGGCCCTAATAAGTAAGTAGGCTAAATGCAGTTCAAAATTGGTAACAGGACTAAACTGGCGGCATTGCTTTGTTCAGTGGAGGACAACTGTAATGAGAGGCTGACACAGTGAGTAGGCCCAAATAAGTAAGTAGGCTAAATGCAGTTCAAAATTGGTAACAGGACTAACCAGGCGGCATTGCTTTGTTCAGCGGAGGACAATTCTAAGGAGTGGCTGACACAGTGAGTAGGCCAAAAAAAGTAAGTAGGCTAAAAGCTGTTCAAAATTGGTAACAGGACTAAACTGCCGGCGTTGCTTTGTTCAGCGGAGGACAATTGTAAGGAGTGGCTGACACAGTGAGTAGGCCCAAATAAGTAAGTAGGCTAAAAGCAGTTCAAAATTGGTAACAGGACTAAACTGCCGGCGTTGCTTTGTTCAGCGGAGGACAATTGTAAGGAGTGGCTGACACAGTGAGTAGGCCCAAATAAGTAAGTAGGCTAAAAGCAGTTCAAAATTGGTAACAGGACTAAACTGGCGGCATTGCTTTGTTCAGTGGAGGACAACTGTAATGAGAGGCTGACACAGTGAGTAGGCCCAAATAAGTAAGTAGGCTAAATGCAGTTCAAAATTGGTAACAGGACTAAACTGGCGCCATTGCTTTGTTCAGCAGAGGACAATTGTAAGGAGAGGCTGACCCAGTGAGTTGGCCCAAATAAGTAAGTAGGCTAAATGCAGTTCAAAATTGGTAACAGGACTAAACTGGCGGCATTGCTTTGTTCAGTGGAGGACAACTGTAATGAGAGGCTGACACAGTGAGTAGGCCCAAATAAGTAAATAGGCTAAATGCAGTTCAAAATTGGTAACAGGACTAACCAGGCGGCATTGCTTTGTTCAGCGGAGGACAATTGTAATGAGAGGCTGACACAGTGAGTAGGCCCAAATAAGTAAGTAGGCTAAATGCAGTTCAAAATTGGTAACAGGACTAACCAGGCGGCATTGCTTTGTTCAGTGGAGGACAATTCTAAGGAGTGGCTGACAGTGAGTAGGCCAAAAAAAGTAAGTAGGCTAAAAGTTGTTCAAAATTGGTAACAGGACTAAACTGCCGGCGTTGCTTTGTTCAGCGGAGGACAATTGTAAGGAGTGGCTGACACAGTGAGTAGGCACTAATAATAAAGTAGGCTAAATGTCTGCCAAATTTTTTTTCATAAATAACCAGGTGGCATAGCTAGGTACAGGGGTGGGCTACTCTGCTGAGTAGCAGACAGTGATAGTAGTAGGCGCAAAGTATTAACTGGTCTAAATGGAGGCCAGGGCCCCTGTATATTTTAACTATCATCTATCATTTCAACAAATTTGTATTGGCAGTGCCATTGAAGGATTTAACAGCACAGACTACACAGTGGTGGAGCAGGGAGAGGTAAGTATTGCAAGTGGTAGAGCATTGTTCAAGCTGGGGGGAACACTCTCTCGTGGGTGGCGGTACTGGCACAGGGCCCCTCATATTACGACGGTGTGTCTGACGTTGCACCACCACCGTCAGAGACACTTCATTGTTCTATGAGGGACCCTGTGCCAGTGCCGTCGCCCAAGACTGGGCCCACCCATCTGTCCAGGCAAACAGCACTCGCACGGGCGCTTGATCCAGGTGGTGACCACGGCCCTGTGGGGGGAGTCAGCCCATTTAGGGAGGTATAAAAATGGCCTATGGTGGACATTCAGCAGCTGCAAATGGAGGAATTGGAGAAGTCAGTAAGAGGAGCCCAAAAGCAAGACATTTTTCATGCAAGCTACGTGTCAGCAGGGGAAGGTGGGGCTAAACAATTTGAAATCCATGATTGGTTCATTTTAATGAAGATTAGATCATCAACATTTCATGTAGCCAGACGTGTCCTTCATTCGGTCAGTATTGAACCAGCAGCACTGAATACTCTTTCTGATAGCACACTAGCAGCAGGGCAAGTGATCTCCTGTAATGCATATTCTGCCAATTCAGGCCAGGTGTCTATTTTAGATGCCCAGTAATCAAAGGGGAATGACCTGAGAGGGAGAACGTCGATAAGGGCGGAAAAGTAGTTCGTAACCATACTGGTAAAATGCTGTCTCCTGTCACTTTGAATCGATGCAGCAGTACCTGTCGTGTCAGCGGTCATTGCAAAATCACTCCACAACCTGGTCATAAAACCCCTCTGTCCAACGCCACTTCGGATTTGTGCACCTCTAACACCTCTGCCATGTTGCCCACTATGGCTCGTGTGAGAACCATCACCGCCGCTGTGTGCTGGGAATGCCTGAACCAAACGGTCTACAAGAGTTGTTTGTTTGGTAGCCAATATTTGCTCAAGGTTCTCATGTGGCATGATATTTTGTAATTTTCCTTTATATCGTGGATCCAGGAGGCAGGCCAACCAGTAATCGTCATCGGTCATCATTTTGACAATGCGGAGGTCCCTTTTTAGGATACGCAAGGCATACTCAGCCATGTGGGCCAATGTTCCAGGTGTCAATTCACTTCTTGTGCTGGGTTGAGGAGCACTTTCTTGCAAATTAACATCACTTGTGTCCCGCAAAAACCCTGTACCTGACCTTGCAACGCCACCAGTTTCTATTGCCCCCTGACAAGCATCCTCCTCCCATAAATATTCATCCCCATCATCCTCCTCCCCCTCCTCTTCCTCCGCCACCTCATCCAGGAGAGTTCCCTGAGCAGACAATGGCTGACTGTCATCAAGGCTTCCCTCCTCCTTGGCTGCAGACGCCTGCTCCTTAATGTGCGTTAATCTTTGCATCAGCAGACGCATTAGTGGGATGCTCATGCTTATGATGGCGTCGTCTGTACTTACCAGCCGTGTGCATTCCTCAAAACACTGAAGGACATGACAGAGGTCTTGTAGCTTTGACCACTGCACACCAGACAACTCCATGTCTGCCATCCAAGTGCCTGCCCGTGTATGTGTATCCTCCCACAAATAAATTACAGCACGCCTCTGTTCGCACAGCCTCTGAAGCATGTGCAGTGTGGAGTTCCACCTTGTTGCAACGTCGATTATTAGGCGGTGCTGGGGAAGATTCAGCAATCACTGATGGTTCAGCATATTTCTCGAGTGTACGGGCGACCGGCGGATGTGCGAGCAAAGTCTTCGCACCTTCAGGAGCAGGGCTGGTAACCCCGGATAATTTTTCAGGAAGCACTGAACCACCAAGTTCAAGGTGTGAGCCAGGCCAGGTATGTGTTTCAGTTCTGAAAGGGCTATGGCAGCCATAAAATTCCTTCCGTTATCACTGACTACCTTGCCTGCCTCAAGATGTACACTGCCCAGCCATGACTGAGTTTCTTGCTGCAAGTACTCGGCCAGTACTTCCGCGGTGTGTCTGTTGTCATCCAAACACTTCATTTGTATCACAGCCTGCTGACGCTTACCACTAGCTGTTTGATAATGGGACACCTCGTGTGCAACACTGGCAGCTGCGGATGGAGTGGTCATGCGACTGCGCTCTGTGGAAGAGCTTTTGCTTCTGGAGGAGGAGGGGTGGCGAACACCTACAGCCAATTGTTTCCTAGACCGTGGGCTAGGCAGAACTGTCCCACTATGGCTGTCCCCAGTGGACCCTGCATCCACCACATTAACCCAGTGCGCCGTGATGGACATGTAATGTCCCTGGCCATGCCTACTGGTCCATGCATCTGTTGTGAGGTGCACCTTTCCACTGACCGATTGCCTCAGTGCATGGACAATGCGGCCTTTGACATGCTGGTGGAGGGCTGGGATGGCTTTTCTCGCAAAGAAGTGCCGACTGGGTAGGTCATAGTGTGGTACTGCGTAGGCCATCAGGTCTTTGAAAGCTTTGCTTTCAACCAACCGGTAGGGCATCATCTCTAACGAGATTAGTGTAGCAATGTGGGCGTTGAAACCCTGTGTATGCGGATGAGAGGATGAGTACTTTAGTTTCCTAGCGAGAGTCTCTTGTAGGGTGAGCTGGACTGGAGAGCTGCATATGGTGGAACTAGTGGTGGTGGTGGTGGACATGGCGGATTGAGAGAGGGTTGGTGATGGTATTCTTGATGTTGGCCTACATACAGTGTTTCCTACCAATAACCTTGTGATTCCCTGACTGCTTTGGCCTTGCGACGATACCTCCACATTTGCTGCTGGTGGTGTCCTAACCAGTGGGCTTACAGTGAGGGAAGCAATGTAGCGTTGCTGACTACCTTCATTCTGAGCTGGTGCACCAACGGTACGTTGGTAGTTAGTCCAGGCTTGCAAGTGCATGCTGGTTAAATGTCTACGCATGCACGTTGTATTTAAATTTTGAAGATTCTTCCCTCTGCTAAAGGTCTTTGAGCATTTCTTACAGATAACTTTTGACTGATCGTTCGGATCTTGGTTAAAAAATTGCCACACTGCACTCTTCCTACTATCAAATACCTTTTCAGGCATTGCACGCTGTGCTACTTTCACCAGATGGCCACGCTGTTCTAAAACTGTTTTTGTTTTTGACACACGTTTTTGGCCTGATACGGGCCTGCCAGATAACAGCTGTTGCGATGTAGATGGCTGCTGCGGATCCTCCTCCTCCGCTTCTGAGCTACTGGCAGCGGCACCTTCTTCCCCTAATGGTTGCCAATCTGGGTCAACAACTGGGTCATCTATCACCTCCTCTTCAATGTCATGTGCACCTTCCTCTGTGTCATCGTGTAAGGTGCTATAGCGATCGGGACGGGGCACCATAGTCTCATCAGGGTCAGATTCTGGCTCAGTACACTGTGAGGGCAATGTAGTGATCTGAGTCAATGGAACAGCATAATAATCTAGCTGTGGCTGTGCATCAGTGCACTCCAAGTCCGATTCATCTTGTAATGGGCAGTTAACAATTTCCCTTTCTAACCCAGGCACGGTATGCGTAAAGAGCTCCATGGAGTAACCTGTGGTATCGCCTGACGCATCCTTCACTTTTGGTTTGGGTGCAGGACACAAGGAAATGTCATGTTCCTGACCGGGAGCATCCACTGACGACTCGCTGCTTTTATATTTTGAACTTTTTGAAGAGGAGGCGAAAGAGCTAGAGGCTGAGTCAGCAAGGAAAGCCAAAACTTTTTCCTGCTGCTCCGGCTTTAAAAGCTGTTTTCCTACTCCCAGATAAGGGAGCCTTCGAGGCCTTGTGTAGCCAGACGATGACGCTGGCTCAACACCTCCAGCCTTAGGTGCTATTTTGCTTTTCCCACTACCACCAGATGCTCCACCACCACCACGACCATCAGTACCAGCTGGCAACGACCGCCCACGGCCTCTTCCACCAGACTTCCTCATTTTTGGGAAAATGTAACCAAAATAACAACCGTTATATGGTACAGTAAAACAAGGTAGAAAGTGTATATAAACTTGTTGAGAATTTAAATCTCCCTTTTTATTTTGGGGAGACAGCACCACAACTCAGGCCCAGTGTATAACACAACACAATGTAAGTGGCAGAACGTGGCTGGCTGATATACGACAAACTAACAGAACTGACGTATATCCACTTTGTGACAATTTGAATCTCCCTTTTTTTGGGGGGAGACTGCACCACAACTCAGGCCCAGTGTATAACACAACACAATGTAAGTGGCAGAACGTGGCTGGCTGATATATGACAAACTAACAGAACTGACGTATATCTACTTTGTGACAATTTGAAACTCCCTTTTTTTGGGGGGAGACTGCACCACAACTCAGGCCCAGTGTATAAAACAATGCAATGTGAGTGTCAGAACGTGGCTGGCTGATATACGACAAACTAAGAGGACTGAGGTATATCCACTTTGTGAGAATTTGAATCTCACTTTTTTGGGGGGGAGACTGAACACAAACCCAAGCCCAGTGTATAAAACAACGCAATGTGAGTGGCAGCAAGTGGCTGGCTGATATACGACAAACTAAGAGGACTGAGGTATATCCAGTTTGTGAGAATTTGAATCTCACTTTTTTTGGGGGGGAGACTGAACCCAAACTCAGGCACAGTGTATAAAACAACGCAATGTAAGTGGCAGCAAGTGGCTGGCTGATATATGAAAAAATACAAGGACTGTAGTACAATTTCAATCTCCCTACAATGATCTCAGGACAAGTATGGCAGCAATAAAAAGGACTGCTGCACACAAAAGTGTGGACAAATAAACAAGATAACTGTGCAGAAAGGAGCAACAGGATTTTTGCTTTTAAAAAAGCAGTTGGTTTGCACAGCAGCGGTGCAAACAGCAATGCAGCTATCAGGGAGCCTTATAAGGCAGCCTAATAAGCTACAGAGCTGATGCACAAAGATATAACCTCCATTGTCCCTGCAAAACAAAGGTGGTGTTGGACAGTGGAAATCGCTACAGCACAAGCGGTTTGGGGGTTAATCTTCCCTCCCTAACTATGTCCCTTCTTCTGATGAAGCTGCAGCAACCTCTCCCTATGCTAAGATCGGCAGAAGTAAGATGGCGGTCGGCGTGCACACCCCTTTATAGCCCCTGTGACGCTGCAGAAAGCAAGCCAATCACTGTCATGCCCTTCTCTAAGATGGTGGGAACCGAGACCTATGTCATCACGCTGCCCACACTCTGCGTCCTCCTTCATTGGCTGAGAAATGGCGCTGAACGCATCATACGAAACGCGACTGGCGCGAAGATCGCCGACCACATGGCCGATCCCACACTAGGATCGGGTCGGGTTTCATGAAACCCGACTTTGCCGAAGGTCGACGATTTTTGAATTTGTCCGATCCGTTTCGCTCAACCCTAGTCTCCTCCACACATAGGGAATTTAACCACTTCCAAACCTGCAAACCGCAGGCAATGAGAATCAGACCCATGTAACTCACAATTCACGGATGTGCTTTATAAATCTTGGGTAACCTTTCCCTGTTGTGATCGAATGGAAATGTTCACGGATTCTTATACAGATCAGTCTTATTGTTTTACCGATGTAATAAAATGCGCAGGGACAAAAAATGATATATACTACATATTTCGTTTTACAGGTTATTAACTCTTTAACGTTATGTTGAATATGCCCTACTTTTAACGTAGTGCCTGTGAGGTGGTATTCGCAGAAATTGCAATCTCCGCATTTAAAATTACCCTTTGGGGCAAATTCCCTCAACCAATTAATTTCTACATTTGTTATCCAATTCTGCACCAAAAGGTCAGATAAATTATGGGTTCTTTTATAAGCGAATCTCGGCTTAATTGCGCCCTGTTTAATTAGATCACTATCGGTTTCTAGAGCGTGCCAATTTTTGGGATTGCCTTGTGAATCGTTCTATCTAATGAAGTGTGTTTGAAACAAAAATTAAAATATTTTTCCTTTTCTTTTTGAGCCACAAAGACACGTTTTTTTCAGACTATTTGGTTTATTTGTTAGTAGTTCACGTTGAGTGATCCTGTTAACACGTGTTTCGGCTTCGTCTAAGAGTTCTGATGGGTAACCCCTATCTACAAACCGTTTTTTTAACTCATTAATTTGATCTCTGAAGCATTCCTCATTGTTGTTAATCTTTCTCAACTGCAACATTTGGCTGAAAGGTAAGCTTCTTTTAGTGTGCTCTGGATGAGCAGAGTCATAACATAGCATGGAATTTGAAGCAGTTGATTTCCTATGCACCTTTGTATTTATATTCCCTTCAATAATGCTGATTTCCAAGTCTAGAAAATTTAATCTATCCATACCAAAGCATGATGTGAACTGCATATTGACATCGTTTTTGCTATTCAGATAATCTACACAATTATCAAAATCCACCTGTCTACCATCCCACACTGTAAACACGTTATAAACAAAACGTAAATAACATTTTATATGTTTTATATGTTTTAAGAATGGATTTTTTATACTGGTTATAGATTCTTCCTCAAATACCGCAAGAAAAAGATTTGCATAAACGCTTGCGACCGGCGTACCCATGGCGGTTCCCGTTACTTGAACATACCAATGGTTCAAAAACTTAAATGCATTGTGTGTCAAAATAAAATTTAAACCTTCCAAAATTAACGAAATTAAATGAGGTGTTTTATCGGAATGCTCTAAGATCTTTTTAATGGCATCAATGCCGTGTGCATAAAGTATCCTGGTGTATAAATTTACCACATCAATTGAAGCCAGCGCAAAACTCTGCTGCCACTCCACCAACGCAACTGCCTTTAAAAAATCACCGTGTCCTTTACAAAAGAGGGAATTTTTGATAGTAACGGTTTAAGACACCAATCAAGGTATTGCAATAGTGAATTTTCGGGATACTATACCAATGAGGGATACATGGATGCAGAGGAAATAATTTTTCAGCTCCTTTTTTAGTTAAAACGCCATTTTCCACATTCTTTCTTAAAAAAGATCTTAATTTATCCTTATACTTAGAAATTGGATTATTTTCTAAACGTAGGTAAGTATCGGTTTGATTTAATTGTGACAAACTTTCCTTTATATAATAATCTCTCTCCATTAACACGATGTTACCACCCTTATCTGCTTTTGGAAAAGCAACATATTTCCAAACTTGCATTTCTTTTAACGCTCGTAGTTGGGGGTCAGATAAATTTGTTTTTGGGTTCTTGATATAATAATGCTTCAACATCCTTCACTACCAACTCCTGAAAAAGATCAATCACATTCCCTGGTGCAGTAGGGGGTACATAATCTGACTTAACCCCTCCCATAAAGGGGGAGGCGAAATCAGAACCATGACAACCCACAGCAGAAATAACATTAGGGTTCGTAATTTCTACCAAAGTAGCGACTTCATCATGAAAGGTGGAGTTTTCTGATGGATAAGTCATAAAGCCAAGAGTTCCAATAGACACCAAATTATTGGTATCATTACATGTGGACTTGTTATCCTTATTAGCAAACGCTTTATGCAAATGTAATTTACGGACACCTTTAAACAAATCAACTTTAAATTCCGTCAACTCAAATAATTCAGGGATGCAAAAGTTCAAACCTTTTGATAAAACTGCCATATGATTTGGAGACAATTTTTTTTTAGTCAGGTTAACTATTTGTAGCTCATCATTATTAACCATTACTTCCTCCAAGAAACTTGTTTGCATTTTCTCTGTACAAAAATTGCGCCTCTTCCCTCGTCTTGTTCTTTTCCTAAAGGGATAGACGCACTTAATGAGGACGACACCCCAGGTTCTACAATGTCCTCAGTCACACTAGAATCAGAATCTGTAAACCACCCATCATTTGAAGTCTTATTAAATTATTTCTGACTGCGGTTTTTAGAGTAAAAAACGTTTTTTGCCTTGATGTTTCCAAGAAAAAATTTGTCCAGTGTCAAAATCTTGTTTGTCTCTTAAAAACTTTTCTTTTTTTTAGTCTCCGTTTGAGTCAATATTAATTTCCTTTCCAGTTTTTTGGGGGAAATTTTTGTTCTGGCTTTCATTCACATGAGTAGAAAATTCATTTTTGGCACGTTCCAACTGATTACACACCAGTGCATACTCTTGTTAAATGCGGAGATTGCAATTTCTGCTAATACCACCAAACAGGCACTACGTTAAAAGTAGGGCATATTCAACATAACGTTAAAGAGTTAATAACCTGTAAAACGAAATATGTAGTATATATCATTTTTTGTCCCTGCGCATTTTATTACATCGGTAAAACAATAAGACCGATGTGTATAAGAATCAGTGAACATTTCCATTCGATCACAACAGGGAAAGGTTCCCCAAGATTTATAAGGCCTGTTTCACATGTCAGTGGCTCCGGTACGTGTGGTGACAGTTTCCTCACGTACCAGAGACACTGACACACGTAGACACATAAAAATCAATGTGTCTCTGCACGTCAGTGATTTTTCGTGGACTGTGTGTCCGTGTGCAAAACAAGGAGACATGTCTACTTTTCTCCGGCAGCACGGTCCGCAAAGCGTCCCGCACACGTGCATTCGGAGAACAGTGTGCACTCTCCTCCGTGTGCACGTACCGCCGCAGGAGAAACAGCACTAGAGTTAAGCGCTGTCCCCTGCTTTTGGTGCTGAAGCCGGCATTCATTCCTTCTCCCCAGCAGCGTTCGCTAATTTTTTTATGTTTAAAATATAGTTTGTGGTCACCTCCCGCCTCCCACCCCCTGTGCGCCCGCCCGCTTGCATTAAAATACTCACCCATAAGTAGTAAAGGGTTAATTATACCCACACATGAAGAGTAAAGTATTTTAATGAAATAAAAACACACATGGGGTTGTAAAATCGTTATTGTACCCTTAATCCACCTGAAGACCCTCATTCTGTAAAAGAAAAAAAAAAGAAAAAAGCAACAATATCCCATACCTCTCCAGCACACAGTCATGTCCCATGCTGTAAATCCATCTGAAGGGGTTAAATAATTTTACAACCAGGAGCCTGCTAATGCAGCTGTTGCTCATGCTTGTAAAAACTGGAAAATGCATGGAAAGCAGGGGAACGTAGCTACCTAGACTTGTGGTGGTGCGCCCCCTGCTGGCATAAACTCATATGAACTCAAGCATGAGAAAATATTCAGAGAAATTCCCACGCTCGAGTTCATATGAGTTTATGCCAGCAAGGGGTGCAGCACCGCAAGTGAGGGTAGCTACGTTCTGCCTGCTTTCCATTCATTCCCCAGTTTTTACAAGCAGGAGTAACAGCTGCATTAGCAGGCTCCTGGTTGTAAAATTATTTAACACCTTCAGATGGATTTACAGCGTGGGACATGACTGAGTGCCGGAGAGGTATGGGATATTGTTGCTTTTTTCTTTTTTTTCTTTTACAGAACAAGGGTCTTCAAGTGGATTAAGCGTACAATAAAGATTTTACAACCCCATGTGTGTTTTTACTTCATTAAAATACTTTATTCTTCATGTGTGTGTGTATTATTAACCCTTTACTACTATTGGATTAATAATGGATAGGTGTCTTGTTGACATCTCTACATTATTAACCAGGCTTAATGTCACCTTACATTAGCAAGGTGACATTAACCCTTTATTACCCCATATGCCACCGCTACTCGGGAGTGGGAAGAGAGAGGCTAAGTGCCAGAATATGCGCATCTTACAGATGTGCCTTTTCTGGGGTGGCTGGGGGCAGATGTTTTTAGCCAGGGGGGCCCAATAACCATGGTCCCTCTCTAGGCTATTAATATCTGCCCTCAGTCACTGGCTTTCCCACTCTGGCGGAGAAAATTGCGCGGAAGCCCACGCCAGTTTTTTCCGTGATTTAACCCTTTATTTTAACAGCTAGAGCCCCAAATTTTACACACACACTACTAACATCATTAGTGAGGAATATGTAAAAAAATAAGGGATATGTAATGATTTACTGTATGTAATCCATGTCTCATATCCTGTCGGGTTTGATAAGGAGATAGCAAAAGCTGGCAATTGAATTACCAGCTTTTATGCTATCTAGCTCTGTATGAAATATATATATATAGCACGCTGCTCCGGTCCCCAGAATGCAAAGCGGCAATAACTGGAGATGACGTAGCGGTCTCGCGAGACTGCTACATCATCACGTGTTATTGCCACAATGCATTCTTGGGACCGGAGCGGGAAAGGCCTGGGCTGGATCCGGGGGCCGCCGGAGGGTGAGTATATAACTATTTTTTATTTTAATTCTTTTTTTTTAACAGGGATATGGTGCCCACATTGCTATATACTATGTGGGCTGTGCTACATACTACATGGGCTGTGCTACATACTACGTGGCTGTGCAATAAACTATGTGGTTGTGTTATATACTACGTGGCTGTGCAATATACTATGTGGCTGTGCTATACACTACGTGGGCTGTGCTATACATTACGTGGGCTGTGCTACATACTACGTGGCTGTGCAATATACTACGTGGCTGTGTAATATACTGCGTGGGCTGTGTTATACACTACATGGCTGTGCTATATACTACGTGGCTGTGCTATATACTATGTGGCTGTGCAATATACTACGTGGGCTGTGCTATATAGTATGTGGCTGTGCTATATACTACGTGGCTGTGCTATATACTACGTGAGCTGTGCAATATACTACGTGGCTGTGCAATATACTACGTGGCTGTGCAATATACTATGTGGGCTGTGCTACATACTACGTGGGCTGTGTTATACACTACGTGGCTGTGCAATATACTATGTGGCTGTGCAATATACTACGTGGCTGTGCAATATACTACGTGGGATGTGTAATATACTATGTGGCTGTGTAATATACTGCGTGGGCTGTGCTACCTACTATGTGGCTGTGCAATATACTACGTGGCTGTGCAACATACTATGTGGCTGTGCAATATACTACATGGGCTGTGTAATATACTGCGTGGCTGTGTAATATACTGCGTGGGCTGTGCTACCTACTATGTGGCTGTGCAATATATTACGTGGCTGTGCAATATACTACGTGGCTGTGCAATATACTACGTGGGCTGTGTAATATACTGTGTGGGCTGTGCTACCTACTACGTGGCTGTGCAATATACTACGTGGCTGTGCAATATACTACATGGCTGTGCAATATACTACGTGGGTTGTGCTACATACTACGTGGGCTGTGCTACATACTACGTGGCTGTGCAATAAACTACGTGGCTGTGTTATACTACGTGGCTGTGCAATATACTACGTTGCTGTGCTATATACTACGTGGGCTGTGTTATACACTACGTGGGCTGTGCTATATACTACGTGGCTGTGTAATATACTATGTGAGCTTTGTAATATACTACGTGGCTGTGCTATATACTACGTGGCTGTGCTATTTACTATGTGGCTGTGCAATATACTATGTGGCTGTGCTATACACTACGTGGGCTGTGCTATACATTACGTGGGCTGTGCTACGTACTACGTGGCTGTGCAATATACTACGTGGCTGTGTAATATACTGCGTGGGCTGTGCTATGTACTACGTGGGCTGTGTTATACACTACATGGCTGTGCTATATACTACGTGGCTGTGCTATATACTATGTGGCTGTGCAATATACTATGTGGGCTGTGCTATATAGTATGTGGCTGTGCTATATACTACGTGGCTGTGCTATATACTACGTGAGCTGTGCAATATACTACGTGGCTGTGCAATATACTACTTGGCTGTGCAATATACTATGTGGGCTGTGCTACATACTACATGGGCTGTGTTATACACTACGTGGCTGTGCAATATACTACGTGGCTGTGCAATATACTATGTGGCTGTGTAATATACTGCGTGGGCTGTGCTACCTACTATGTGGCTGTGCAATATACTATGTGGCTGTGCAATATACTACATGGGCTGTGTAATATAATGCGTGGCTGTGTAATATACTGCGTGGGCTGTGCTACCTACTATGTGGCTGTGCAATATATTACGTGGCTGTGCAATATACTACGTGGCTGTGCAATATACTACGTGGGCTGTGTAATATACTGTGTGGGCTGTGCTACCTACTACGTGGCTGTGCAATATACTACGTGGCTGTGCAATATACTACATGGCTGTGCAATATACTACGTGGGTTGTGCTACATACTACGTGGGCTGTGCTACATACTACGTGGCTGTGCAATAAACTACGTGGCTGTGTTATACTACGTGGCTGTGCAATATACTACATTGCTGTGCTATATACTACGTGGGCTGTGTTATACACTACGTGGGCTGTGCTATATACTACGTGGCTGTGTAATATACTATGTGAGCTTTGTAATATACTACGTGGCTGTGCTATATACTACATGGGCTGTGTAATATACTACATGGCTGTGCAATATACTACGTGGGTTGTGCAATATACTTCATGGGCTGTGCTACATACTACGTGGGCTGTGCTACATACTACGTGGGCTGTGCTACATACTATGGGGCTGTGCAATATACTACATGGCTGTGCAATATACTACGTGGGCTGTGCTACATACTACGTGGCTGTGTTGTACACTACATGGGCTGTTATACACTACGTGGGCTGTGTTATATACTGTGTGGGCTGTTATGTACTACGTGAGCTGTGTTATATGCTACGTGGGCTGTGTTATATGCTACGTGGGCTGTTATATACTACGTGGCTGTGTTTTGTGCTATTTGGGCTGTTATATACTACGTGGCTGTGCTATATACTATGTGGTAGTGCTATAAAGTCCATGGGCTGTGCGATATACTGCACGGGCTGGGCTATAAACTACATGGGCTGTGTTATATACTATGTGGGCTGTGCTATATACTATGTGTGCTGTGCTATATACTACGTGGCTGTGTATTTACTACATGGCTGTGCTATATACTATGTGGCTGTGCTATATACTATGTGGCTGTGCAATATACTACGTGGGCTGTGCTATATAGTACGTGGCTGTGCTATATACTACGTGGGCTGTGCAATATACTATGTGGCTGTGCAATATACTACGTGGCTGTGCAATATACTACGTGGGCTGTGCTTCATACTACGTGGGCTGTGCTACATACTACGTGGCTGTGCAATATACTACGTGGGCTGTGCTACATACTACGTGGGCTGTGTTATACACTACGTGGGCTGTGTTATACACTACGTGGGCTGTGTTATATACTGTGTGGGCTGTTATATACTACGTGAGCTATGTTATATGCTATGTGGGCTGCGTTATATGCTACGTGGGCTGTTATATACTACGTGAGCTGTGTTATATGCTACGTGGGCTGTGTTATATGCTACGTGGGCTGCTATATACTACGTGACTGTATTATGTGCTATGTGGGCTGTTATATACTACGTGGCTGTGCTATATACTACGTGGCTGTGCTATAAAGTCCATGGGCTGTGCGATATACTGCATGGGCTGTGCTATATACTACATGGGCTGTGTTATATACTATGTGGGCTGTGCTATATACTACATGTGCTGTACTATATACGATGTGGCTGTGTAATTTACTACGTGGTTGTGCTATATACTATGTGGCTGTGCTATATACTATGTGGATGTGCTACATACTACGTGGGCTGTGCTACATTCTACGTGGCTGTGCAATAAACTATGTGGCTGTGTTATACTACGTGGCTGTGCAATATACTATATTGCTGTGCTATATACTATGTGGGCTGTGTTATACACTATGTGGGCTGTGCTATATACTACGTGGCTGTGTAATATACTATGTGGGCTTTGTAATATACTACATGGCTGTGCTATATACTACGTGGGCTGTGTAATATACTACGTGGCTGTGCAATATACTACATGGGTTGTGCAATATACTTCATGGGCTGTGCTACACACTACGTGGGCTGTGCTACATACTACGTGGGCTGTGCTACATACTACGTGGCTGTGCAATATACTACATGGCTGTGCAATATACTACGTGGGCTATGCTACATACTACGTGGGCTGTGCTACATACTACGTGGATGTGCAATATACTATGTGGGCTGTGCTACATACTACGTGGGCTGTGCTACATACTACGTGGCTGTGCAATATACTACATGGCTGTGCAATATACTTCGTGGGCTGTGCTGCATACTACGTGGGCTGTGCTACATACTACGTGGGCTGTGCTACATACTACGTGGCTGTGCAATATACTACATGGCTGTGCAATATACTACGTGGGCTGTGCTACATACTACGTGGGCTGTGCTACATACTACGTGGCTGTGCAATATACTATGTGGGCTGTGCTACATACTATGTGGGCTGGGTTATACACTATGTAGGCTGTGTTATACACTACGTGGGCTGTGTTATATACTGTGTGGGCTGTTATATACTACGTGAGCCATGTTATATGCTACGTGGGCTGTGTTATATGCTACGTGGGCTGTTATATACTACGTGGCTGTGGTATGAGGGCTGTTAAATACTATGTGGCTGTGCTATATACTATGTGGCTGTGCTATAAAGTCCATGGGCTGTGCTATATACTGCGTGGGCTGTGCTATATACTGCATGGGCTGTGCTATATACTACATGGGCTGTGTTATATACTATGTGGGCTGTGCTATATAGTATGTGTGCTGTGCAATATACTACGTGGCTGTGCAATTTATTACATGGCTGTGCTATATACTACGTGGCTGTGCTATATACTACGTGGATGTGCTATATGCTAGGTGGGCTGTGTTTTATGCTACGTGAGCTGTTATATGCTATGTGGGCTGTTATATACTACGTGGTTGTGTTATATGCTACGTGGGCTGTTATCTGTTATATACTACGTGGCTGTGCTATATACTACGTGTCCGGCCGCGAACAATCAGCATCAGTTTGAACCACGCTTCGCTAATTGGTCGCGCCCGGGCCAGCCGAATCCTGTGTATTCATTGTATTATTCTAAAATCTTCATAAATATACTACATACATATTCTAGAATACCCGATGCGTTAGAAACGGGCCACCATCTAGTATATATATATATATATATATATATATATATATATATATACCTATACTATGTGTAGACATTTATTTGATCTATTCTATTCTATCCTGTCAGTGTGATTTTACTGTACACGGCACTGAATTGCCGGCTTCTCTATAGAACACCGCTGCGTATTTTCTTGCAAGTCACACTGATGGTCCGTGTGTAATCCGTACTTTTCTCGCCCCATAGACTTTCATTGGCGGATTTTTTGCGCAATACGCTGACAAACGCAGCATGCTGCGATTTTCTACGCACGTAAAATACAGCTGCGAAATATACGGCAGATAGGAGTTGCCCCATAGAGAAACATTGGTCCGTGTGCAATGCGTAGTTTTTGCGCCTCTCATACGTCCGTAAAACTCTCTAGTGTGACGCCGGCCTTTGTCTGACTACAAAAAGTGTTTACAAGCTGTAATACTTGCAAAAGGGGGTGCTACTAGGTACTAACCAAGCAGAGTGCCCAAAATTTTGCATCGGCCCATTTTCCTTTTTGTAATTTTTAAAATGTAAAAGATGAAAATATGTACAATATATTTTTTGCCTAAATTACAAAGGAAATAAGTCAACTTTAACTTTAGGACTTTTACAGATCATTTCATCTGCAACTTGCTTAACTGTTCACAATAACGGTGATTTTTGACCAGGGGTACATGCCACTGCAGATAGATAATGGATGGATAGATAGATAGATAAATCAAAGAAGCAGCACACCATCATTTTAGTGCAAAAAAAGCTATTTTAATAGCCCATTTGTGCACGATGTTTCGGCTCTGTGTGTGAGCCTTTTTCAAGCACACACAGAGCAGAAACATCGCACACAAATGGGCTATTAAAATAGCATTTTTTTGCACTAAAATGATGGTGTGCTGCTTCTTTGATTTTTCTAATACAAGGACTGGTATGTACCTGTGAAGCCTTGCACCCAACTATTGCTATTGTTCAGGTGCTGCTCTCTGCTCAATTTTTTCTAGATAGATAAATAGATAATGGATAGATAGATAGACAGACTGTACCGTATATATCAAGCATATGGAGTTTTCATCTCTATATCACTCAGGTTATGACTTTACTAATTTCAGTGTATGCTATGAGCATGGTTGGCTAGAAGAGGGAGCTCACACACAACTGTCACTGATATCGCAAGCAGCTGGTTTCTAAATCTGTTCTCTATGCCACAGCATATATTATTCTTCTTAGGGCTCCTACTCACTTGTGCGAGACTCGGATGAGGCACGGCAATACCCCGGCACTGCACCCGGCACTCAGGAGCAGAGTGTGCGGCTCCATGTATTGCTATGCGGCCGCACGCTCCGATCTGAGTGCCAGGTGCAGAGCCGGGTTTTAAACATGCGAGACTCATCCGAGTTGCTCGCAAGTGAGTAGGAGCCCTTTGGTTGTAAGACAACTTTAGGCTGGGGTCACACTACTGTAGAAAATGGGGGAATGCTAGGCGAGAAAACATTGCATAGCACACGGACCGTGTTAATCTATGGGGCAGCTCACATCACCGTATTTTTTTCTCAGGTGTAATTGATTTGCATGTAAAATCGCAGCATGCTGCGATTGTACGTTTATACGTATGCAAGTCTATGGGTTCGAGAAACTCGGACACCACACAGACCATTCGTCTAGCTTGCGACAAATATGCACACATTTCCTCATTTCAGAACACTTGTGCAATTCTCGTCAGGGAGACTCGGACCCATTTTTCATACGTTAAGTGTGACCCCAGAATTACTTTTGAATTCAATGCAGCTCCAGCACAGAGTGACCATCACCTGTTTCTAATCATGTTGTTTTATTATATTGTATTAAGATTGCAAATTTCACATTATACTTAAGGGACTCACACATATCAGTCGCTGAATCTGAGTTTAAATTCTGTAAGTGCAGTACTGTGGTAGTGAATGGGATTTTAACAAATTCCATCCACTCCCAATGTAAAAAATCCACAGCAAATTATTGGCATGCTGCAGATTTTTTAATTCACAGCATGCTCTATCTGTTGAATTAATGCATAGAAAAGTTGCAACTGAAGGCTGTGCAAAAAGTTTGAGAATTTTGGCATTTTCACACCCAAATCGCCAATAAAGTGGGTGAACCTGGGATGGGATGGGGCATTGTGACACCCACTCATCAAAGTCAGCATTCTTTACTCCTAAAACCTTACTCCAGCCCAAGACAAGATTTTGTGGCGAGGCGCACACGTCACTTTGCCTAATTAATTAACCCCTTCCCGACAAGCGCTATACATATACAGCGGCACGATCGCACGGCCTCACGCTGAGAGCCGCAGTGATCAGATGCAGGTGTCAGCTCTGTGTGAGAGCTGACATCCCAAAGCAATGCCCACGATCGGTGATAGCCCTATCGCGGGCGTTTAACCCCTCTGATGCCGCTGTCAGTAGTGACAGCGACACAGAACTGATTCCCTGCGCTCTTCCATCAGGACAACTCGATGCGATGTCACTTGTTGGGGGTTTCAACTGTTCAAGCAAATCAGGGTCTCTCCAATCGTGACATGGCATCCGCTAATTATTCCAGCAAATTTTACATTCAAAAAGTGAAATCGCGCTCCTTCCCTGCCAAGTCCTGCCGTGCACCCAAACAGCTGTTTTTCTCCACATATTGGGTATCGGCGCACTCAGGGGAAATTGCACAACAAATTGTATGGAGCAATTTCTCCTGTTACCCTTATAAAAATGCAAAACTTGGAGTTAGAAAAGATTTATCTGGGAAAAATTTGATTTTTTTATTTTCAAGGCTTAACGTTATAAACTTCTGTGAAGCACCTGTGGGTTCAAGGTGCTCAATATACATCTAGATAAGTTCCATAAGGAGTCTAGTTTTCAAAATGGTGTCACTTGTTGGGGATTTCTACTGTTTAGGCACATCAGGGGCTCTCCAAACATGACACGGCGTCCGCTAATTATGCCAGCAAATTTTACATTCAAAAAGTGAAATAGCGCACCTTCCCTTCCGAGCCCTGTCCTGTGAGCAAACAGTAGATTTCCCCCACATATGGGGTATCTGCATGCTCAGAAGAAATTTCTCAAGAAATTGCATGCTTCATTTTCTCCTGGTATCCTTTGTGAAAGTTAAATCATAGAATCATAGGATCATAGAATGAGTTGGAAGGGACCTCCTGGGTCATCTGGTCCAACCCCCTGCTCAAAGCAGGATTCACTAAATCATCCCAGACAGATGTCTTTCCAGCCTCTGTTTGAAAACTTCCATGGAAGGAGAACTCACCACCTCTCATGGCAGCCTGTTCCACTCATTGATCACCCTAACTGTCAAAAAGTTGTTTTCTAATATCTAATCTGTGTCTCCTCCCATTCAGTTTCATCCCATTACTTCTAGTCTTTCCTTGTGCAAATGAGAATAAAGATGATCCTTCTAGAATGTGACAGCCCTTGAGATATTTGTAGACAGCTATTAAGTCTCCTCTCAGTCTCCTTTTTTGCAAGCTACACATTCCCAAATCCTGCAAACGTTCCTCATAGGACATGGTTTGCAGACCGGTTACCATTCTGGTCGCTCTTCTCTGAACTTGCTCCAGTTTGTTGATGTCTTTTTTAATATGTGGTGCCCAAAACTGGATACAGTTTACCAGGTGAGGTCTGACCAAAGAGGAGTAGAGAGCAAAAATGACTTCACGTGATCTAGAGTGTATGCTTCTGTTAATACATCCCAGAATTGCATTTGCCTTTTTTTTGCTGCTGCATCACACTGTTGACTCATGTTGAGTTTATGATCTATTAGTATACCCAAGTCTTTTTCACATGTGCTGTTGCTTAGCCCTATGCCTCCCATTCTGTAAATGTTTTTTTTCATTTTTATTGCCCAGATGTAGTACTTTGCATTTTTCCTTGTTAAAAACCATTCTGTTAGTTGCTGCCCTTTGCTCCAGTTTATTTATATCTTTTTGAATCCTCTCTCTCTCTTCTCTAGTATTAGCTATTCCTCCTAGCTTTGTGTCATCAGTAAATTTAATTAGTGTACCCTCAATTTCTTCATCTAAATCATTGATAAAGATGTTGAACAATACAGGGCTCAGGACAGAACCCTGGGGCACCCCACTTGAGACATTCTTCCAACCGGATGTGCAGCCATTTACGACCACTCTTTGGGTACGATCACGAAGCCAGTTATGAATCCACCTAACAGTTGCCTTATCCATTCCATACTTAGTTATTTTTTCAATAAAGATGTTGTGAGATACTTTGTCTAATGCTTTGCTGAAGTCAAGATTTACTATATCTACAGTATTTCCCTGATCCACCCAGTCAGTGATTCTGTCATAGAAGGAAATTAAGTTAGTCTGACATGACTTATTAGTTATAAACCCATGCTGACTCTGGTTAATCACTTCATTCTTATCCAGGTACTTACAAACATGTTGTTTAATAATTTGTTCAAAGATCTTTCCTGGTATGGAAGTCAGACTCACCGGCCTATAGTTCCCTGGGTCCACCTTCTTCCCCTTTTTGAAGATAGGAATAACATTTGCTCTTCTCCAGTCTCCTTGGACTTCTCCTGTTCTCCAAGAATTTTCACAGATTATGGAGAGTGGTTCAAAAGTTTCTTCTGCTATCTCCTTCAGTACTCTGGGGTGTCATTCATCTGGACCTGGAGACTTGAATTCATTTATGTTAGCTAAGTGTTTCCTCACTATCTTTCTGTTTATAGATATTCTGTATTCTTCTACTCCTTTAATATGACAGTGAAGATCAGCTGATGTTACATTTCCTTTCTAAGAGAAAACAGAGGCAAAATAGGAATTTAAAAGTTCAGCCTTCTCAACATCCTTTCTTACCATTTCATCATTTTCATCCTGTAAAAATCCTATAGCATCTTTGACTTTTCTTTTACTTTTGAGTCTTGACATATCCCAAAATCCTTTTTTGCTGCTTTTGGCATCACTTGCAAGCCTTAATTCATTGTTAGCTTTAGATAATCTGATTCGTGCCCTGCAGGTTCTGCAGACAGCATTATATTCTTCTTTAGATATGCCTCCTTCTTTCCATTTGATAAACATTTCTTTCTTCCTTTTTAATATGTGTTTAAGTCCTGTGTTCATCCATCCTGGTTTCCTTAAATGCTTTGTATTCTTCCCTCTTTTTGGAATTGTTAACGATTGTGCTTTGAGAATCTCATTTTTCAAGATTTCCCAACCTTCCTGGACATTTTTGTCCTTAAGGATATCCAGCCATTGGATCCCTGCGATTCTCTTTCTGAGTCCCTTAAAATCTGCCTTTCTGAAATCTAACCTCGAAGTCTGAGTCTTCACAGGTGTTCCTCCTCTAGTTATCCAAAATTCTAAAATAGCATGGTCGCTACCTCCTAGGGTCCCAGCCCCTTTTACCTCCTCAACCATTTCCTCCCTGTTGAGGTCTAAATTTAAATTTTTGTGAAAGAAAAGAAAATGTTTGTTCTTTCCTTCCACGTTCCAAAAATTCCTGTGAAGCGCCTGAAGGGTTAATAAAGTTCATGAAGGTGGTTTTGAGTATCTTGAGGGGTGCAGTTTTTCAAATGGTGTATTGGGTATTTTCTGTCATATAAGCTCCTCAAAGTCACTTCAAATGTGAGGTGGCCCCAAATTTTGTTGTATTAATGAGAAATCACTGGTTAACTTTTAACCCTTATATCTTCCTTAGAAAAAAAATAATGTTTCAAAAATTGTGCTGCGGTAAAGTAGACATGTGGGAAATGTTATTTAGCAACTATATTGTGCGATATGACTCTATGATTTAACCCCTTTCTGACCTCCGACGGGATAGTACGTCCGAGGTCAGATCCCCAGGTTTGATGCAGGCTTCGGCGGTGAGCCCGCATCAAAGCCGGGACATTTCAGCTGTTTTGAACAGCTGACATGTGCCCGCAATAGCGACGGGTGGAATCGTGATTCACCCGCCACTATTAACTAGTTAAATGCCGCTGTCAAACGCTGACAGCAGCATTTAACTACCGCTTCCGGACATCGGGCCGGAAATGAGCGCATCGCTGACTCCCGTCACATGATCGGGGGTCAGCGATGCGTTGGCATAACAACCAGAGGTCTCCTTGAGAACTCTATGGTTGTTGATGCCAGATTGCTATGAGCGCCACCCTGTGCTGTAATTCTCCTACATAGGAGCGATCTGAGCTCCGCTCCTATGTAGCAGAGACAATCGAGTTGTGCCAGTTTCTAGCCTCCCATGGAGGCTATTGAAGCATGGAAAAAGTAAAAAAAAAAAATGTTTTAAAAAATATGAAAAAAATAAAAAAATATAAAAGTTTAAATCACCCCCCTTTCGCCCCATTCAAAATAAAACAATAAAAAAATCAAATATACACATATTTGGTATCGCTGCGTTCAGAATCGCCCGATCTATCAATAAAAAAAGGATTAACCTGATCGCTAAATGGCATAGCGAGAAAAAAATTAAAAACTCCAGAATTACCTTTTTTTTGTCGCCGCAACATTGCATTAAAATGCAATAACGGACGATCAAAAGGACGTATCTGATCCAAAATGGTATCATTAAAAACGTCAGCTTGGCGCTCAAAAAATAAGCCCTCACCTGACCCCAGATCACGAAAAGTGGAGACACTACTGGTATCGGAAAAAGGCGCAATTTTAATTTTTTTAGCAAAGTTTGGAATTTTTTTCACCACTTAGATAAAAAAGAACCTAGACATGTTTGGCGTCTGTAAACTTGTAATGACCTGGAGAATCATAATGGCAGGTCAGTTTTAGCATTTAGTGAGCCTAGCAAAAAAGCCAAACAAAAAACAATTGTGGAATTGCACTTTTTTTGCAATTTCACCGTACTTGGAATTTTGTTCCCATTTTCTAGTACATGACATGCTAAAACCAATGATGTTGTTCAAAAGTACAGCTCATCCCGCAAAAAAATAAGCCCTCACATGGCCATATTGACGGAAAAATAAAGTTATGGCTATGGGAAGGAGGGGAGCGAAAAACAAAAACAAAAAAACGAAAATACCCCGGGTCATGAAGGAGTTAAGGGCACAAAAGCTAAAAGTTTGAAAATTGTGAAATTTTCCAAATTTTTGCCAAATTTCCTTTTTTTCACAAATAAAAGCAAGTCATATCAAAGACGTTTTACCACTATCATGAAGTACAATATGTCACAAGAAAACAGTCTCAGAGTCAGAGTCAGTGGGATCCATTGAAGCATTCCAGAGTTATGACATCATAAAGTGACAGTGGTCAGAATTGTAAGGGTATGTGCACACGTTGCAGATTTGCCTGCGGATTTTTCTGCACTAAATCCGCAGCTCTTGGCAGAAAACGCAGGTGTGTTTGTCTATGTGTTTTTTGCGCGGTTTTGATGCGTTTTTGAAAGCTAAATAAAGATGTATTATTGAACAAAAAAAGAGATTTGTGATGTCATGTGTTGTCCAACCTCCTCTTTTACATTTGTCCAACCCACACTCCATTACACACATAGATAGACAGATAGATAGATAGATAGATAGATAGATAGATAGATAGATAGATAGATAGATAGATAGAAGGAATGAGATAGATAGATGTAGATAGATATATTGTATCTATGGATAGATGTAGAAAGATATATGGATAGTTAGTCTACTGTCACACATCAGTTATTATTATTTTCCATCAGGCAGGATCCAGCGAATTTTTGAAAAAACTGATCCGTTGCAAATAGTGAAAAACTGATGCAACTGATCCGTGTTTTTTTAGAGAGAGAGAACGCAAAATGTGTATGATTTGAATGGAAACATGCAAGGAGCTGTACCGCAGAGTGAAGGCAAAAGGGCCAACAAGTGCTAAGCATCTCTGGGAACTCCTTCAAGATTGTTGAAAGATCGTTCCCAACGACTACCTCTTGAAGCTCATCAAGAGAATGCCAAGAGTGTGCAAAGCAGTCATCAAAGCAAAAGGTGGCTACTTTGAAGAACCTAGAATATAAGACATAATTTCAGTTGTTTCACACTTTTTTGTTAAGTATATAATTCCACATGTGTTAATTCATAGTTTTGATGCATTCAGTGTGAATGTACAATTTTCATAGTCATGAAAATACAGAAAAATCTTTAAATGAGAAGGTGTGTCCAAACTTTTGGTTGGTACTGTATGTACTCTACGTTGTAAGCACTGTATGTCTATGTGTATGTATTGTATGTTACATGTTGTATGTACTGTATGTTGTATGTACTGTTATATGTTGTATATTCTGTTATATGTTGTATGTGCTGTTATATATTGTATGTACTGTTATATGTTGTATATTCTGTTATATGTTGTATGTTGTATGTACTGTTATATGTTGTATGTTGTATGTCCTATTATATGTTGTATGTACTGTCATATGTTGTATGCACTGTTATATGTTGTATGTACTGTTGTATGTTGTATGTACTATTATATGTTGTATGTTGTATGTACTGTTATATGCTGTATGTTGTATGTTCTGTTGCATGTTGTATGTACTGTTATATGTTGTATGTACTGTTGTATGTTGTATGTACTGTTATATGCTGTATGTTGTATGTTCTGTTGTATGTTGTATGTACTGTTATATGCTGTATGTTGTATGTACTCTTACATGTTGTATGTTGTATGTACTGTTGTATGTTTTATGTACTGTTATATGCTGTATGTTCTGTTGTATGTACTGTTGTATGTTGTATGTACTAGTATATGTTGTATGTGGTATGTACTGTTATATGTTGTATGTTGTATGTACTGTTATATGTTGTATGTTCCATTATATGCCGTATGTTCTGTTATATGTTTGTGTTTTTTTGTTTTTTTTTACATTCAACACATTAGCCAGATGATGGGACTACTACTGTCCCATCATTGGCTAATGTGTCAATCACTGTCACTGTAACAGGCATAGCTCGATGGGACTTGTAGCCCCATCGGATGATACCTGCACACACACACCCCTGACACACACAGCAGACCCCCGACAGCCCCGCAGAGACCCCCGACAGCCCCGGCAGACCCCTGACAGCCCGCACAGTCTCCCTGACAGCCCCGGCTGACCCCCAACAGCCCTGGCAGATGCCCCAGCAGCCCCGCAGAGACCCCCGACAGCCCTGCAGACCCCCCGACAGCCCCGCAGACCCACACACACACGCAGACCCCGCCCACACACTCAGACACGCATAGTCTCCGCACACACACTTCCCTTCTCCCGATCTGCAGCATTTCCCCCGCAGCTAAACCGCAGATCAATCTTACATCTGCAGTTTTGCTGCGGATGTGCCCGACTCAATGCAAGTCAATGGGTGCAGAAACGCTGCAGATCCGCACAAAGAATTGACATGCTGCAGAAAAAACAACGCTCTGTTAGGCTACTTTCAGACATAGCGCATTTTTGAGCGCTATTTTGCGGGCGCTTTTCAAAAATGCGCAATGTCATTTTCGTCTGCCGGCAAAGTGAATGAGAAATTCACTTTGCCGTTCAGACACACCGCAAAAAAACGCGGCGCTTTTGTCTGCAAACACGCCGGCGTAAAAAGAATTGACATGTCAATTCTTTACGCAGCGGCGTGTCTGCGTATCCCCCTAGGGCCCCATATTACCTTCCACACACAGCGCCTTTGTCCTGGGTGTCGGCGTCTTTGTACGGAGGGGTTGACACCCAGGACCGGACGTGACGTCGGACAGGAAGAGGGAAGCCCCCGCCCCCCAGTGAAGCAGCATGGAGTCCTTAAACGTGGGGCTGCTGATCGATTTGGTATGTGTGTGTGTGTGCGTGCGTGCGTGCGTGCGTGTGTGTGTGTGTGTGTCCCCATGCGTCGCCGCATGGGACTACTACTCCCATCCGGTATTAGGATGGGAGAGTTGTCCCTGTGTCCGGCGACTTAGCACAATTGTAAAGTTACACAAAACACCTACACACAATACACATACATGACACACAGTACATACAACACATAACATAGAGTATATACTCACCAACAGCACACTTGTAGGCGAAGTCCTCGATCCTCCAGGAAAAAATCCAAAAATAATAAACCAAATTCATACTCCCTGTCCGCAGAATCCATAAAACGAGTGTCCCACGCCGATCGGCTGCTCTCCGGCGATACACTGCCAGGAGCGAAGCTCCTAGCAGTGTATCGCGTACTGTTCTGGAGTTCAATGACTCCGGCGTCTCGGTTAACAGCAGTACAGCTGCGTTGAACTTTCCCACGCAGCACTGCCGTTAAGCGAGAGTGCCGGGGTCAATGACCGCCGGTAAACTCGCTCGCGCATGCGCAGTGACACACCGACAGGAACTATGGCTCCTGTCAGTGTGTTGCTGCAGCCGTGGAGAGCAGACATATCTCTGGATGTGTCTGTTCTCCATGGAAAATCTTGATACGTGGCACTTAAATATGTGGCAATTAAATACGTGACACGTGGCACTTATACGTGATACGTGTCACTTAAATACGTGGCACTGAAATACGTGATACGTGGCACTGAAATACGTGGCACGTGTCACTTAAATACGTGGCACTGAAATATGTGGCACGTGGCACTTTGATACGTGGCACGTGTCACTTAAATACGTGGCACGTGTCACTTTGATATGTGGCACGTGGCACTTTGATACGTGGCACTGAAATATGTGGCACGTGGCACTTTGATACGTGGCACTGAAATATGTGGCACGTGGCACTTTGATACGTGGCACGTGGCACTTTGATACGTGGCACTGAAATATGTGGCACGTGGCACTTTGATACGTGGCACGTGGCACTTTGATACGTGGCACGTGGCACTGAAATACGTGGCACGTGGCACTGAAATACGTGATACGTGGCACTTAAATACGTGGCACGTGGCACTGAAATACGTGGCACGTGGCACTGAAATACGTGATACGTGGCACTTAAGTACGTGGCACGTGGCACTGAAATACGTGGCACGTGGCACTGAAATACGTGGCACTGAAATACGTGGCACTGAAATATGTGGCACTGAAATACGTGGCACTGAAATACGTGATACGTGGCACTTAAATACGTGGCACTTAAATACGTGGCACTTAAATACGTGGCACTTAGGCTATGTTCACATTTGCGTTGTGCGCCGCATGCGTCCTTTTTTTGATTGATTTTGGACGCAGCAAAAATGCAACTTGCTGCGTCCTCTGCGGCCGGATGCATGCGCTGCAGTGACGCATGCGGCGCAAAACGCAAGTGCGACGCATGTCCATGCGCCCCCATGTTAAATATAGGGGCGCATGACGCATGCGGCGCCCGACGCTGCGGCGCAGACCGCAAATGTGAACGTAGACTTAAATAGCTGGATAGAGCTGGATCCGCGGGCTGTGATCTGGCCTACGCTCAGCACTCTGCGGAGCGCTGTCATTCAAAACACGTCCACTCATTTTGGTGTTTAGTCCCAAAATGGAGGATGGAAGAAGAAAAGGGTTGGACAAGGAAATGACATCATTTCTTTTTTTTTTCCCCCACTGCAGTTAAAGCTTTATTTGTGTCAAACACAGACAATCTGCAGAGAAAACTGCATAAAAAAACGCACTAAAAACCGCATCAAAAACCGCATCAAAAACGCACCAAAAACGCACCTGCGTTTTCTGCCAAGAGCTGCGGTTTTTGTCCTGAAAAAAAAGGATTGAAATCAGGATCGTGTGAACATACCCTTACCGTACAGGGTTACGAGGGGGGGCGTCTGACTGACGCCTGCCCTAGTAACCTGGGGTTAGTGACAGTGGGGTTAGTAAACCCCAGCTGATGTCTGTTCCGCTTGCTGAGGCGTCTTTGGCTCAAGGCCATTGCAGCTGGCAGAATCGACATGATGTTAACTCCAGTGTGTATTGTATTCCGAGTCATAAAGACAGGAAATGACCTCAATGACTCTTTTTTTTTTCCCCTTTTTTTTTTTTCAAACAAACTTTATTTTCAGTACACAATGCTGAAAAAAACGCAGCTGCAAAAAACGCAGCAAAAAACGCAGCAAAAAACGCAGTGTGTGAAAGCAGCTGCGTTTTTTGCCTGCGTAAAAAAACGCAGGTAAAGCAGCAGCAAAATACGCGCGCGTAAAAATACGCAGCAAATATGCTGTGTGTGAAAGTAGCCTTAGGCTAACTGCGCGTTTTTTCTGCAGCATGTGCACAGTGGATTGGGTTTTCCATAGGTTTACATGGTACTGTAAACCGCATGGAAAACTGCTGCAGATCCGCAGCTTCAAAAATGCAGCGGATCCGTGGTAAAATCCGCAACATGGCCTAAAAATTGGCCTGGTCAGGAAGGTGAACACAGGCTTCGGGGTGAAGGGATTAAAAGGAATGCACCTTGTACTCCACCCCATCCACTCATCAAGACCAGCCTTCAGTTGAAACAGTGTATCTAGGCAAGCTGTTTGGTTTTGAAACTCTTCATGGACAAACCCAAACATTTGTTTAGTAACTCAATTCTCCCCTTGCCTGGCTTAAAGGGTTTGTTCCGTCTTAAGGTCTCTATGTGACTACAGGCTTGTGAATCCTCATAACACGCGCACTGTGTGGGCAGTCATGTGACTGCAAGAATGTGATTTGCATATTTCTGGCCACATTCCAACAAGACTGTACCGACCTTGCTTGATACACTTGCGCTGAGTGGGGCTTGACCCATCTAGTCGGCACATGACCACATGTATGCTAATCACAGTCTTGCAGTCACGCACTCGTCACCGGAGAATCCTCATAGCATGCAGGATCCACAAGTCTGCAGTCACATAGAAAGCTTAAGACCGGACAACCATTTCAATGATTAGCATGGAAAGAATTTCTCTCACAACATGCTTTAATCTCCATGGACATGGAGCTGCTTGCTCCAGTTTTAAAGCATAACACGCTTTATTTTCTCTGCCTCTACTCTAGTAGGACTTACAGTGCAGGGGGTTTCTGGTACAGTCTGTGCCTCGCAACAGCAAGTGAGTTAATTTTCACTTTACAACCTCATGCCTAATTCCTCAAGCACTGCTAAATACTCTCCTTCTTATAGGCAGAGACAACAGATAGCTGGTACTTTTTATTTTCAATATGTTGTTATAATAAACTCCAATCTACAGTGTAAATTCTTATTCCATAGCAATATAGAATGCAAAATCTATCGATACTCTCTCCACGTTGAAATAAGTCCATGAAAATTAAATATAAGTGACTCAATTTTAGCCATAGCTTTTCACCCTGTCAACAGCTAACAGTTTTTTCCCCTTAACCCACCCTGTATTCTGTTGATGGCATCTGCAGGGTAGTAGCGGCAGCTAAGAGAATGCTGCACGCATGGTGGACATGACAGAAACATCTGGGCTGCCACCAGGAATTTCAAGGTCCCATACAGGCAAAATTTTCGGGCCTCCTTGAGACTCCGCTGAGGCTCCATCCCAGCTTCGCCTCCATACCTCGAATCTTCCATAGTCCCACCGCCCACTCTTGGAAAAACTTCACTTCTGCACCACGTCCCCACCAATCACACATTAAAAGTTCCCATCTAACGCCAGATCATATACTTAGCCAGCAGCTTTTGTTTTGACCAAAATATTTTTTTATGCCGCCACCATGACAAGGTAGACTCTTCTGGCCGGGCCCTACACTACTCTAACCTGTTAAACATTTCTTGAAATATCCAATACTCTTTTTAAATACAGTACATTTTTATTTATTTTTCTTTAAGGGAATGTATCATACATTTTTTAGCACCATGGCCAAACCACATATTACAATCACAAGTGACTGAATAATACCACATACAAGGGACAAATACCACCACACCATGACCAGACCACATATTACCATCACAAGTGACTGAATAATACCACATACAAGGGACAAATACCGCCACACCATGGCCGGACCACATATTACCTCCACATAGCGACTGAATACTATAATACTGATCATTAATAAAAAACACTAATATTACATTGTACACAAAAGCTCTCTAGATATTGTACAGATAATACAATGATCACCAGTGACATTATACATAGGAGTTCTGAATATATTGTATACATGTAATACAGTGATAACTGGTGACATTATACACCGGAGCTCTGTATGTAGTGTCAGTGTACAGGTAGTACAGTGATCACCAGTGACATTATACACAGGAGCTCTGTATATAGTGTCAGTGTACAGGTAAAACAGTGATCACCAGTGATATGTTACACAGCAGCTCTGTATATAGTGTCAGGGTACAGGTAATTCAGTGATCACCAGTGACATACAAAGGAGCTCTGTATATAGTGTCATTGTAAGGTAATACAGGGATCACCAGTGACATTATAGAAAGGAGCTCTGTATTTAGTGTCAGGGTACAGGTAATACAGTGATCACCAGTGATATTATACACAGGAGCTTTGTATTGTATATAGTATACAGGTAATACAGGGATCACCAGTGACATTATACACAGGAGCTCTGTATATAGTGTCAGTGTATAGCGTAAATGTACAGTGTACACATTGACTAACCAGTGATGTCTCTGGTTGAAGATATTCATCTTCGCTTTGCATCTTCATCCAGCACAGACCACCATAATTTCTTCTAGCCAGGACTTGTCTGCAGAAAATAACAGTTACCCAGAGCACAGCTTCCAAAACAAACTCCCCAATGTATCCCCAACTTCAACACTATGCCAGATGAAGAAAAAAGTGACAGTGTCACCCTGTACAATAACACGAATCCTCCCCATTGAAAACAGTATTCTCAAAAATAAAATATACCACAACAGTAATTATATCCCTTAATTAGCCCCAACAGTAATAATGTCCCATATCCTGGCACCTTCCTTTAATAATAACAACCCCCATACTGGCCTCCATGTGTCTCCATCCTGCTCCCATATGTTCTCCCATCCTGGCCCCATGTGTCCTCCCATATGTCCTCCCATCCTGCCCCCCATATGTCTTCATCCTGTCCTTATATATGTCCTCCCATCCTGGTCCCATATGTCTGCATAATGCTCCCTATATGTCCTCCCATGCTGGCCCCATATTTTCCCATTCTGTCCCCATATTTGTCCCCCCACGTCACCATCCTGCCCCTGTATATGACCCTCATCCTGTCCCCATGTCTCCAGCCTGCCCACATATATGTCCCCTTATCATGTCCCCCCCACATGTATGTCCGCTCACCCTGCCCCCCCATATGTCTCCCCATATTGTGGATTTTAGTGAAAAAAAAAGTTTCTCCTTACCTGGCCACAGCCCAGCGGTGGACTCTTCCTCAACCATTTGAAGCACTGGGGCGTGACAGTGACGCTATATGCCGGTGACATGAGCTGCTGGCCTCTAAAACTATGTGCCCACATTCAGGAATTGCTACATTTTGACGTTGCATACTTATGCAGAGTCAAAACTGCAGTGGTCAGATGTTACAGCATAGTGGATGGGATTTCTAAAATCCCACGTACACTATGCGTGCATGTACACCTGCGGATCACCTGCAGAGACGGACAGCGCAGCGCGGGTTTATGAGCTGCAGCATGTCAATTTCTCATGTGGAGACACTCATCTCTGCAACAGAAATGTCAACAATAGAAATGTATTTGGATGCAGTAAATCCACATGGTTCACTGAACACATGCGGATTTACCAACGTGACTAGAATGCACCGCTTTGGACACAGCAAAAATATGCTGCTCCCAAATCGCTGCTACTTCCTGATTGTGGGAATATAGCCTAAATGGCTAGTGGGTCCTATTGTCATGCAGGAAGGGGTCCTGCATGACAATAGATTTAAAATGAATGTGCATCCGAGGACGCACGTGAACAGCTGAATCCTAACCCTGGGGTCCAGTGAGGAGAGAGGCCTGGACTGAGGACGTACCTTCAGTTCAAATAGCCGCCACATAGAACCGGGTCGGGGCACCGGCTGCAATTTGAACAATCGACCCCCCCGAACCAGACAAATCCCACCCCTGGATGGTTATAAACCATCATAGGCTGCAGCCAATAGCAAAGGGACACACAATAATACATTGAATTGATTATAAATGACAAGCAGCACTGGCATGTATTGCCAATATACTTCAGCCAGACAAGCAGGAGGACAGTGCAGAAAAAAGGGGCAAGTTAGGGAGGAGACAGCCAGTGTCCTATATTCAGCCCCCTCACCTGCTTCTCTTGTGTCTCATGCCTCTCTCTTGTGTCTCATGCCTCACTCTTGTCTTCTACCTCTATCTTTTCTGTCTCATGCCTCTATCTCTCTCTTGTCACTACTTCTATCTTTTCTAGCCCCCACTCTTTTCTATCTTTCCTGCTGCCTCCTTCTCATTGGTTGTCTCTGGCTCCACCCCCTCCATTTAGCCCCACCCCTCCATGTTATTCCACAACCTGATAGCTGTGGAGGGGAGGGATCGGCTGCTCCTGACTCCACTATTAACTGCAGGCTGGGGTGAGTGATTATACCCTGTGTCAGGACTACTCCTGCCCAGCCTACACTGCAGTGCTCAGTGCTAGCTCTCAGGGGGCGGCACAGTGCTCCTGCTGCAGGAGTATTGTGCCACCGCCTGAGAGGCACATGGGATCGCAGATGCCAACATTAGAACTGGATCAAGGCACTTTTTCTTGTCAGTTCTTAGCAACTGGTTCTGCAGGAGCTGCTGAATTCCACCCCTGTTCACAATAAAGTTTTTTTAAAACTGCTCGGTGAGCAGAAGCAAAAAAAGGGGGGCAGTGTGTCTCACCAAGCCTGGGCCCCTCCTCTTTGCTTCTGCTCCCGGGCCCCTTACACCAGTAAGGGCAGTAATGCCCTGATGGCAGCCCTGGGAAACATAGCCATGTTTCACCTATATAAACCATGGCCCAAGTCATCAAAGCATTCAGGCCACAATTCTGCTTATATGCAGTCATGTGACCACTGACCACCCATAGGCAATGCAGCGCCCCAGAGTCCTGGTCGTTGCAGTACTGTTGCTCCACCGCTAAGGGGGGCTATGGTACGTCTGATGGCACTGAAGGAGTTCATCTGACCAGGTATCACAGACACCAATACATTTCACAGTCTGGCCTCCAGGGGGAGCTAAGGGTTCTATTTATTAGGCCACTCCTCACAATCTGGTAAAACTGGGAGTTAGGCAGGAAGTTAGAGAGAAAGCTGACTGGGTTGGAACCAGGCAACACCTTGTGGCAGAGGGTGTTGTAGGGGAAGATTCGGAGGGGTCCCTGTCAGGGGTGGGATCCTGACAGAGGCCTAGCAACCAGAGAGAACGTTACGGGACCGTGCCTGCACGATATAGCGGCGGTACCCCAAGAAAGGACAAGAAGCGAGGTTTATTGTGCTGAGTGAGAAACGAGATCAACGCAACAAGGAGAATACCAGTAGGAGTCGTGCTGTAAGACGAGGCAACATCCTATTGAGGCGCATAACCGGTGGCCGGAACGCCGAGGAAGTATAGAGCTCCAAGCCAAACTTCAAACCTACGGCAGGACAGTCAGTTACAGGCGGGCTGTCTCACCCAGACCCAGGAAGACACAGGGGGGTAACAACAGGAGTGGGGCGACGCTGGAGTCCCGGAAGAGCTCCGAGCCTCCCCGTCATACGGGTGCGTCCTAACCGTAAGATCAGGGGGACGTAGAGGGAGAACATCAGAATCGAGTTGTGAGGGAACACGAGAAACAGACACAACAGTTGTGGGGACTATCCCGTAAGCACAGCAGGGGAGGACCACAACACACAATCGCAGGAAGGTAGGCACAGATTTCCACCTGCAAAGGGAACTCTGGAGGTGTCATCGGACCGGCCGGACTTGCGCAGCCCGGTTAACCGTATTCCGGATTGAGGACTCAGAAGCCTTCAGTAAAGAGGTAAAGAGACTGCAACCTGGTGTCCTCGTTATTGACCGCGACCGGCACTACACCGCACCATAACATCAGCACCATACCATCACCTTTTATTGTGCGCCCCTCAGCAGGGTCACGGACCGGGCCTAGCCACCGTGACAACCCCAGAGCAGAGACTCAGAGGCCCGGTACCGGGTACCCCTCGGCCCTGCGGCAGTGGGGGCGCTGCAGCAATACCGGTGAATGAAGACAGCATGCGCATATCATGCTGACATAGCTCAGAAGTCTATAGTGACATAGAGCGACGGAGGACTTTGCTCTCAAACTTGAACAAACCCTATAAAAGGAATATGCTCTGTGTACAAATTGTGATTATATTACTGATTAGATAAAAATGCAGTCATGTGAATATATGATATACAATCAAGCCCATTGCTAGAACTCTTTTGGTTTGCACAGTGAACATTAAACCATCAATAATCCTGAGATTTTTTAGTCTTGAGCAGATAGTATAACACTGACCGCACTTTATTACTTTACTGCTGGCTGGAATAGTAACATTTTACATTTTACACATCTATTGCACGACAGGCAATTACAGTCATATCATTGATACAGCAGTCTAGATGATAACACTTGGATTATGACTATGCTTGTATGAAGTTTTCTGATAAAATGGCTACCTAAAGCTTTTAGTTTTCATAACCTTTAAAAAGGATCCATTGGTTAAAGAACATAAATTATAAGGTTTTTCTCAAATATAAAGCATTAGTAATCCAGATGCACTTCTATTATTACAGGGACACACATTTTACTTTCACTCACATGAATGCATTTTCGGTCCAAGTGCTATCTGTGAAATAAACAGGCACCATGTTATTCAATGGAGCAGTGCAGATGAGCAATTTTTTTCACTGACCATATCTCAGTGTGAAAAGAATTGCAGCATACACTAGTTTCTTCCATAAATAGGATGAGACTCACCCATTGTGATGTTAGCTAAATCTTTTGCAAAGACTTTCAGTCATTATAGGACATTATCTAATGTATATGGTATAATTCTATCTATTGTATTTGTGTACTTTGCTGCCATCTACTGGCCGTTGTTATATTATGATGTTCATGTATTATTACTGCGCTTTACCCATAATACCTTTCTTTCTCCAACTCCTCCTATCTTTATCTCACTTAATTCTTCTTGATCAGTGCCATCTTGGACAACACATGCTTCAGGACTGGAAATAGGATTCTCTTGTTACCTCTAACTTCGTGCTTCTAATACCAGTTCTAACCTGCAGTACTAATGTGAGCAGGTTGCCTGATGCAGTAACAGACAGGAGGCAGAGCAAGGGTTAACAATATTTAATTGAAAAGGGGGTTACTCCACGCAGGGAGAGGAAGGGGTAAACGGGAGTATAGCGGGTGATATAAGGCAGGGTTCATATTGCGTTAGGGCAGTCAGTTCAACGCATTCATTAAATGGACTGCGTTAACTCAAGTGCCATTAAAGATTGCGTTATGCGATCGCGCTAGCGCAGATGCTCCATTTGTGCTAGCGGTGATGGACCCCAAAACGCTGCAGACCACGTCCGAGGGTCCGTCACAGAATGACGGCACATCACTAACACATGCCAATTATGATATGCATTAGCGATCCGCTACATAATTGCAGTCAATGGGTGCTCTAACACATCCGTTACATAGCATTAGTGCTGCTATGTAACGGATGCCGTCAGCGCATTGCCATTAATGCAATGTGAACCCAGCCTAAGCACAGATGGTGTGCATGGTGAGTGAGACAATAACAATGAGTAATACAGCTGTTCTTTGAGGGTTAACTTATCGGTCCGACGGCTTCATGACTGTAGAGTCTTTGGTTCAAATGGTGGCACCAATGCCGTTAGCGAGTGATGAATCCAGTGTTGTCCTGAAGGCGGTGATGATCCGGATTCCAGCAATGATGGTGGGTCCTTGTTGCCTTGAACGGGGTCCTGGGTCCAGAGTTCGTGGTGCGGTATGAAGTGCAATGTCCAACTCTGTCGGAGCTTAACATAGCTCGACAGATATAAGCAGGTGAGATGAGTCACCCAGTCCTTACTAGGCGGCACTCGTGCAGCACTTATTGGCCCGGAGCGTTTGGCACCTTCAGCTGGGGGAGTCACCAGGCACGCGGCATGTTTCTCACCAGACTCTGTTCGCAGGGAATCTATAGCACGAGCCTGCGCTGTCACGGTGCTCAGAGGACAGAGCACCAAATGTTCCCTGCTGCGTGCTGCTTGTACCCCCCAGGACTAACTGTTTCCGTGCGTGCTCTGGCCTTTTTAGCTTAGTTACGCCCCCTGCTGCCAAGTACAAAGGTTGGTCCGGGTTTTAAAGCTTTCCCCCAGACAAAAGAGGAGACAGCCCCGACAGTTCCGGACCCGGCGCAAGAGAGGTACCTTTGGTCCGGTCCCTCTTTTTACAATAACTTCTACCTCATCTTCATCCCTTCATCGTCCCTGATATATCACCTCATGTCATCAAGGTACTGTGAATAAAACCTGTTGAATTCATCACCACATCATTCTTCCGGACTAATCAGGTGCAACTCATCAGGAATAGAGGCATAAGTTAGCAAGTAACACTACCTGCCATTGCTTATACAGAGAACCGTGTTCACATCCTTCAGACACATCTCATCCACATACATTGGTGGCAGAACACCCGTTCAAGCCTATGGTTGTGCAAAAAAGGCAAACACAGTTCTAGGATGCATTAAGAGAAGCACAGAATCTAGATTGCGTGAAGTAATTATTCCCCTCTACTCCTCCTTGGTCAGGCCGCATCTGGAATACTGTGTCCAGTTCTGGGCACCTTGTCTGTATCCTTCTTCACCTCCCATTGCACCATTGCACACAGGCAGGGCCGGCCTTTGCCCTGTGCGACCTGTGCGGCCGCACAGGGCGCCAAGGCTCGTTAGCATACAAGGGGCGCATTTGAGCTCAGCAGATTAATGTCACATTACATCACAATGTAGACGCTTAATGGCCTGAGGGCGCCCGCACCTCTTGTGGCGCCCCCCGCCGCGCCATTTGCGCTATCTGTATCTGCTGCTCGCCTGCTCCTGCCCAGTGCCGCCCGCCCGGCGCCCGCCCTGTCGCTCGGCTCTCTGCGTGTGACGTAATGTCACACGCGCAAGCCGTTCTCCCCGCTGGGCAGGGACAGCACGCAGAGGAACTTTAGTTCCGCCTTCTGCTGTCCCCGGCGGGAGAGAACGGCTGCACAGCGTGTGACATGATTACGCCACACGTCCCCGCTCGTGCCCCGCCGCTCTCTTCCCAGCACTGAAGAGCAGAGCAGAGGTGGACCTGAGGAGCCAACTGTTACTCAGCCAAGCAAAGCGTGAGTAATAACCACCTCACATGGCCTCCACTATGCTGGCGGTCGCCCCGGGGGGGGGGGGGGGGTTGGGGTGCAGCTTGCTTTTTTGCAGTGTGCGTGTGGGGGTGGGGGGGTGGGGTTGGGGTGCAGCCTTATTTTTTGGTGTGTGTGGAGGGTGGGGTGGGGTTGGGGTGCAGCTTGCTTTATTTTTTGCAGAGTGTGTGTGGGGGGGTGGGGTTGGGGTGCAGCTTGCTTTATTTTTTGCAGTGTGTGTGTGGGGGGGGTGGGGTTGGGGTGCCGCTTGCTTTATTTTTTGCAGTGTGCGTGTGTGGGGGGGGTGGGGTTGGGGTGCAGCCTTATTTTTTGGTGTGTGTGTGGGGGGGGGGGTTGGGGTGCAGCCTTATTTTTTGCAGTGTGTGTGTGTGTGGGGGGGGGGGCGGGGGGGGGGTTGGGGTGCTGCTTTATTTTGCAAACGTATTATGTGTGGGGGGGGGCGGGGGGTTGGGGTGCAGCTTTATTTTGGAAACGTATTATGTGTGTGGGGGGGCGGGGTGGGGTTGGGGTGCAGCTTTATTTTGGAAACGTATTATGTGTTGCCGCAAGCAAGGGGCCCATCCGCAAGCATGGTCGCTGTGACTGGGTCCGGACACTGTGGCTGGGCACCATTGCTGTGACCCTTTTGCTGTGGGGCCCATTGTGTGGCTGGGCTCTGTTGCTGTGGCTGGGCACTGTGCTTGTGGTGGGGCCTAGCCACAGCAATGGGGCCCAGCAGCAAGCACGGGGCCCAACATCAGCAATGGGGCCCAGCCACAAAAAAAGGGGACCAGCCGCAAGAAAAGGGCCCAGCGACAGCAATGGGGCCCAGCCACAAGCACGGTCACTGTGACTGGGTCCGGACACTGTGGCTGGGCACCATTGCTGTGACCCTTTTGCTGTGGGGCCCATTGTGTGGCTGGGCACTGTGCTTGTGGCAAAAATAAAAAAAAAGGACACACCATGGATGCGGGCGGGCGGCACTGGGCCCCCCCAAGCCACGGGCCTGGGTGCTTCCGCATCCGTCGCATCTATGGTGTGTACGCCACTGCATATGGCTCTAGAAACACAAAAGGGTGTTTAGCCTGATTTTCAGGCGTCCTATGGGTCTACCATGTAACATACTACTATGTCCAGGGCAGAAGGGGCTAAAATAGCCCTATGGTGCCTAACCTAACCATGGCAACCGGGGGGGCAATTGGGGCTTAGGTGCATTGCTCAGGAGCCACCCTACTCTCACTTCCTCCCGCTCCTCTCTGCTAAATGTATTCATCCATCCTTCTCCTTCTCCTTCTCCCCCTCCCACTCTTCCCAGACTTTGTGCAGTGTACAGTGGCTTACTTGTTTCTAGTTACTTATCACCTGCTCACCTCTGCCACCTTAGGTTTAAATGAGCAGATAGATGGTTATAGTAGCATGTGGACTGCACTAATAAGACTTTTGGTCCACACCTAACCTTTTCAGGGAAGAATAACATTTGTCAGGCAAGATGAGCCCTAAGAAAGCATCTGGTGCACAGAACAGAAAGCGAAAGGCCTTAGCAGAACAGGCAAATCAAAAGCAAGCAGGGTCTTTAAAAAGACTGTTCGAAAAATCTTCTGAACATGGTGGCACCAATGTACCGAGCACTGCTGAGGAATCAACATCAGATATTCCACAGCAAGAATGTGAAATAAGGAGTGGTATGGATACAATCCCATTGGAGCCAGGGGAACCATCAACGTCATTGAAAATTAGGATCAGCGAAGTTGACCAAGAGTCTACCATAGCAGACGTTTATGAGGTTGCAGTAGAACAAGATCAGTCTACCACACCAGCCCTCACATCAGAAGGGGATAACACATGCCAGCATGTGGAGGGCATTGATGAGGCTGAAAGCAGTGAAATTTCTGCAATCATTGACTCAGATCCTGCACTTTGGCCTACATTAAATTCTTCATCAATTGATCTAATCGTAGAAGCAGGCCCTGTGCAACTTAAAAATATAGAATTTAAGAGAGATGAGAGGAATCGACATTTTTCAGAGGACTTTTACTCTAGAATTTTGGACAATGGCGTGAAACGAGCAAGAAAGTGGTTGGTGTACTCCAAAAGTTTGAACAAAGTATTTTGCTTTTGTTGCAAACTGTTTGATAGAAGATCCCGTACGGCACTTGCATTGGATGGATCACAGGATTGGAGCCATATGAGTCAGATGTTAAAGGCCCATGAAACTTCCATTAACCATTACTCAGCAGAAACAAAGTGGATAGAAGTTCAGCTTCGCATGAAAAACAAAAAAACAATTGACCATCAGTTACAGAGCAGAATACAGAAAGAGCAGCAGCACTGGAGAAACGTACTGGAAAGACTCATGCGTATTACTCAGTTGTTGGCTGAACGGAACTTGGCATTTCGAGGATCTTCTGATCGTCTATACACCGCAAATAATGGAAATTTTCTTGCTATAGTACAGTTATTAGGAAATTATGACTTTGTAATGGCAGAACATCTGCGACGAGTCAAGTCAAAGGAGACATCTGACCACTACTGTAGTAAAACTATTCAAAATGAAATAATTAATTTGATGGCCAAAAAGGTCATTAGTGAAATTCTTGAAAGATGCAAAAAGGCAAAGTATTATTCCTTAATTCTTGATTGTACAACTGATCTAGCCCATCAAGAGCAGATGTCTTTTACCATCCGTTTTATTGATGTTAAACTTGGGTTATGCCAGATCAGGGAACATTTTCTTGGATATGTTGCTGTAACAGACACAACTGGTAGAGGATTATCAGATATTATTCTTAATTTCCTAATTAGCAAAGAGCTAGATATTGATGACTGTCGTGGCCAGGGCTATGACAATGGTGCCAATATGGCAGGCAAAAATAATGGTGTTCAAGCCAACATACTAAAAAAAAATCCAAGGGCGTTTTTTGTACCATGTGGATGCCACAGCCTCAATTTAGTGGTTGGAGATGCAGCAGAATCTAACATAGATTCTATAACCCTGTTTGGAATTATTCAGCGTGTATATACTATTTTTGCTGGGTCAGCCAAGAGATGGAAGGTTTTGACAGACCATGTATCAGGTCTTACTGTAAAACCTCTATGTACCACAAGATGGGAATGCCGGATAAACTGCCTCAAACCACTGATCCAAAATCTAGCAGGTATACAGGAGGCATTATTTGCCCTTTCTGAAGACAGCAGTACAGAGCCAAAAACAAAACATGATGCTCTAGAGTTGTCCCAACATATCCTTAATTTTAAATTCATGGTGTCCTTAATTGTGTGGTATGACATATTATTTCAAATCAATATTGTGAGCAAAGCTTTGCAAAACCAGACCGCCAACCTCATCACAGCAGCAGACATGATTGAAAAAACCCATGATTTTCTTAAGAAATTCAGGGAGAATGGTTTTGAAGGCTCTTTCCAAAGAGCAAAGAATATAGCAGAGGAAAATGGTGTGGACCCCATATTTAAGAGTACCTCACGTGTTAGAATTAAAAAACCCACTTTTAGCTATGAAGGACGGGATGAACCAATTGTGGATGCAAAGCAGAAATTTAAGGTTGAGTTCTTCAATGTGTTGGTGGATACTGCTTTAAATTCAATGGAGGAGCGTTTCCAGCAACTCAGTATTCATAATAAAAAATGGGGCTTTTTGTACGATATAAAGAGCCATGAATCACGGGAAGACTTGTTGGCACATAGTGTAGAACTGCAGAAGTCTCTGACTTATGGCAATAAGTCTGACATAAATGGTGCTGAACTTTCTGATGAACTCTGGCACATTCGGAATGTGCTCCCTGATGATGTTGAGACTCCGCTGCAGATACTTGGTTTCCTCACCAAAAATGAGTTTACAGAGCACTTTCCACAAACCTGGACTGCACTTCAGATTCTGTGCACCATCCCGATTTCTGTGGCCTCAGGAGAGCGCAGTTTTTCAAAACTTAAGCTCATTAAGACATATTTAAGGTCCACTATGACAGAGAGCAGGTTATCCTCACTTGCAGTCTTGTCAATTGAAAATGATGTGTTGGCATCTCTAGACTTAAATGAAACTATTGATGAGTTTGCCAAAGTAAAAGCACGGAAAGTTGCTTTTTAAATCAGTTTATGTAGCACGTTATTATGTTCTTGTTGTTGCTGGATTACAGTATAGTGCACTTTATTTTTATTTTTTTGTCTTGAAGGTTGAAAATTGTGCACATATTTAATGACAGTTTTTCTCATGTATGTTGCATATTTATTATATTATTTATATTTGATATTTTAAGATATTTTATTTAGTATTAAGGTGGATCAAAAGTCATAGAATGACTCTTGGTCCGCACGGCACCCGACCTGCTGCCACCCGTCCGGAACTCTTCTCCATGCTGGCCATCATCTCTGCACTCCGATTGGCTGTCAGCGTTGGGCTGACAGCCAATCAGAGTGCAGGGCGGTGTTTGGCCTTGCAGGCCGCCGCTCTGCACTCTGATTGGCTGTCAGCCCATATGGCTTTGAACCAAGCGTCATTTTTTCCTTTTGGTCCGCTTTAAAGCACTTTATAATTCCCGTTATTGCAATATTAGTGTTTCTTCAAGTGTTTTGCAGGGAAACACAAGTTTTCTAAGTAAACGTGTTGTTGTGAATATTAAAGAGTTATTGTTTTCTTTCAAAGTTTGGAGGGGGGGGGGGGCGCCGTCCTGCAGTCTCGCACAGGGCGCCTTTTGGGCTAAGTCCGGCCCTGCACACAGGAATCCATCTTACATCTCTTTTTACCTAACTATATCCAGTATGAAGATAACGGCACATCCCAAGTGTTTGACGGAACCCCTGTGCATATGACAGTAACTGCACCTCCCCCACATGTAACAATTACAGCACTTACCATGTGTATGAAGATATCTGCACATCCCCTGTGTATGAACATGATGGCACCTCCTGTGCATATGAAGATAACAGCACCTCACATGCGTATGAAGATAATGGCACCTCCCTTCTGTATGGAGATAATGTATGAGGGTATCAGCACGTAACGGTACCTCTGTCTCCTAAAAAACTTCTTTATGCTTTCCAGCACTGCTGGTTTCCTGTGCTCCACCACTCTAGTAGCAGGAACGGACATGGCAACTGTGGAGTTCTCAGCATGTTTATGTGAGAAAAATCTCATCTCACAAGAACATGCTGAGCCAAGCTACAGTTGTGACATTCTCTGTGCTTTTTCTTCATGACTTGACAATGTCTTTATTGGCCAGTGTCATAGATTAGAAATAACAAACACCCACAGAGTTATGTGGTATACACCCATTTGGTTGAAGGGAAATTTTGCATTTTGGGTGGTCTTTATTACGATGAGGGGAGGGGAAGGTGGCAAAACTTTGCAACAAAGGGATAAAAAACAAAAACTATTCCAGAATCAATGGTGGAGCAGTGATAATTTTACTCAGTTACTCAGTTTAGATTACAATAGCCTGTGAAAGACCCTCTTTAAGCAACAGGAGACAGGGCAGAAACTGAGAACAAGGATGAACGCTCACCGCCATACAATAAGAGAAAAAAGAATGGATCTACCTGTGGCAATACATTTCTGTCTCCCAAATCATAACATTATGGACATGAAATTACTTGTACTTAAAGGTAACTTCAAATCGCAGAAAGACAGGAGAGTCTGGGAATATAAACTGATGACGACCTTTGACACTCTAACTGCAGGAATGAATGTGTCACACGGATTTATGTCTTTTTACATTAACTAAGGAACTTGCCTATCAGACCATGTGGGGTCATCACAACAGAACCAGACCCTAATCACAGGACAATAAAACAAGCCTTATCTAAGAATTGGCCCAATATTTATGGACGTAACTGTTTATCACCCATGGTAATTCTGCTTCATGTCACCTGTCTTATCCATGTTTTTTTTCCCCTCCTTTTTTTTTTTTTTTTTTCTCTATACTATGTTGTGCATAAATATGTGATTCTTCAGAATTTGTTTTAGTCTTTGCCAGATGAAGAGACGTATGTAGTCTCGAAAGCTTGCAATTTGTTACCATCATTTCAGTTAGCCATTAAAAGGTATCAACCACTGAGGACTCTCAATTCTAAATATTTTCCTCTTTAAGCAAAAAAACTATTGTTTTGGTTGAAATAGTTCATTTTCATCAACTAAAATCTACAGATTATGGACATCTTTGGATATGAAATTCAGAGGTAACAGGTTCCCTCTTAATATCTGAGTGACATTAGATTTGGTAACATTCAACTGTTGTAATACTAAATTAAGTAGTAGTGAGTACTCCAATTTATACAGCATTCACCAATGTCAAGGAACAAAAATTCTCCAAGTCTATATATACAATGACTCTCCCTAAAAGCTGTGCAGATTGAACAACAAATACATCTTCTGTGACAGGACAGGTTTTCTTTTTTTATTTTAGAGTTGGAAGTTTGCCCCGTATTCACATGTAAAGCGCCATGGAATAAATGGCGCTATAAAAATGTATAATAATAAGGGACCTCAAGGGTCATCGTGCTCATCCACCTGCTCTATGCAGTATTCACTAAACCATCTCAGACAGATGTCTGTCCACCCTCTGTTTGAAGACTTCCATTGAAGGAGAACTCACCACCTCTCGTGGCAGCCAGTTCCACTCATTGATCACCCTCACTGTCAGAAAGTTTTTTTCTAATATCCAATTTGTATCTTCTTGCTTTCGGTTTCATTCCATTCCATGTACAAATGAGAATAATGATGATCCCTCTACTCTGTGACATCCTTTCAAATATTCGTAGACAGCTATTGTGAGTGAGTATAATCTAACCTCTTTTTCTCATCTTTCAGGTTACATCGGGGGCTTATCTACAGATTTCCAGAATGCTGTAGATAAGCCCCTGATGCTGGTGTGCTTAACTCACCTTCAATTTGGGGGTGACAGGTTCCCTTTAATTCTCCACAGCCTCCATTCTTTGTACTCAATACTTACTATGCTTGTGCTGATCTTCTGGGTGCAGACCATTTCCCAGTAAAAGTGCATATTCTTTTGATATTCATTTTCAAAGGGAATCTATCACTAGGTTTTTGCTACTTAATCTGAGATTAACATCATTGTCATGGAGTTACTGCGACAGAGCAGTGCCAGAAGACCGCAGTGCCTGATGGCTCCTGCTTCGCCGCTGAGAAGAAACACTTCTCCGGTGTATTAAATCTGTTTGTTTTCTTTCAGCAGGACATGTGTTAATCGGCCATGTGGAAATCCCTGCATTCAGCTGTGCTCGGTTATCCACTCCTCTCTCCTATAAAAGCTAGGCCTTCTGGCCAGGTCCTTGTCTGAGTTAGCACTTGCTACCTAGACCTGGACTGAGAGGAGCTGATGTGGATAAGGAGCGCTGGAGGAGTTTATTGTGTTACTGTTGCTTGGTTTGTACGCTTGGAAATTCCTCATCCTTACCTGCCTTATTTTCTTCTCCCATCCTTCACTCCCTGGTGAATACCTCTGTTATTTGTGAGAGTATATTTTGTGTGAGTGGAATTTTCTTTTACCCTTGTCTTTGTTCCCCGGTCTGTCGGGTTGGTGTACTACGGTACACGGTAGCGCCTCTCTTCCCTGGTTGGGAAGTGAGACAGACGCAGGGCTGCAGCTAGGAGACAGGGCCAGGGGCAGAGGCCCTGGCATCCTCACCATCTGAGGTATCCTGGGGAACAGGGCGAGCTAGGGCGCCCCCTAGTGCTAGGGCCAGGAAAGGTGCCCCTGGTCCCAATTTACTCACCAGTCCTATTATGACATTAACTCAGACCGAAAGCCTTTTTCTGGTCCATTATGGATCTTATCACAGCGCTGACAGAGCAGTTGCAGCAGCTCAGTTTGGAGGTGGCAGATTTACATACGGTGGTTTCACAGCACCCTGTTATACCTGGTGTGGGGATCTCGCCCTCCAGGCAAACCATTGTGGAGCCCAAGGTCGCACTGCCAGACAGGTTCTCTGGTGGATGGGACAAGTTTGTTGTGTTCTATGAGGCCTGTAAACTATATTTACGGCTGTGTCCGGTATCCTTTGGAACAGAGGAGCAACGAATGGGGATTGTTATCTCGCTCCTGCAGGGTGACCCACAAGCATGGGCATTTTCTCTCCCATCTGACTCACAGTCACTCCAGACAGTAGAGGGCTTCTTTCAGGTTTTGAGCATGAGGTATGATGATCCTGATCGCATCTCCTTGGCTGAGTCTTCTCAATGCCAATTGCAGCAAGGAGACCGTCTGGCAGAGGAATACTGCTCCGAGTTCTGGCAGTGGGCCACTGACACTAGGTGGAATGACCTGGCCCTCCGTAGTCAGTTCTTCGAGGGTCTCACTGTAAGAGAAAGGGATGCGTTAGCTCTCTATGAGACTCCTGACTCCCTTGAGGCAGCCATGTGTCTAGCAATCCAGGTTGATCACCGTCTTTGCCAGAAACATAGGGAGTCACCTCTGGGGGTGGGAGGTGTTATGATCTGGTGACCTTGGAGCCGCATGAGAGACTTTCTCAGGAGTAGGTGGTACCTGTACTGACCGCAAACCCTAATCTAACACCGCAACTAGAAGTAGCCGTGGGATGTACCTAACACGTCCTAGACATCTCGACACAGCCGGAGGACTAAATACCCCTATAGATGGAAATAGGAATTCTATCTTGCCTCAGAGCAGAACCCCAAAGGATAGGCAGCCCCCCACAAATATTGACTGTGAGTATAAGAGGAAAGACACACGCAGGCAGAAAAACAGGATTTAGCAAAAGAGGCACTTCTAGCTAAATAGAAAAGGATAGGACAGAATTCTAAGCGGTCAGTATTAAAATCCTAAAAACATCCACAGCAGATAATACAAATATTTCACATCTAACTAAAGACATAGAAAGTATATCTGCATCTCCTGAGAATCCAGCATGACTGAAAAATCCAAACAAAGTCTAAGCTGGACAAAAAGGCAATTTAGGCAAAGGCACCAAATGAACCATCTTAGAAAACCGGTCACAAACCACCAAGATAACCGACATCCTCTGGGAAACCGGAAGATCTGAAATAAAATCCATAGAAATATGCGTCCAGGGCCTCTCAGGGACCGGCAAAGGCAAAAGTGTTGTGAACTCTGTTTTCAGGCTCCCTCTTGTGGTCACAGGTGGTATTGTGTGACTTTTGTTTTGGGCTCCCCCTGGTGGCCTTGTTTGTTATCCTGCGGGTCTGTGGCTGATCAGCTGCCTCGTTATTCACTTGGGAGTTTCCTATTTAGCTCTGTTTCACTTCCACTTGTTGCCGGCTGTCAATGTATTCAGTGCTATTCTGATTTCTTCTGACTACCTTGCTACCAGTCTCTTCAAGAGAAGCTAAGTTTCCGTTTTGTTCATTTTTTGATCATCTGTGTTCAATATGTTTCTTGTCCAGCTTGCTAATATGTGATTTCTCAGCTTGCTGGTAGCTCTAGGGGGCTGAGTTTCTCCCCCCCCCCACACCGTTAGTTGGTGTGGGGGTCTTGAATTCTCAGCGTGGATACTTTGGTAGGGTTTTTTGCTGACCGCACAGTTCTCTATCTGTTTTCTGCTATCTAGTATTAGCGGGCCTCATTTGCTGAATCTGTTTTCATTCCTACGTGTGTCTTTTCTCCTTACCTCACCGTTATTATTTGTTGGGGGCTTCCTATATCCTTGGGGTTATTTCTCTTGAGGCAAGTGAGGTCTTGCTTTCTCTTTAGGGGTAGTCAGTTTCTCAGGCTGCGTCGAGACGTCCAGGATTTTAGGCACGTTCACCGGCTACCTTTAGTGTGTTTGGATAGGATCAGATTTGCGGTCAGTCCAGTTACCACCTCCCTAGAGCTTGTTCTTTGCTTAGTAACTTAGCTGGTATTTCCTGTGATCCCCAGCCACTGAGATCATAACACAAAAGCAACCCACTAGCACGGGAACAACAAGGCTTGGCCCGTGCACAAGTCCCACAGGACTGCACAAAAGAACGCACATCACGCGACAAAGAAGGCCACCAAAAGGACCTACCAACCAAATCTCTGGTACCAAAAATACCAAGATGGCCAGCCAACACAGAACAATGAACCTCAGAAATCACTCTACTAGTCCATCTATCAGGAACAAACAGTTTCCCCACTGGACAGCGGTCAGGTTTGTCAGCCTGAAATTCCTGCAGAACCCGTCGCAAATCAGGGGAAATGGCAGAAAGGACCACCCCTTCCTTCAGAATGCCGACCGGCTCAAGTACCTCAGGAGAATCAGGCAAAAAACTCCTAGAGAGGGCATCAGCCTTAATATTCTTAGAACCCAGAAGATACGAAACCACGAAATCAAAACGGGAGAAAAACAGGGACCATCGAGCCTGTCTAGGATTCAGCCGTTTGGCAGATTCGAGGTAAATCAGATTTTTATGATCGGTCAAGACCACAATACGGTGCTTGGCTCCCTCAAGCCAATGTCGCCATTCCTCAAACGCCCACTTCATAGCCAACAACTCCCGATTGCCGACATCATAATTGCGTTCAGCAGGTGAAAACTTACGGGAAAAGAAGGCACACGGTTTCATCAAGGAACCATCAGAATTCCTCTGAGACAAAACGGCCCCTGCCCCAATCTCAGAAGCGTCAACCTCAACCTGAAATGGAAGAGAAACATCTGGCTGACGCAACACCGGAGCAGAAGTAAATCGGCGTTTAAGCTCCTGAAAGGCAGAGACAGCCACAGAGGACCAATTCGTTACATCAGCGCCTTTCTTCGTCAAATCGGTCAGGGGTTTAACCACACTGGAGAAGTTAGCAATGAAACGGCGATAAAATTAGCAAAGCCCAAAAATTTCTGAAGGCTCTTCACGGATGTGGGCTGAATCCAATCATGAATGGCCTGAACCTTAACCGGATCCATCTCTATAGATGAGGGAGAAAAAATGAAGCCCAAAAAAGAAACCTTCTGCACTCCAAAGAGACATTTAGACCCCTTCACAAACAAAGCATTGTCACGAAGGATCTGAAATACCATCCTGACCTGTTTCACATGAGACTCCCAATCATCGGAAAAAATTAAGATGTCATCCAAATATACAGTCATGAATTTATCAAGATAATTCCGGAAGATATCATGCATGAAGGACTGAAAAACAGATGGAGCATTAGAGAGCCCGAATGGCATCACAAGGTATTCAAAATGGCCTTCGGGCGTATTAAACGCAGTTTTCCATTCGTCACCCTGCTTAATACGAACAAGATTATATGCCCCCCGAAGGTCAATTTTAGTAAACCAACTAGCCCCCTTAATCCTGGCAAACAAATCGGAAAGCAAAGGTAAAGGGTATTGAAACTTGACCGTGATCTTATTCAAGAGGCGATAATCAATACAGGGTCTCAAGGAGCCATCCTTCTTAGCAACAAAAAAAAATCCCGCTCCCAACGGTGAAGAAGATGGCCGAATATGCCCTTTCTCCAAAGACTCCTTAACATAACTCCGCATGGCGGTATGTTCCGGCAAAGACAGGTTGAAAAGTCGGCCCTTAGGAAACTTACAGCCTGGAATCAAGTCAATAGCACAATCACAGTCCCTATGCGGTGGAAGGGAACTGGACTTGGGCTCATCGAATACATCCTGAAAATCAGACAAAAACTCTGGAACTTCAGAAGAGGAGGAAGAGGAGATTGACATCACAGGAACGTCATTATGAACCCCCTGACAACCCCAACTAGTCACAGACATAGACTTCCAATCCAACACAGGATTATGTATCTGCAACCATGGAAACCCCAGCACAATAGCATCATGCAAATTATGCAACACCAGAAAACGACAATCTTCCTGATGGGCTGGCGCCATGCACATGGTCACCTGTGTCCAAAACTGGGGTTTATTTTTAGCCAAAGGTGTAGCATCAATGCCCCTTAAAGGAATAGGGTTCTGCAAAGACTGCAAGGGGAAACCACAACACCTGGCAAATTCAAAGTCCATTAAGTTCAAAGCGGCACCTGAATCCACAAACGCCATGACAGAAAATGACGACAATGAGCAGATCAAGGTCACAGATAACAGAAATTTAGGTTGTACAGTTCCGATGGTAACTGAACTAGCGATTCTCTTTGTACGCTTTGGGCAGACTGAAATGACATGAGAAGCATCGCCACAATAAAAACACAACCTATTCTGATGTCTGAATCCTTGTTGTTCCGTTCTAGACAGAATCCTATCACACTGCATAGGCTCAGGCATCTGCTCTGAGGACAACGCCACAGCGCGCACAGTTCTGCGCTCCCGCAAGCGCCGATCGATCTGAATGGCCAGAGACATAGAATCACTCAGACCAACAGGCGTGGGAAACCCCACCATAACATCTTTAACAGATTCAGAAAGACCCTTTCTGAAAATTGCCGCCAAAGCATCCTCATTCCATTTAGTCAGCACAGACCATTTTCTAAATTTCTGACAATACAATTCTGCCGCTTCTTGACCCTGAGACAGGGCCAACAAGGTCTTCTCCGCTTGATCCACAGAATTTGGTTCATCATATAATAATCCAAGAGCCTGAAAAAAGGCATCTACATTAAGCAAGGCCGGATTCCCAGATTCCAGGGAAAATGCCCAATCCCGAGGGTCGCCACGCAGCAGGGAGATGACAATTTTAATCTGCTGAATGGGATCACCAGAGGAACGAGGCTTCAGAGCAAAAAACAGTTTACAGTTGTTTTTAAAACTCAAAAATTTGGACCTGTCCCCAAAAAACAAATCAGGAGTAGGAATCCTAGGCTCTAAAAGCGGAGTCTGAGCAATATAATCAGAAATACCCTGTACCCTAGCAGCAAGCTGGTCTACACGAGAAACTAATCCCTGAACATCCATGCTAACACAAGACTCCTCAGTCACCCAGAGGAAAAGAGGGAAGAAAAGACAAAACAGGCTACAGAAAAAAAAATGGCTCTTTCTTCCCTTCTTCTGAGATGCATTTAACTCATTGTTGGCCAGTTGTACTGTTATGATCTTGTGACCTTGGAGCCGCATGAGAGACTTTCTCAGGAGTAGGTGGTACCTGTACTGACCGCAAACCCTAATCTAACACCGCAACTAGAAGTAGCCGTGGGATGTACCTAACACGTCCTAGACATCTCGACACAGCCGGAGGACTAAATACCCCTATAGATGGAAATGGAAATTCTATCTTGCCTCAGAGCAGAACCCCAAAGGATAGGCAGCCCCCCACAAATATTGACTGTGAGTATAAGAGGAAAGACACACGCAGGCAGAAAAACAGGATTTAGCAAAAGAGGCACTTCTAGCTAAATAGAAAAGGATAGGACAGAATTCTAAGCGGTCAGTATTAAAATCCTAAAAACATCCACAGCAGATAATACAAATATTTCACATCTAACTAAAGACATAGAAAGTATATCTGCATCTCCTGAGAATCCAGCATAACTGAAAAATCCAAACAAAGTCTAAGCTGGACAAAAACACAATAAATTGCACTGAATTGCAAAGCACACTGCATGTGTGCACAGAGACAAAAAACCAGACACTTATCTTAGCTGAATTTGCAGCAGGGCATGAGGAGCCAGAGAGAGATGCAATCCCTCCAAGTACAATGGATAACTGTCACAGACTCATGGATCCTGCACACCTAAATACCTAATAGAGCTGCAATCAGCAGAAACACCTGCCCGGATTACAACCCCAAGACAACTGCACTACCAACAACAACCACCGGAGGGAGCCCAAGAGCAGTATTCACAACAGGGAGGTCCAAGTTTGAGCGTGGTCAGTACCAATTCTACTGTGGAACCCATGCAGGTGGGTGCAGCGTCCCAACCTAGCAAACTTGCATTAATCCGGCGTAAGGGGGAGTCTGTTTCTGTTGTGGCAAAAAGGGTCATTTTGTGAGCACATGTCCGACCCGTCACTTGTTTAAACAACCACCGAAAAACAAGAGAGCCTGGGTTGCGGGGAGGTCGGCAACTCGGGTGTACTCATAACCTCGGTGGGAAAGACTCATTTTTTCCTTCCAGCTAGTTTATACAGTACGTGGGTGAAAATAAGGTGGACGTTTCCACCTTCTTGGACAGTGGAGCGGAGTTTAGTTTGGTCAACGCTAGGTTCGTCCGGGACCAACGCCTTGTCCCACATACCTTGTCCAGACCAATAACCATTATAGCTATCGATCCCGGCCCTCTAAAACAGGGGCACTTCATGCAGGTGGTCCATGACTACAGGTGGGGGCCATACACTCTGAGGTGTTAAACTGCTACATGCTTGAGGGCCTGCCCTCATCTGTGGTACTGGGACTTCCTTGGCTCGCTCTGCACAAACTAGTAATTGATTGGCAGACACAGGAAGTGGTAAAGTGAAGTACATACTGTCAAGGACACTGTTTGGGTACCCAGTTGGCAAGGGTGGATACTCTGTGCCCCATTTCCTGTCAGACTTCGAGGATGTGTTTTCTTAGCAGGGGAGCCAAGAGCTTCCCCCTCATCATCCTTATGATTGTGCCATTAATCTGGTTCGTGGTGCCAAGCTGCCCAAGAGCAGACTCTATAACATGTCAGGTCCAGAAAGGCAGACCATGAAGGACTATATTACGGAAAGTGTGGCTAAGGGTCCTATCCGACCATCCTCTTCTCCCCTTGCTGCGGGGTTCTTTTTTGTCAAGAAAAAGGAAGGGGGGTTACGTCCTTGCCTGGATTTCTGGGAACTTAATGCGATCACTGTCCGTGATCCGTATACGTTACCTCTGATCCCTGACCTCTTTAATCAAATTGTTGGGGCAAAATGGTTCTCTAAGATGGACCTCAGGGGGCATACAACCTTATCCGCATTAAGGAGGGGGATGAGTGGAAGACTGCATTCAATACGCATGAAGCACACTACGAAAATCTGGTGATGCCTTTTGGGTTGACAAATGCACCCACCATCTTCCAGCACTTTATTAATTACATTTTTAGTCACCTGGTAGGCAGGTTTGTTGTTATTTACCTGGATGATATTCTTGTTTATTCACCTGACCTTGAGTCACACCAGCGACATGTCAGACAAGTCTTACACATAGTACATGACAATAAATAACATGTCAAACCAGAGAAGTGTATGTTCTTGGTTGAGGAGATCCCTTTCCTTGGATATGTATTACCTGCCGCTGGTTTTCGCAAGGATCCGGCGAAAGTGCAGGCGGTATTGGAGTGGGATCTTCCTGAGGATTTGAAGGCCTTGCAAAGGTTTTTGGGTTTCGCCAATAACGACCATAAATTCATAAAAAAAACTTTGCGGTAGTAGTCAAACTGCTCACTGATATGACTAAGAAGAGGACGGACTTCTCCAGGTGGTGCAGTCCTGCCAGGGAGGCATTTGACACATTGAAAAGGTGTTTTGCTTCTGCGCCAATTCTTGTTCAGCCTGATGTCACTCAGCCTTTCATTGTGGAGGTGGATGCATCAGAGGTGGGAGTGGAAGCTGTATTGTCGCAGGGTGTGTCTCCTGGTAAATGGCAACCATGCGCATACTTTTCTAAAAAACTTTCATAAGCTGAGAAACTATGATATTGGTAATAGGGAACTCTTAGCTATCAAATAGGCATTTGAGGAGTGGCGTAATTTTTTGGAGGAAGCAGTTCACTCAGTAATTGTGATCGCTGATCATAAGAATCTGGTTTACTTGGTGTCGACAAAATGTCTTACACCTTGTCAGGCAAGATGGGCATTATTTTTTACCAGGTTCAACTTCTTTGTTACATTTAGGCCGGGGAGCAAAAATGTTAAGGCAGATGCTTTGTCCTGTTGCTTTCCTGGGGAGGCGATGAGTGCAAACCGATACCTATTTTACAAAAAGGGGTAGTGATGGCGTCTATATGCTCCAATCTTGAAAGAGAGGTTGCTGACGCTCAGGAGGACGCCCCTGCTACCTGTCCACTTGGTAAACTGTTTGTACCGGTCAATCTCCATCTTAGAATCCTCAGTGAATATCATGGTACGGTGCTGGCTGGACATCCAGGGAATAAGGCCCCCGTGGATCTACTTACTCTGCGTTTTTGGTGGCCAGGTGCTTATAAGGTTGTTCGGGAGTATGTGGCTGCCTGCAATATCTGTGCATGTTCTAAGACCTCACATACTCGTCCGTCAGGGGCTCTCCAACCATTGGATATTCCCAGCAGACCTTGGACTCATTTGTTGGTCAATTTTATTACGAATCTACCTGTGTCTGCAGGGAACACTGTAATCCTGGTGGTGGTGGACAGGTTCAGTAAAATGTCTCATTTTATTGATTTGCCAGCTTTGCCTATCACCAAAACTCTGGCGCAAATCTTCATCAGGGAAGTAATCAGACTGCATGGGGTTCCTGACAATATTGTTTTGGATCAGGGGTGCAGTTTATCTCCAGATTCTGGAGGGCATTTTGCACCTGTCTGGGGATCCATTTGTCTTTTTCTTCGGCTTTTCACCCGCAGTCTAACATGCAGATTGAACGTGTTAATCAGAATTTAGAGACATATCTTAGATGTTTTATGTCTGAGAATCAGGAGGACTGGGTGACCTACTTACCGTTGGCTGAATTTGCAGTTAATAATCACTGTCAGGTATCAACTGGTAAGTCCCCGTCTTTTGGGGCATAGGAGTTCCTTCCGCTGTTTAGTTCGTTCAATGGTGATCGCCCTTCTGGTTTACGGGAGGAGGAACGGTTCTCTTCTTCTATTTCTACTATATGGCAGGGGGTGATAAATAATTTGCGAAAGATGGGTTCCAAATATAAGAGTGTGGCTGATCGGAGACGTTTGATGGGTCCAGACTTGCGTGATGGTGATTTGGTATGTTCTCAAAGAACGATAAGCTAAAGGTTCCGTCTTGGAAATTGGGTCCCAGGTTTAGCGGTCCTTATAAGATCTTAGCCGTCGTCAATCCGGCAGCATTCCACCTTTCTCTGCCACCTACTTTTACAATGGTAATCTGGAGTTCCAGATAGCAACGGTCCTAGACTCTCTGTCAGGACTCTGAACATTTTTATTACCTTTTGTGCATTACTGCCCTTTTCCAAGATGGCGTCTTTGGTCTCATGTGCACTGTGTCTTCCTGCTATAAAACTCCACCCCAGCCTTCAGTCTGTGCTAGAGTATTCTGCCTTGCATCCAGCTCCTGACCTCTGATTACTCCCTGGCTATATACCTGCTCCTGTGAACCTGTGTGGTGATCCTGCTACTCTGCTCTGAGTTCCTGCTGCATACACCAGTTTCCAGTAATCCTGCTTCATCTGCTCGTGTTTACTTCCATCTGCATTTGCTGGACATGTAAGCTGTTGCTGCTCTGCAAAAACCTGAGACTATTACCCAGGCCTCCCTGGTTGAGCTAAGATATGATTTGAACTGCCTTATAAGCTTATCTATCTGTGTTTGGACTAAGACAAGGATTTATTCGTGTCAAGTATCCTCAAGAATAACTGTGCTTCATAGACTTTCTGCTTGATTGCATTTTCCTCTGAAGTTTCCGATAGACTGCTAAGCTGCGTTTAATATTTACACCAAGTGTTGTGGACTTGAGTTTTTCTCTGCACCTGTTTGAATCACCGTGTGATAATATAGACTTTACCACTTATAAAACTGTGTCCTGTAGTTGTCTTGTTCCACGCAAAGAGTCTCCTGAGTTATCCCCTATAATTTTTACACTCTCATCTTGTTCATCGGTCACTTCAATACATTATTGTTATGACCTGGTGGGTACAGAGCGGTACTGAGATGACCTGGTGGGCAAAACCAATCATGGACTCGCTAAGGAGCAGCACTGAAATGACCTGGTGGGTAAAACAAAAATAGGACTAGCTCTGAGGAGGTGGTAACTTTACTGACCGCAATCCCTACTCCTAACACCAACACTAGAAATAGCCGTGGAGCGTTCCTATCTCTGCCTAGACGCCTCTGCACAGCCTAAGAACTAGCTACCCCTGAAGATGGAAACGGAAAGCTATCTCGCCTCAGAGAAACCCCCAAAGGAAGATAGCCCCCCCACAAATATTGACGGTGAGTGGAGAGGGAAAATGACAAACTCAGAAATGAAACTAGATTTTTTAGCAAAGGAGGCCAAACTATCTAAATAGACAGAGATAGAAAAGGTTGCTGTGCGGTCAGTATAAAAACTAAAATTCCACGCAGAGTTTACAAAAATAACCACCACACCGACTCACGGTGTGGAGGGGCAAATCTGTGACCCCAGAGCTTCCAACTAGCCGGAATATTTCATAATGACAAGCTGGACAAAAGAGACATAAATTAAACTGAACAGAAGGTCATAAGCAGGGAAACACCCAAAAAGTAGCAGACTTATCTTAATCTGAAAATGGACTGGCCAACAGAGAACTTCCAGGAAAGGACTGAATCCACAGGAAATACATTGACAGCTGGCATCCACTACAGCCAAAAGCCCAGTTAAATAACAAGGCCAGGAAACCGATTAGTGAACGCAGCTGAAAAAGTACTACTTGAAACCACCAGAGGGAGCCCAAGAGTAGAACTCCCAAAAATACCATTAGCAACCACAGGATGGAGCCCAAGAACGGAATTCACAACAGTACCCCCCCTTGAGGAGGGGTCACCGAACCCTCACCAGAGCCCCCAGGCCGATCGGGACGAGCCAAATGAAAAGCACGTACCAAATCGGCAGCATGGACATCGGAGGCAAAAACCCAAGAGTTATCCTCGTGGCCATAACCCTTCCACTTGACCAGATACTGAAGTTTCCACCTTGAAAGACGAGAATCCAGAATCTTCTCCACCACATATTCCAGCTCCCCCTCAACCAACACCGGAGCAGGAGGGTCAACGGAGGGAACCATGGGCACCACATATCTCCGCAACAAAGATCTATGGAACACATTATGAATGGAAAACGAAGCTGGAAGGGCCAGACGAAAAGACACCGGATTGATAATTTCCGAAATCCTATAAGGACCAATAAAACGAGGTTTGAACTTAGGGGAAGAGACCTTCATAGGAACATGACGAGAAGACAACCAGACCAAATCCCCAACCTGAAGCTGGGGACCAACACACCGACGGCGGTTAGCAAAACTTTGAGCCGTTTCCTGAGACAATGTTAAATTGTCCACCACATGAGTCCAAATCCGCTGCAACCTGTCCACCACAGAATCTACCCCAGGACAGTCCAAAGGCTCAACCTGCCCTGAAGAAAAACGAGGATGAAAACCAAAATTGCAAAAAAAAGGCGAAACCAAAGTAGCCGAACTAGCCCGATTATTAAGGGCAAACTCGGCCAACGGCAAGAAGGTAACCCAATCATCCTGATCAGCAGACACAAAGCATCTCAAGTAGGTTTCCAAGGTCTGATTGGTTCGCTCCGTCTGTCCATTTGTCTGAGGGTGAAACGCCGAAGAAAAAGACAAATTAATGCCCATTCTACCACAAAAGGACCGCCAAAACCTAGAAACAAACTGGGTACCTCTGTCAGACACAATATTCTCCGGAATACCATGCAAACGAACCACATGCTGGAAAAACAAAGGAACCAAATCAGAGGAGGAAGGCAACTTAGGCAAAGGTACCAGATGGACCATTTTAGAAAACCGGTCACAAGCTACCCAGATGACAGACATCTTCTGAGACACAGGAAGATCAGAAATAAAATCCATGGAAATATGCGTCCAGGGCCTCTCAGGGATAGGCAAGGGCAAAAGCAACCCACTAGCACGAGAACAGCAGGGCTTAGCCCGGGCACAAATCCCACAGGACTGCACGAAGGAACGCACATCCCGTGACAAAGAAGGCCACCAAAAGGACCTGGCAACCAAATCTCTGGTTCCAAAGATCCCAGGATGACCAGCCAACACCGAACAATGGATCTCAGAAATCACCTTACTAGTCCATCTATCAGGAACAAACAATTTCCCCACAGGACAGCGGTCGGGTCTATCAGCCTGAAACTCCTGAAGCACCCGCCGCAAATCAGGGGAGATAGCAGAAAGAATCATTCCCTCCTTGAGAATACCAGCCGGCTCACGGACTCCAGGAGAATCAGGCAAAAAACTCCTAGACAAGGCATCAGCCTTCACATTCTTAGATCCCGGAAGATACGAGACCACAAAATCAAAACGGGAGAAAAACAAAGACCACCGAGCCTGTCTAGGATTCAAGCGCTTGGCCGACTCAAGGTAAATAAGATTCTTATGGTCGGTCAAGACCACAACACGATGCTTGGCTCCCTCAAGCCAATGTCGCCACTCCTCGAATGCCCACTTCATAGCCAACAACTCCCGATTGCCGACATCATAATTACGCTCAGCAGGCGAAAACTTTCTGGAGAAGAAAGCACATGGCTTCAACACAGAGCCATCAGAACTTCTCTGAGACAGAACAGCTCCTGCCCCAATCTCAGAAGCGTCAACCTCAACCTGAAAAGGGAGAGAAACATCTGGCTGACGCAACACAGGGGCAGAAGTAAAACGACGCTTAAGCTCCTGAAAGGCCTCCACAGCCGCAGAGGACCAATTCACCACATCTGCACCTTTCTTGGTCAAATCGGTCAGAGGTTTAACCACAGTAGAAAAATTAGCAATGAAGCGGCGATAAAAATTAGCAAAGCCCCAAAATTTTTGAAGGCTCTTCACAGATGTGGGCCGAGTCCAATCATAAATAGCCTGGACCTTAACAGGGTCCATTTAAATAGCCGAGGGAGAAAAAATGAACCCCAGAAAAGAAACCTTCTGAACTCCAAAAAGGCACTTGGACCCCTTCACAAACAGAGTATTAGCACGAAGAATCTGAAATACCATCCTGACCTGCTTCACATGAGTCTCCCAATCATCAGAAAAAAACAAAATATCATCCAAATATACAATCATAAATTTATCCAAATACTCCCGGAAAATATCATGCATAAAGGACTGAAACACAGATGGAGCATTAGAGAGCCCGAAAGGCATCACAAGATATTCAAAATGGCCTTCGGGCGTATTAAATGCTGTTTTCCATTCATCACCCTGTTTGATGCGGACCAGATTATACGCCCCTCGAAGGTCAATCTTGGTAAACCAGCTAGCCCCTTTAATCCGAGCAAACAAATCAGAGAGCAAAGGCAAAGGGTACTGGAATTTGACCGTGATCTTATTGAGAAGGCGATAATCTATACAGGGCCTCAAGGAGCCATCCTTCTTGGCAACAAAAAAGAACCCCGCTCCCAACGGTGACGAAGACGGGCGAATATGCCCCTTCTCCAAGGACTCCTTTACATAAGTCCGCATAGCGGCATGCTCTGGCACAGACAGATTGAAAAGTCGACCCTTAGGGAACTTACAGCCAGGAATCAAATTAATAGCGCAATCACAGTCCCTATGAGGAGGCAGAGGACTGGATTTAGGCTCCTCAAATATATCCTGGAAATCTGACAAAAACTCAGGAACCTCAGAAGAAGGGGACGAGGAAATTGACATCAGAGGAATGTCACTATGTATCCCCTGACAACCCCAACTAGTCACGGACATAGATTTCCAATCCAGCAGTGGATTATGTACCTGTAACCATGGAAACCCCAGCACAACCACATCATGCAAATTATGCAACACCAAAAAGCGAATATTTTCCTGATGTGCTGGAGCCATGTTCATGGCTAACTGTGTCCAGTACTGAGGTTTATTCTTGGCCAACGGCGTAGCATCAATCCCCCTCAAGGGAATAGGACTCTGCAAAGGCTCCAAGGAAAAATCACCCTCTTGGCAAATTCTAGGTCCATTAAGTTCAGGGCAGCGCCAGAATCCACAAATGCCATTACAGAAAAGGACGACAATGAGCAAATCAGGGTAATAGACAAGAGAAATTTAGGCTGTACAGTACTGATGGTAACCGACTTAGCAACCCTCTTAGTTCGCTTCGGGCAGTCAGAGATAGCATGAGTAGCGTCACCACAGTAAAAACACAGCCCATTCTGACGTCTGAACTCCTGCCGTTCTGCTCTCGTCAAAACTCTATCGCATTGCATAGGCTCTGAACTCTGCCCAGAGGACACCGCCATATGGTGCACCACCTTACATTGCCGTAAGTGCCGATCAATCTGAATAGCCAGAGACATTGATTCGTTCAAACCAGCAGGCGTGGGAAACCCCACCATAACATCTTTAAGAGCTTCAGAAAGACCCTTTCTGAAAATAGCCGCCAGGGCATCCTCATTCCATTTTGTAAGCACAGACCACTTTCTAAATTTCTGACAATATATCTCTACCGCTTCCTGACCTTGACACAGAGCCAGCAAAATTTTTCTGCCTGATCCACAGAATTGGGTTCGTCATAAAGCAGTCCAAGTGCTTGAAAAAACGAATCTATATTGAGCAATGCAGGATTACCTGGCTCAAGGGAGAATGCCCAGTCCTGCGGGTCGCCACGCAGCAGAGAAATAACAATCTTCACCTGCTGAATGGGGTCACCAGAGGAACGGGGTCTCAGAGCAAAAAATAATCTGCAATTATTTTTAAAATTCAAAAACCTAGATCTATCCCCAGAAAACAAATCAGGAATAGGAATTCTAGGCTCAGAAACAGGAGTTTGAATAACATAGTCTTGGATACTCTGTACCCTGGCAGCGAGATGATCAACACGCGCAGACAGACCCTGAACCTCCATATCAGCACCCAGCTCCTGCACCATCCAAAAATCAAGGGGAAAAAAAAAAGAACGAAACAAGCAACAGAAAAAAAAAAAAAAATGACTCAGAACTTTCTCTTCCCTCTTTTGAGATGCATTTAACACATTGTGGGCCAGCTGTACAGTTATGACCTGGTGGGTACGGAGCGGTACTGAGATGACCTGGTGGGCAAAACCAATCATGGACTCGCTAAGGAGCAGCACTGAAATGACCTGGTGGGTAAAACAAAAATAGGACTAGCTCTGAGGAGGTGGTAACTTTACTGACCGCAATCCCTACTCCTAACACCAACACTAGAAATAGCCGTGGAGCATTCCTATCTCTGCCTAGACGCCTCTGCACAGCCTAAGAACTAGCTACCCCTGAAGATGGAAACGGAAAGCTATCTCGCCTCAGAGAAACCCCCAAAGGAAGATAGCCCCCCCACAAATATTGACGGTGAGTGGAGAGGGAAAATGACAAACTCAGAAATAAAACTAGATTTTTTAGCAAAGGAGGCCAAACTATCTAAATAGACAGAGATAGAAAAGGTTGCTGTGCGGTCAGTATAAAAACTAAAATTCCATGCAGAGTTTACAAAAATAACCACCACACCGACTCACGGTGTGGAGGGGCAAATCTGCGACCCCAGAGCTTCCAACTAGCCGGAATATTTCATAATGACAAGTTGGACAAAAGAGACATAAATTAAACTGAACAGAAGGTCATAAGCAGGAAAACACCCAAAAAGTATCAGACTTATCTTAAGCTGAAAATGGACTGGCCAACAGAGAACTTCCAGGAAAGGACTGAATCCACAGGAAATACATTGACAGCTGGCTGTCATGAATCCCAATGGCTAGGGATAGCACAGGACAAGCAAAGTACAAATATATTACGGACGAGCTCTAGGGTGATGGAACCTGGGCTGACCGCTGCCCTACGCCTGACAAACGCAACTAGAGATAGCCAGGGAGCGTGCCTACGGTGGTTCTAGACGCCACGCACCAGCCTAAGAGCTAACTAGCACTGCAGAGAAAATAAAGACCTCACTTGCCTCCAGCGGAATGAACCCCAAAAGATATAGTTGCCCCCCACATGTATTGACGGTGAAATGAGAGGAAGGCACACACATAGAGATGATATATATAGTTTTAGCAAATTGAGGCCCGCTGTAAACTAGAAAGCAGAACGATACAAAAGGGGACTGAGCGGTCAGCAAAAAACCCTAATCAAAAAAACCATCCTGAGATTACAAGAACCCATGTGCCAACTCATGGCACATGGGGAGAACCTCAGTCCACTAGAGCTACCAGCTAGCATAGAGACATAATAAGCAAGCTGGACAAAAAACCAAACAACTGAAAATCAGCACTTAGCTTATCCTGAAAGATCTGGGAGCAGGTAGGCAGGAACCAAACAGAGCACATCTGAATACATTGATAGCCGGCAAGGGAAATGACAGAAAGGCCAGGTAAAATAGGAAACACCCAGCCACTGATGGACAGGTGGAAACCAAAGGCCGCAACCCACCAAAGTCACCCAGTACCAGCAGTAACCACCAGAGGGAGCCCACAAACAGAATCCACAACAGTACCCCCCCCTTGAGGAGGGGTCACCGAACCCTCACGAGAACCCCCAGGGCGATCAGGGTGAGCTCTATGGAAGGCGCGGACCATATCAGTCGCATGAACATCGGAGGTGACCACCCAGGAATTATCCTCCTGACCATAACCCTTCCACTTAACCAAATACTGGAGTTTGCGTCTGGAAACACGAGAATCCAAGATCTTCTCAACAACATACTCCAATTCTCCCTCCACCAGCACCGGAGCAGGAGGCTCAACCGAAGGAACAACGGGCACCTCATACCTCCGCAACAACGACCGATGGAACACATTATGAATAGCAAACGATGCTGGGAGATCCAAACGAAAAGATACAGGGTTAAGAATCTCCGAGATCCTATAAGGACCGATGAACCGAGGCTTGAACTTAGGAGAAGAGACCTTCATAGGGACAAAACGAGAAGACAACCACACCAAATCCCCAACAAGAAGTCGGGGACCCACGCGGCGACGGCGATTAGCAAACTGCTGAGTCTTCTCCTGAGATAACTTCAAATTGTCCACCACCTGATTCCAAATCTGATGTAGCCTGTCCACCACCACGTCCACTCCAGGACAATCCGAAGGCTCCACCTGACCAGAGGAAAAACGAGGATGAAACCCCGAATTACAAAAAAAAGGAGAGACCAACGTGGCCGAACTAGCCCGATTATTAAGAGCAAATTCGGCCAGTGGCAAAAAAGCAACCCAGTCATCTTGATCAGCAGAAACAAAACACCTCAAATAAGATTCCAAGGTCTGATTAGTTCGCTCCGTCTGGCCATTCGTCTGAGGATGGAATGCAGACGAGAAAGACAAATCAATGCCCATCTTGGCACAAAACGTCCGCCAAAATCTAGACACAAACTGGGATCCCCTGTCAGAAACGATATTCTCCGGAATCCCATGCAAACGAACCACGTTCTGAAAAAATAAAGGGACCAACTCAGAGGAGGAAGGCAACTTAGGCAAGGGCACCAAATGAACCATCTTAGAAAAGCGGTCACACACAACCCAGATAACGGACATTTTCTGTGAAACCGGGAGATCAGAAATAAAATCCATGGAAATGTGCGTCCAAGGCCTCTTCGGGATGGGCAAGGATAACAACAACCCACTGGCCCGAGAACAGCAAGGCTTAGCTCGAGCACACACTTCACAAGACTGCACAAAGGTACGCACATCCCTAGACAAGGAAGGCCACCAAAAAGACCTGGCCACCAAGTCTCTAGTACCAAATATTCCAGGATGACCAGCCAACACAGAAGAATGGACCTCGGAGATGACTCTACTGGTCCAATCATCCGGAACAAACAGTCTTTCTGGTGGACAACGATCCGGTTTATCCACCTGAAACTCCTGCAATGCACGTCGCAAGTCTGGGGATACGGCGGACAATATTACCCCTTCCCTAAGGATACCAGTAGGCCCAGAGTCTCCAGGAGAGTCAGGCACAAAACTCCTGGAAAGAGCATCTGCCTTCACATTCTTTGAACCTGGCAGGTATGAAACCACGAAATTGAAACGAGAAAAAAACAACGACCAACGAGCCTGTCTAGGATTCAAACGCCTGGCAGACTCAAGGTAAATGAGATTCTTGTGATCAGTCAAGACCACCACACGATGTTTAGCACCCTCAAGCCAATGACGCCACTCCTCAAATGCCCACTTCATGGCCAAAAGCTCCCGATTACCCACATCATAATTGCGCTCGGCGGGCGAGAATTTTCTAGAGAAGAATGCACATGGCTTCATCACCGAGCCATTAGAACTTCTCTGTGACAAAACCGCCCCCGCTCCAATCTCGGAAGCATCAACCTCAACCTGAAAAGGAAGTGAAACATCTGGTTGACACAACACAGGAGCAGAAGAAAACCGGCGCTTAAGTTCCTGAAAGGCCTCCACGGCCGCAGGAGACCAATCAGCAACATCAGCACCCTTTTTAGTCAAATCAGTCAAAGGTTTAACAATACTGGAAAAATTAGCAATGAACCGACGATAAAAATTAGCAAACCCCAAGAACTTCTGAAGGCTCTTAACAGATGTAGGTTGTGTCCAGTCACAAATCGCCTGAACCTTGACGGGATCCATCTCAATAGTAGAAGGAGAAAAAATGTACCCCAAAAAAGAAATCTTCTGGACTCCGAAGAGACACTTTGAGCCCTTCACAAACAGAGAATTGGCCCGCAGAACCTGAAACACCTTCCTGACCTGTAGAACATGAGACTCCCAGTCATCAGAAAACACCAAAATATCATCCAAATACACAATCATAAACTTATCCAGATATTCACGGAAAATATTGTGCATAAAGGACTGAAAGACTGACGGAGCATTGGAGAGTCCAAAAGGCATTACCAAATACTCAAAATGGCCCTCAGGCGTATTAAATGCGGTTTTCCACTCATCACCCTGTTTTATCCGCACCAGATTATACGTACCGCGAAGATCTATCTTAGTGAACCACCTAGCCCCCTTAATGCGAGCAAACAAATCAGTCAATAATGGCAATGGATACTGATACTTGACTGTAATCTTATTCAGAAGGCGATAATCTATACAAGGCCTCAGGGAACCATCTTTTTTTGCCACAAAAAAAAAACCTGCTCCCAGAGGGGACGAAGATGGACGAATATGTCCCTTTTCCAAGGACTCCTTAATATAATTCCGCATAGCAGTATGCTCTGGTAGTGACAGATTAAATAAACGACCCTTAGGGAACTTACTGCCAGGAATCAATTCTATAGCACAGTCACAATCTCTATGCGGAGGGAGCGAATTGAGCTTAGGCTCCTCAAAAACATCCCTATAGTCAGACAAAAACGCAGGGATCTCAGAAGGAGTAGATGAAGCGATTGAAATCGGAGGTGCATCATCATGAACCCCCTGACATCCCCAGCTTAACACAGACATTGTTTTCCAGTCCAGGACAGGATTATGAGTTTGTAACCATGGCAGACCAAGCACTAGTACATCATGTAAATTATAAAGTACAAGGAAGCGAATCACCTCCTGATGAACGGGAGTCATGCGCATGGTCACTTGTGTCCAATACTGCGGTTTATTCATAGCCAATGGTGTAGAGTCAATTCCCTTCAGAGGAATAGGAACTTCCAGAGGTTCCAGACTAAAACCGCAGCGTTTCGCAAATGACCAATCCATAAGACTCAGGGCAGCGCCCGAATCCACATAGGCATCGACGGAAATGGAAGACAGTGAAAAAATCAGAGTCACAGACAAAATGAACTTAGGCTGCAGAGTACCAATGGCAAAAGATTTATCAACCCTTTTTGTGCGTTTAGAGCATGCTGATATAACATGAGCTGAATCACCACAATAGAAACACAATCCATTTTTCCGCCTATAATTTTGCCGTTCACTTCTGGACTGAATTCTATCACATTGCATAGTCTCAGGTGCCTGTTCAGAAGACACCGCCAACTGGTGCACGGGTTTGCGCTCCCGTAAACGCCGATCAATCTGAATGGCCATAGCCATAGACTCATTCAGACCTGTAGGCGTAGGGAACCCCACCATAATATCCTTAATGGCCTCAGAAAGACCATTTCTGAAGTTTGCAGCCAGGGCGCACTCATTCCACTGAGTAAGCACCGACCATTTCCGAAACTTCTGACAATATATCTCCGCTTCATCATGCCCCTGACAGAGGGCTAATAAAGCCTTTTCAGCCTGAATCTCCAGGTTAGGTTCCTCATAGAGCAATCCCAATGCCAGAAAAAACGCATCCACACTGAGCAATGCAGGATCCCCTGGTGCCAATGCAAATGCCCAATTCTGAGGGTCGCCCCGCAGGAAAGATATTACAATCTTGACCTGTTGAGCAGGGTCTCCAGAGGAGCGAGATTTTAAAGAAAGAAACAATTTACAATTGTTCCTGAAATTCAGGAAGGTAGATCTATCTCCAGAAAAGAACTCTGGAATAGGAATTCTAGGTTCAGACATGGGAGTGTGAACAACAAAATCCTGTATGTTTTGAACTTTTGCCGCGAGATTACTCAGGCTGGAAGCCAAACTCTGGACATCCATGTTAAACAGCTAAGATCAGAGCCATTCAAGGGTTAAGAGGAGGTAAGAAGCAGCTAGACAGCAATTAAGGGCTAGGCAGCAAAACTCTGAAGGGAAAAAAAAAAAAAAAAAAAATTCCCTTAAACACTTCTCTTTCTCCTGCTTCAGCCCAAACAATTAACACTTTGTGGGCCGGCTATACTGTCATGAATCCCAATGGCTAGGGATAGCACAGGACAAGCAAAGTACAAATATATTACGGACGAGCTCTAGGGTGATGGAACCTGGGCTGACCGCTGCCCTACGCCTGACAAACGCAACTAGAGATAGCCAGGGAGCGTGCCTACGGTGGTTCTAGACGCCACGCACCAGCCTAAGAGCCAACTAGCACTGCAGAGAAAATAAAGACCTCACTTGCCTCCAGCGGAATGAACCCCAAAAGATATAGTTGCCCCCCACATGTATTGACGGTGAAATGAGAGGAAGGCACACACATAGAGATGATATATATAGTTTTAGCAAATTGAGGCCCGCTGTAAACTAGAAAGCAGAACGATACAAAAGGGGACTGAGCGGTCAGCAAAAAACCCTAATCAAAAAAACCATCCTGAGATTACAAGAACCCATGTGCCAACTCATGGCACATGGGGAGAACCTCAGTCCACTAGAGCTACCAGCTAGCATAGAGACATAATAAGCAAGCTGGACAAAAAACCAAACAACTGAAAATCAGCACTTAGCTTATCCTGAAAGATCTGGGAGCAGGTAGGCAGGAACCAAACAGAGCACATCTGAATACATTGATAGCCGGCAAGGGAAATGACAGAAAGGCCAGGTAAAATAGGAAACACCCAGCCACTGATGGACAGGTAGAAACCAAAGGCCGCAACCCACCAAAGTCACCCAGTACCAGCAGTAACCACCAGAGGGAGCCCACAAACAGAATCCACAACAGCTGGCATCCACTACAGCCAAAAGCCCAGTTAAATAACAAGGCCAGGAAACCGATTAGTGAACGCAGCTGCTAAGTACCACTTGAAACCACCAGAGGGAGCCCAAGAGCAGAACTCCCAAAAATACCATTAGCAACCACAGGATGGAGCCCAAGAACGGAATTCACAACACATTATACATCGGAAGGGGTACGGTCCTGAGGAGAGGATGTGGGTTCCAGCTTCTGACATCCGTGCTGCCAGACTGGTTCGGACCTTTCATGTGGCACACCCACATAAACTAGGCCCTGAGGTTCCGGAGGTCCCTCGTAGAAGTGGGGTACTGTCACAGAGTTACCGCAACAGAGTAGTGCCAGAAGACTGCAGCATCTGATGGCTCCTGCTTCGCCACCGAGAAGAAGCACTTCTCTGTTGTATTAAATCTGTTTGTTTTCTTTCAGCAGGACAGGGGTTAAGCGGCCATGTGGAAATCCCTGCATTCAGCTGTGCTAGGTTAGCCACTTCTCTCTCCTATAAAAGCTAGGTCTTCTGGCCAGGTCCTTGTCTGAGTTAGGACGCTACATAGACCTGGAGAGGAGTAGTTGTGGATGAGGAGAGCTGGATTTTATTGTGCGACTGTTGCTTGGTTTGTACACTTGGAAATTCCTCATCCTTACCTGCCTTATTTTCTTCCCCCATCCTTCACACCCTGGTGAATACCTTTGTTATTTGTCAGAGTATATTTTGTGTGAGTGGAATTTTTACCCTTTTACCCTTGGTGGGTGTACTACGGTACACAGTAGCGCCTCTCTTCCCAGGGTGGGTGAGGGGGACAGACGCAAGGCTGCAGTTAGGAGATAGGGTAAGGGTGGAGACCCCGGCATCCTCGCCATCTGAGGTATCCCGCGGAACAGGGCGAGTTAGGGAGCCCCCTAGTGCTAGGGCCAGGGAAGGTACCCTTGGTCCCAGTTTACTCGCCAGTCCTATCGTGACAATCATGTAGAGACAGACCCTGATTCTGGCGAAGCATCACTGGATTGCTTAGTTTAGTTTTTATAAAATCACTGTTTTATCAGCAGGAGATTATCATTAGAGGACTATTAAACTTGCTGCCAGATAGCCAAGCATATTCATGAGCTCTGAAAAAATTCCTCCCACTAGTGATTGGCAGTTTTCTGTGTACATTGTGCATAGGCAGAAAGCTGCCAATCAGTGGTGTTGGAGGGGTTATACAGGGCTCAGCATTCAGAGAATTTTATCAAAATTACAGCAAGCAGCCCAGTAAGTGACACATCTCTGGAATCAGGGTCTCAGTCCCGAGATTATGCTGCTCTCAGATGGGGTAGCAAAAATCTGGTAACATATTCCCTTTAATGTAGCCCACAGTTTATGAGAATATATATTCTGTATAAGTCTTGTGAATAATTTCTTAGTCACGAAATAAAAATGCAATATATATTCACCAGGGTTATGCATAGCTCTCTTTCGGGAGCATGGATAGAACAGGCCTGTGCTTTTTGTCTGGCACCTATATAAATACATGTCCATCAAGTGATCAGTATGAAGCCTGGACTATATAAAAACAATATCATGGCTCGTGAAAACACAGACAATGGATTTTATTAGAAATCAGGGAAAAGTTATAGTACTGACGTTGTATATAATCAGTAGTGTGACAACTGCTTCACCTTTCTAATTAGAGTATGAATATTACAGCATGTCCTAAGCATGGAACTTTTCATGGCTTAAGTCAGACATTAGGTCCAATGCAATGATGTAGGTTATGCAAACCTTAGCGACAAAGTCAATTTTTATTTTTGTGTTTTCATTTTTTCCTACTTTATTCCAAAAGTCATAACTTTATTATTTTTCAATTGTAGCCATATGAGGGATTGTATTTTTTGCAAGATGAGTTGTGATTTTGAGTGACAATATTCACTTTATTATATAATATGCTGAAAAATAGAAAAAAAATCCAGGAAGAATTAAAAAGTGAAAAAGACACAATTCCACCTTTGTTTTTTTTTAGGTTTCGCATGAATTGTGTGGTTAAAATGACCTCAAAACATGATTCTCCAGGTTAGCATAATTATGGCAATACTAAAACTGTTTTAGTGCTTTAAAAAAATTCTGAATCTTGTTAACAAAATTGGTTTCTATTGCCATTTTCATGACTTTTTATTTTTTCAATGATAGTGCTATATAATGGGCTTGTTTTCTGCATATTTACTTGAATTTTTGAATGGTACTATTTTGGAGTATATGTGAAATTTTGATTGCATTTTATTCCTTTTTTTGAAAGAGTTCCAGAGAACAAAAAATGGCAATTTTAGCATTTTGATTCTTTATTACATTTACCATATCAGTTAAATTATTTTACATTTTCATATATCAGACTTTTACAGATGTGGCAATATAAAATGTGCTTTTTCTATTTGTTTATTTTTAATTCAGGACATGGGGTTGATTTACTTTATTTCCTAATTTTAAATTTTTTTCTTCTTCTTTGCACAATATTTTTTAATCCCAATAGGGGACTTGAACCTGTGAACAGCTGCAACCTGCACTTTGAGCCCAGCTGCTAGGGGGAAATCAGCTTTATTCCACCCGGCAGTGTTCAGCATTCAGTCACCACTTTGTGTAAAGAGAGCGGCTTTTGTACCGGCTATGACTGACAGCGGCTCAGCATTAGGGCCAGCTGTCAGTCATTGCCAGGGGCGCGGTGATACACAAAGTGGTGACTGAACGCTGGTGGGGGGGAATAAAGTTAATTTCCTTCCAGCAATGGGGGTCAAAGTGCGGGCACAGAGCAGGTTCAGAACACTATTAACCTGCAGATTTACCCCATATTTGCATGTTAATAGCATTTTTTCACATGACAGGTTCACTTTAATACTCTTAATTCCATTTAAGATTCATCTTCAGATTCCCCACAACAGGTATCTTTGATTTGCAAGTACTGTCCATATCCAGACTTAAAAAAAGTGGATAATTTCTGTTCTTGAAAGGCTGGCATTGTACTTTTTGTGGAATATTATAACCAACTAGGCAGACAGGTATACTCTAGAATAAAATGTTGTGGGCATTCACATATGATGATTAAAGGGAACCTGTCACCCCCAAAATGGAAGGTGAGCTAAGCACACCGGCATCAGGGGCTTATCTACAGCATTCTGTATCCTAAAAGATGAGAAAAAGAGGTTAAATTATACTCACCTGGGCGGGCGGTACGATCCGATGGGCGTCGCGTGTTATGACCCCAATGGCAGAGGGTCTCAGAAATAATTACTAAGTCTGCAAACACAAAAAACCAGCTCATAGGGCAGTGGTAACTGAGCTGACCATATATCTAATCCTAGCACCACAAATAGCAGCAGCCGGGGAACGTGCCTATGTTGGTTCTAGACGTCTCGCGCCAGCCGGAGAACTAACTAACCCTAGAAGGGAAAAGAAAGACCTTTCTTGCCTCCAGAGAAAAGACCCCAAAAGTTGGATACAAGCCCCCAACAAATAATAACGGTGAGGTAAGAGGAAAAGACAAACGTAAGAATGAGCTAGGTATTTAGCAAAGAGAGGCCCACTAGCTAATAGCAGAATATAGTAAGATGACTTATATGGTCAGCAAAAACGCTATCAAAATATCCACGCTGGATATTCAAGAACCCCCCGAACCGTCTAACGGCCCGGGGGGAGAACACCAGCCCCCTAGAGCTTCCAGCAAAGTCAGGAATCACATTTAGTACAAGCTGGACAAAAATAAAAGCAAAGCAAATAACCAAAAAACAAAGAAGCAAGACTTAGCTTAATTTTGCACGAACCAGGACCAGCAGACAGGAGCAAACAGCAAGGATCTGAATACAACGATGCCAGGCACTGGACTAAGGATCCAGGAAGTTTATATAGCAACACCCCTGGACTAACGACCCAGGTGGGTGCCAAACTGAGGAAAGACAATCCCAGAGTCATATCACTAGTAACCACAAGAGGGAGCCAAAAAGTCTAATTCACAACAGTACCCCCCCCTTAAGGAGGGTCACCGAACCCTCACCAAGACCACCAGGGCGATCAGGATGAGCAGCGTGAAAGGCACGAACTAAATCGGCCACATGCACATCAGAAGCAACCACCCAGGAATTATCCTCCTGACCATAGCCCTTCCACTTGACCAGATACTGAAGCCTCCGTCTGGAGAGACGAGAATCCAAGATCTTCTCCACCACGTACTCCAACTCGCCCTCAACCAAGACCGGAGCAGGAGGTTCAACAGAAGGAACCACAGGTACAACGTACCGCCACAACAAAGACCTATGGAACACGTTGTGAATGGCAAACGACACCGGAAGATCCAAGCGAAAGGACACAGGATTAAGGATTTCCAATATCTTGTAAGGACCGATGAAGCGAGGCTTAAATTTAGGAGAGGAGACCTTCATAGGAACAAATCGAGAAGACAGCCATACCAAATCCCCAACACGAAGTCGGGGACCCACACCGCGGCGGCGGTTGGCAAAACGCTGAGCCTTCTCCTGTGACAACTTTAAGTTGTCCACCACATGATTCCAGATCTGCTGCAACCTATCCACCACAGAATCTACCCCAGGACAGTCAGAAGGCTCCACATGTCCCGAGGAAAAACGAGGATGGAAACCAGAGTTGCAGAAAAATGGCAAAACCAAAGTAGCGGAACTAGCCCGATTATTAAGGGCAAACTCAGCCAACGGCAAGAAGGTCACCCAATCATCCTGATCTGCCGAAACAAAACACCTCAAATAAGCCTCCAGAGTCTGATTAGTTCGCTCCGTTTGTCCATTAGTCTGAGGATGAAAGGCAGACGAAAACGACAAATCAATGCCCATCCTAGCACAAAAGGATCGCCAGAACCTGGAAACAAACTGGGATCCTCTGTCAGACACAATATTCTCAGGAATGCCGTGTAAACGAACCACATTCTGAAAGAACACAGGAACCAGATCGGAAGAGGAAGGCAGCTTAGGCAAAGGCACCAAATGGACCATTTTAGAAAAGCAATCACATACCACCCAGATGACAGACATGCCCTGAGACACCGGGAGATCTGAAATGAAATCCATGGAAATGTGTGTCCAAGGCCTCTTCGGGACAGGCAAGGGCAAGAGCAACCCGCTGGCACGAGAACAGCAAGGCTTAGCTCGAGCACAAGTCCCACCGGACTGCACAAATGACCGCACATCCCGTGACAAGGAAGGTTACCAAAAGGACCTAGCCACCAGATCTCTGGTGCCAAAAATTCCCGGATGCCCTGCCAACACCGAGGAATGAACCTCGGAAATGACTCTGCTGGTCCACTTATCAGGAACAAACAGTCTGTCAGGTGGACAAGAGTCAGGTCTACCAGCCTGAAATCTCTGCAACACACGTCGCAAATCAGGAGAAATGGCCGACAAGATAACTCCCTCTTTAAGAATACCAACTGGTTCTGCGACTCCAGGAGAGTCAGGCACAAAGCTCCTTGAAAGAGCATCAGCCTTCACATTCTTTGAACCTGGTAAATACGAGACCACAAAGTCAAAACGGGAGAAAAACAATGACCAGCGGGCCTGTCTAGGATTCAGGCGTTTAGCAGACTCGAGATACATCAAATTTTTGTGATCAGTCAAGACCACCACACGATGCTTAGCACCCTCGAGCCAATGACGCCACTCCTCAAATGCCCACTTCATGGCCAGCAACTCCCGATTGCCAACATCATAATTCCGCTCAGCAGGCGAAAACTTCCTAGAGAAGAAAGCACATGGTCTCATTACCGAGCAACCAGGGCCTCTCTGCGACAAAACGGCCCCTGCCCCAATCTCAGAAGCATCCACTTCGACCTGAAAGGGAAGTGAGACATCAGGCTGGCACAAAACAGGCGCCGAAGTAAACCGGCGCTTCAACTCTTGGAACGCCTCCACGGCTGCAGGAGCCCAGTTAGCAACATCAGAACCTTTCTTGGTCATATCCGTCAAAGGTTTAACAACGCTAGAAAAATTAGCGATAAAACGACGGTAGAAGTTAGCAAAACCCAAGAACTTCTGAAGACTCTTAACTGACGTGGGTTGAGTCCAATCATGAATAGCTCGGACCTTGACTGGGTCCATCTCCACAGCAGAAGGGGAAAAAATAAACCCCAAAAAGGGAACTGTTGTGAAATTGGATTTTGGGCTCCCCCGGTGGCCACTGGTGGAATTGAACTGGTGTGCATCATCCTCTCTGTTCACCTGTTTCCATCAGGATGTGGGAGTCGCTATTTAGCCTTGCTCCTCTGTCACTTCCATGCCGGTCAACATTGTAATCAGAAGCCTTTCTGTGCATGTTCCTGCTGCTAGACAACTTCCAGCTAAGTTGGACTTTAGTCCTTGTTTGTTTTTGCATTTTGTTCCAGTTCACAGCTGTAGTTTCGTTTCTGTGTCTGGAAAGCTCTTGTGATCTGAAATTGCCACTCTGATGTTATGAGTTAATACTAGAGTCTTAAAGTAATTTCAGGATGGGTTTTGATAGGGTTTTCAGCTGACCATGAAAGTGCCCTTTCTGTCTTCCTGCTATCTAGTAAGCGGACCTCAATTTTGCTAAACCTATTTTCATACTACGTTTGTCATTTCATCTAAAATCACCGCCAATATTTGTGGGGGCCTCTGTCTGCCTTTCGGGGAAATTTCTCTAGAGGTGAGCCAGGACTATATTTTCCTCTGCCAGGATTAGTTAGTCCTCCGGCCGGCGCTGGGCGTCTAGGGATAAAAACGCAGGCTACGCTACCCGGCTACTGTTAGTTGTGCGGCAGGTTTAGTTCATGGTCAGTTTAGTTTCCATCCTTCCAAGAGCTAGTTCTTATGTTTGCGGGGCTATGTTCTCTTGCCATTGAGAACCATAACAGTTTGACCGGCCACAAAAGGGTTAAATTAATTGACAGAGAAAGGAGAGAAAAGAGAAGTCTGCTGAAGATTTTTTTTTTTTTTTTTTCAGTTCTGAGTGTGCTTGTAATTGAATCTCTTGCAAGTCTGCCTATATTGCAGCCTTTCTCTCTCTCTCCTTCTAATCCTGGAATGGCTCTGTGTTCACCTGTTTAAAATGGATATTCAGAGTTTAGCTGCAGGTTTGAATAATCTCACCACGAAAGTTCAAAATTTACAAGATTTTGTTGTTCATGTTCCTATATCTGAACCTAGAATTCCTTTGCCTGAATTTTTCTCGGGGAATAGATCTTGCTTTCAAAATTTCAAAAATAATTGCAAGTTGTTTTTGTCCCTGAAATCTCGCTCTGCTGGAGATCCTGCTCAGCAGGTCAGGATTGTGATTTCCTTGCTCCGGGGCGACCCTCAGGATTGGGCTTTTGCATTGGCTCCAGGGGATCCTGCGTTGCTCAATGTGGATGCATTTTTTCTGGCCTTGGGGTTGCTTTATGAGGAACCACAGTTAGAACTTCAGGCGGAAAAGGCCTTGATGTCCCTATCTCAGGGGCAAGACGAAGCTGAAATATACTGTCAGAAATTCCATAAATGGGCTGTGCTTACTCAGTGGAATGAGTGCGCCCTGGCGGCGAATTTCAGAGAGGGTCTCTCTGATGCCATTAAGGATGTTATGGTGGGGTTCCCTGTGCCTGCGGGTCTGAATGAGTCCATGACAATGGCTATCCAGATCGATAGGCGTTTGCGGGAGCGCAAACCTGTGCACCATTTGGCGGTGTCTACTGAGAAGACGCCAGAGAATATGCAATGTGATAGAATTCTGTCCAGAAGTGAACGGCAGAATTTTAGACGAAAAAATGGGTTGTGCTTCTATTGCGGTGATTCAACTCATGTTATATCAGCATGCTCTAAGCGTACTAAGAAGCTTGATAAGTCTGTTTCAATTGGCATTTTCCAGTCTAAGTTTATTCTATCTGTGACCCTGATTTGTTCTTTATCATCTATTACCGCGGATGCCTATGTCGACTCTGGCGCCGCTTTGAGTCTTATGGATTGGTCCTTTGCCAAACGCTGTGGGTATGATTTGGAGCCTCTTGAAACTCCTATACCCCTGAAGGGGATTGACTCCACCCCATTGGCTAGCAATAAACCACAATACTGGACACAAGTAACTATGCGGATTAATCCGGATCACCAGGAGATTATTCGCTTTCTTGTGCTGTATAACCTACATGATGTGTTGGTGCTTGGATTGCCATGGCTGCAATCTCATAACCCAGTCCTTGACTGGAAAGCTATGTCTGTGTTAAGCTGGGGATGTAAGGGGACGCATGGGGACGTACCTGTGGTTTCCATTTCATCATCTATTCCCTCTGAGATTCCTGAATTCTTGACTGAATATTGTGACGTTTTTGAAGAACCTAAGCTTGGTTCATTACCTCCGCACCGGGAGTGCGATTGTGCCATAGATTTGATTCCGGGTAGTAAATACCCTAAGGGTCGTTTATTTAATCTGTCAGTGCCTGAACATGCTGCTATGCGAGAATATATAAAGGAGTCCTTGGAAAAGGGACATATTCGTCCTTCGTCATCTCCCTTGGGAGCCGGTTTTTTCTTTGTGGCTAAGAAAGATGGCTCTTTGAGGCCGTGCATTGATTATCGGCTTTTGAATAAAATCACGGTTAAATATCGATATCCGTTGCCACTGCTGACTGATTTGTTTGCTCGCATAAAGGGGGCCAAGTGGTTCTCTAAGATAGATCTCCGTGGGGCGTATAATTTGGTGCGAATTAAGCAGGGGGATGAGTGGAAAACCGCATTTAATACGCCCGAGGGCCACTTTGAGTATTTGGTGATGCCTTTTGGTCTTTCAAATGCCCCTTCAGTCTTTCAGTCCTTTATGCATGACATTTTCCGTGATTATTTGGATAAATTTATGATTGTGTATCTGGATGATATTTTGATTTTTTCGGATGACTGGGACTCTCATGTCCAGCAGGTCAGGAGGGTTTTTCAGGTTTTGCGGTCTAATTCCTTGTGTGTGAAGGGTTCTAAGTGCGTTTTTGGGGTTCAAAAGATTTCCTTTTTGGGATATATTTTTTCCCCCTCTTCCATCGAGATGGATCCTGTCAAGGTTCAGGCTATTTGTGATTGGACGCAACCCTCTTCTCTTAAGAGTCTTCAGAAATTTTTGGGCTTTGCTAACTTTTATCGTCGATTTATTGCTGGTTTTTCTGATGTTGTTAAACCATTGACTGATTTGACTAAGAAGGGTGCTGATGTTGCTGATTGGTCCCCTGCTGCTGTGGAGGCCTTTCGGGAGCTTAAGCGCCGCTTTTCTTCCGCCCCTGTGTTGCGTCAGCCTGATGTTGCTCTTCCTTTTCAGGTTGAGGTCGACGCTTCTGAAATCGGAGCTGGGGCGGTTTTGTCGCAGAGAAGTTCCGATTGCTCCGTGATGAGACCTTGTGCTTTTTTCTCGCGTAAATTTTCGCCCGCCGAGCGGAATTATGATGTTGGGAATCGGGAGCTTTTGGCCATGAAGTGGGCTTTTGAGGAGTGGCGTCATTGGCTTGAGGGGGCTAGACATCAGGTGGTGGTATTGACTGACCACAAAAATCTAATTTATCTTGAGTCCGCCAGACGCCTGAATCCTAGACAGGCGCGCTGGTCGTTGTTTTTCTCTCGGTTTAATTTTGTGGTGTCCTACCTGCCGGGTTCTAAGAATGTTAAGGCGGATGCCCTTTCTAGGAGTTTTGAGCCTGACTCCCCTGGTAATTCTGAACCTACAGGTATCCTTAAGGATGGAGTGATATTGTCTGCCGTTTCTCCAGACCTGCGGCGGGCCTTGCAGGAGTTTCAGGCGGATAGACCTGATCGTTGCCCACCTGGTAGACTGTTTGTTCCTGATGATTGGACCAGTAAAGTCATTTCTGAGGTTCATTCTTCTGCGTTGGCAGGTCATCCTGGAATCTTTGGTACCAGGGATTTGGTGGCAAGGTCCTTCTGGTGGCCTTCCCTGTCTCGAGATGTGCGAGGCTTCGTGCAGTCTTGTGACGTTTGTGCTCGGGCCAAGCCTTGTTGTTCTCGGGCTAGTGGATTGTTGTTGCCCTTGCCTATCCCGAAGAGGCCCTGGACGCACATCTCGATGGATTTTATTTCGGATCTTCCTGTTTCTCAGAAGATGTCTGTCATCTGGGTGGTGTGTGATCGTTTCTCTAAGATGGTCCATTTGGTTCCCCTGCCTAAGTTGCCTTCTTCTTCCGAGTTGGTTCCTCTGTTTTTTCAAAATGTGGTCCGTTTGCATGGTATTCCGGAGAATTTCGTTTCTGACAGAGGTACCCAATTCGTGTCTAGATTTTGGCGAGCATTCTGTGCTAGGATGGGCATAGATTTGTCTTTCTCGTCTGCTTTCCATCCTCAGACTAATGGCCAGACCGAGCGGACGAATCAGACCTTGGAGACATATTTGAGGTGTTTTGTGTCTGCAGATCAGGATGATTGGGTTGCTTTTTTGCCTTTAGCGGAGTTTGCCCTCAATAATCGGGCCAGCTCTGCCACCTTGGTGTCTCCCTTTTTCTGTAATTCGGGGTTTCATCCTCGATTTTCTTCTGGTCAGGTGGAATCTTCGGATTGTCCTGGAGTGGATGCTGTGGTGGAGAGGTTGCATCAGATTTGGGGGCAGGTAGTGGACAATTTGAAGTTGTCCCAGGAGAAGACTCAGCTTTTTGCCAACCGCCGGCGTCGGGTTGGTCCTCGGCTTTGTGTTGGGGACTTGGTGTGGTTGTCTTCTCGTTTTGTCCCTATGAGGGTTTCTTCTCCCAAGTTTAAGCCTCGGTTCATCGGCCCGTACAAGATATTGGAGATTCTTAACCCTGTGTCCTTCCGTTTGGACCTCCCTGCATCTTTTTCTATTCATAATGTTTTTCATCGGTCATTATTGCGCAGGTATGAGGTACCGGTTGTGCCTTCCGTTGAGCCTCCTGCTCCGGTGTTGGTTGAGGGCGAGTTGGAGTACGTTGTGGAAAAAATCTTGGACTCCCATGTTTCCAGACGGAGACTCCAGTATCTGGTCAAATGGAAGGGATACGGTCAGGAGGATAATTCTTGGGTGACTGCCTCTGATGTTCATGCCTCCGATTTGGTCCATGCCTTTCATAGGGCTCATCCTGATCGCCCTGGTGGTTCTGGTGAGGGTTCGGTGCCGCCTCCTTGAGGGGGGGGGTACTGTTGTGAAATTGGATTTTGGGCTCCCCCGGTGGCCACTGGTGGAATTGAACTGGTGTGCATCATCCTCTCTGTTCACCTGTTTCCATCAGGATGTGGGAGTCGCTATTTAGCCTTGCTCCTCTGTCACTTCCATGCCGGTCAACATTGTAATCAGAAGCCTTTCTGTGCATGTTCCTGCTGCTAGACAACTTCCAGCTAAGTTGGACTTTAGTCCTTGTTTGTTTTTGCATTTTGTTCCAGTTCACAGCTGTAGTTTCGTTTCTGTGTCTGGAAAGCTCTTGTGATCTGAAATTGCCACTCTGATGTTATGAGTTAATACTAGAGTCTTAAAGTAATTTCAGGATGGGTTTTGATAGGGTTTTCAGCTGACCATGAAAGTGCCCTTTCTGTCTTCCTGCTATCTAGTAAGCGGACCTCAATTTTGCTAAACCTATTTTCATACTACGTTTGTCATTTCATCTAAAATCACCGCCGATATTTGTGGGGGCCTCTGTCTGCCTTTCGGGGAAATTTCTCTAGAGGTGAGCCAGGACTATATTTTCCTCTGCCAGGATTAGTTAGTCCTCCGGCCGGCGCTGGGCGTCTAGGGATAAAAACGCAGGCTACGCTACCCGGCTACTGTTAGTTGTGCGGCAGGTTTAGTTCATGGTCAGTTTAGTTTCCATCCTTCCAAGAGCTAGTTCTTATGTTTGCGGGGCTATGTTCTCTTGCCATTGAGAACCATAACAGGGAACCTTCTGTACTCCAAAGAGACACTTTGAGCCCTTAACAAACAAAGCATTCTCACGCAAAACCTGAAACACCATCCTGACCTGCTCCACATGTGAGTCCCAATCTTCAGAGAAAACCAGAATATCATCCAGATAAACAATCATAAATTTATCCAGATACTTCCGGAAAATATCATGCATAAAGGACTGAAACACTGAGGGAGCATTAGAGAGCCCAAAAGGCATCACCAAGTACTCAAAATGACCTTCGGGCGTATTAAATGCTGTCTTCCATTCATCTCCTTGCTTAATGCGCACAAGGTTGTACGCACCACGAAGATCTATCTTGGTGAACCACTTGGCACCTTTAATCCGGGCAAACAAGTCCGACAACAGAGGCAAAGGATACTGAAATTTAACAGTGATTTTATTCAGAAGCCGATAGTCAATACAAGGTCTCAAAGATCCGTCCTTCTTGGCCACAAAAAAGAATCCCGCACCAAGAGGGGAAGAGGATGGACGGATATGCCCCTTCTCCAGAGACTCCTTGATATACGAACGCATTGCGGCATGCTCAGGTACAGACAGATTAAATAGTCTTCCCTTAGGAAATTTACTACCTGGAATCAAATCTATGGCGCAGTCACAGTCCCTATGAGGAGGCAGAGCACTGGACCTGGACTCGCTGAATACATCCTGATAATCAGACAAATACTCAGGAACTTCCGAAGGAGTAGAGGAAGCAATAGACACCGGCGGGGAATCAGCATGAATTCCCTGACAGCCCCAACTTGACACAGACATTGCCTTCCAATCCAAGACTGGATTGTGGGTCTGTAACCATGGCAGACCCAAAACGACCAAATCATGCATTTTATGCAGAACAAGAAAACGAATCACCTCCCGATGTTCAGGAGTCATGCACATGGTTACCTGTGTCCAAAACTGCGGTTTATTTTCCGCCAATGGCGTAGCATCAATACCTCTAAGAGGAATAGGATTTACCAACGGTTCAAGAACAAAACCACAGCGCTTGGCAAATGACAGATCCATAAGACTCAGGGCAGCACCTGAATCCACAAACGCCATAACAGGGTAAGAAGACAATGAGCAAATTAAAGTCACAGACAAAATAAATTTAGGTTGCAAATTACCAATGGCGACAGGACTAACAACCCTTGTTAGGCGTTTAGAGCATGCTGATATAACATGTGTAGAATCACCACAGTAAAAACACAACCCATTCTGACGTCTATGATTTTTCCGCTCATTTCTAGTCTGAATTCTATCACATTGCATTAAATCAGGTGTTTGTTCAGACAACACCACCAGAGGATTAGCGGTTTTGCGCTCCCGCAAACGCCAGTCAATTTGAATAGCCAGCGCCATGGAATCATTCAGACTTGTAGGAATGGGGAAACCCACCATCACATTCTTAATGGCTTCAGAAAGGCCATTTCTGAAATTTGCGGCCAGAGCACACTCATTCCACTAAGTAAGCACGGACCATTTCCGAAATTTTTGGCAATACACTTCAGCTTCATCCTGGCCCTGAGAAATAGCCAGCAAGGCTTTTTCTGCCTGAACTTCAAGATTGGGTTCCTCGTAAAGCAATCCGAGCGCCAGAAAAAACGCAGCAATATTTGCCAATGCCGGATCTCCTGGCGCTAGCGAGAAAGCCCAATCCTGAGGGTCGCCCCGTAAAAAAGAGATAACAATTTTAACTTGCTGAGCTGAATCTCCAGATGAACGGGGTCTCAGAGATAGAAACAATTTACAATTATTCCTGAAATTCCTAAACTTAAATCGGTCTCCAGAAAACAGTTCAGGAATAGGTATTTTAGGTTCAGACATTGGACTACTGGTAACAAAATCTTGTATGCCCTGCACACGAGCAGCAAGCTGGTCTACACTTGTAATCAAGGTCTGGACATTCATGTCTGCAGCAAGCACAAGCCACTCAGAGGTAAAGGGGAGGAAGAGAGGAAAAAAAAAAAAAACTCAGAATTTCCTTTCTTATTATCCCACTTCTGCAATGCATTAAACATTCAATGTTGGCCTGGCATACTGTTATGACCCCAATGGCAGAGGGTCTCAGAAATAATTACTAAGTCTGCAAACACAAAAAAACAGCTCATAGGGCAGTGGTAACTGAGCTGACCATATATCTAATCCTAGCACCACAAATAGCAGCAGCCGGGGAACGTGCCTACGTTGGTTCTAGACGTCTCGCGCCAGCCGGAGAACTAACTAACCCTAGAAGGGAAAAGAAAGACCTTTCTTGCCTCCAGAGAAAAGACCCCAAAAGTTGGATACAAGCCCCCAACAAATAATAACGGTGAGGTAAGAGGAAAAGACAAACGTAAGAATGAGCTAGGTATTTAGCAAAGAGAGGCCCACTAGCTAATAGCAGAATATAGTAAGATGACTTATATGGTCAGCAAAAACCCTATCAAAATATCCACGCTGGATATTCAAGAACCCCCCGAACCGTCTAACGGCCCGGGGGGAGAACACCAGCCCCCTAGAGCTTCCAGCAAAGTCAGGAATCACATTTAGTACAAGCTGGACAAAAATAAAAGCAAAGCAAATAACCAAAAAACAAAGAAGCAAGACTTAGCTTAATTTTGCACGAACCAGGACCAGCAGACAGGAGCAAACAGAAAGGATCTGAATACAACGATGCCAGGCACTGGACTAAGGATCCAGGAAGTTTATATAGCAACACCCCTGGACTAACGACCCAGGTGGGTGCCAAACTGAGGAAAGACAATCCCAGAGTCATATCACTAGTAACCACAAGAGGGAGCCAAAAAGTCTAATTCACAACAGTCGCGGTCCGGTCCGGGGCCTCCCATCTTCTTGCGATCACGTCCTCTTCTTGTCTTCACGCTGCGGCTCCAGCGCAGGTGTACTCTGTCTGCCCTGTTGAGGGCAGAGCAAAGTACTGCAGTGCGCAGGCGCCGGGAAAGGTCAGAGAGGCCCAGCGCTGCAGTACTTTGTTCTGCCCTCAACAGCGCCGCAGAGTGAAGACAATCAGAGGACGACATCGTAAGAAGATGGGAGGTGTCGGACCGGACCGCAACACCCATCGGACCGGACCAGGACCGCCCCTGGGTGAGTATAATCTAACCTCTTTTTCTCATCTTTCAGGATACATCAGGGGCTTATCTACAGCATTACAGAATGCTGTAGATAAGCCCCTGATGCTGGTGGGCTTAGCTCATCTTCCATTTTGGGGGTGACAGGTTCCCTTCAAGGGTGAGCAGACACCTGAAACGCATTGATGGGTGCTCTGTAACCTGTATCCTTTACTCTGTATGTCCCTGAAGCATTTTTGTGAATAAAATATTTACTGTTCTTGGAACTGGATTTCTCTTCATTTTGCATTTCCCACGCCTTGATGCAGCATTTCTAAATGCAAATCATGGTGAGCTGGACTATATTTCTAAACATTGACATATACAAATTATTTTAGCTGTTCATATGCTTCAAGTCTGAACACAAAATGTCATTCCTTGTTAAAATTTGTGGAAAAGAAACGGATTTAAGTTCCCAATATATGGTTCTTAATAAAGACAATAATTTGTTTGGATGCTAAATTGCTTCTTGTATGGTGACAATTGTATCTTGCTACACCTGCATCAGGAAGAACATTGTGTGCTATAGAATAAAACAGAAATTGATACAGAAAATGTGGAAGATGGCCTTCTTTCCTCCTTTTGTTCCTCCCCCAGTCTCATGACAGCCGGAATGTCTTTGAGATCTGTTCTCTGTCACACATAGGACCACAGTCTCATTTTGCCCAATGCCCTGATATCTTTCAGAACAACAGGATGTGGAGAGTTCTGTTGCTTGGCAAGGATTTGGGACTGAGTTTACTTAGTGTCTTATTAGACTGAGACCCTGACACATTTCTTCACTTTTGTTCATCTCTTACCTGTTGTTGCTGTCATCATTATTGTATTTTTTAATTCTTTATATTGGGAGTTACAATGTTACAATCTTTTCCATAAATAAGATCTTTTTTCCAAATTTACCACCCCACTGTCTTCTTCTGAACTAGTTCTCTCTTTTACTATATAAATGGACCTGGGACATGGATACATGTGCTTCCAACAACTGAACAATGGAAAAAATGTAAGAACTGGCTGGGGATGGATGTAAATCGTAAGTATTGCAGAATCATCCAATTTTATGTCTGTAAGATTTGGATGCTTTAGAAATTGCATCATTGCAGTTTTAAGAAACTACTATATAAATTTTATTAAATGAATAATTTCTATAATAATCGAAATCTTTGCTTTCCCACAATAGATAGATAGATGGGTGGATATAGATAGATAGATGGATGGATGATTTAGATAGATGACAGTTTTAAAGAAAATATCATTTCTTCAGAACCTAAGGATTATTTTGCTTTGAGCATCTCTGCCATTACAGTAATGCGCACTTTGTCAGAATGACATCTTCTACCATGTTTTTGGATCATCTCATCAATGGATCTAATAAACAGAGCATGTGCTGAAGAGTATTTTATTTTTTTGCTGCATGTCATGTTGCTTCTGTTATTTTAAAAAAAGTCATAGAAAAATTAGAGATTTGACTTTTTCTGAGTTGCTAGGGATCCTAAAAAAAGGGGTAAAAGATGTACGAAATGTTGTTACATTTGTTTCCTATTAGAAATGTAGAGCAGTTACTATCTGATACATGTGTAGGGAGGTTCACAAGTCTTGACTGCTCATACATTATGGCTATATTGTAAATGTTTACATGTCAGTTTAAAATGTTTGATAAGAATTTGATGTAAATGGATGGTTTTGGCAAAGTATCAATTGTAATTTTGATATTACTGATTATTCCCTAAGTCAATACTTCCCAGATCTCTAACAAAGCATATTGAAAAATTATACTTGAAATAGGTATAGATATAGAACATTAGCTCTCAAAAATGGGGATAAGGCTGGCTGGATGCTGGGTATAGAAGCCGGTCCTGTGCAACAACCTCTATGGTAATAAATAAGTGAATAAACTGATACTATTGCGCTAAACAGCAAGGAAAAGGGGCATAAAAAATCATAGACCTAGAACCTACATAAAATATAATGCATGATTTTATATAAAATTTTAAAATTAGATTAATACTGTCTGTCCGGATGTGATGATTGACAAATTAACACTTCCTAATTGATAATAAATAAAATGAGCAATTTTAGGGTAAATGTTCCAAGTCATCACAGGCTAACTTCAATGGAGAGGACAGTCCGGTATGTAGTTAGGATTTAAAGGGAATGTATCATCTAAGCTATTTGCACTAATCAAAACTAAAAAAACAGTAACGCAAGTTCTTTAAATATTTTGTAGATTGTTATTTATTTTCTTTCTATGGGTTTGGGGTGACTATCTTGTTAGTGCTGCTCCTAGGTGAACAATAGTTCACATTTACTGTACAGCAAAGACATGAACAGAGGAAACTGATGTCTGCGGATGACTCATTGATTTCAATGGGAAAGTTTTGTGTGCATAGTCCATGACCTTTGCTCTCATTTATTCTATTGGGGGTCTATTGTATAGGTCCAAGAGAACCACTTAAATTAAATTAAGCTGAAATAGATGCTGATGTGCTGTCAATAAACTTCATGGTCAATAAGTACCAAATGTGGCGTTTTCCTTGGATGAGACATGGTATATAAACATTATAGTATCGACACATTGCTTAAAAATGAAACAAATTCATGAGAAAAATAATATTTGTCCCACAGATAATAGTTTCACATTGAGCAGGATGTAGAGCTCAGAGGAAAGCCTCACTTGTTCCGTGTACTTGTGCACACTAACCGCTAAAGGTCAATGGAAAGATAAGCAGCATCCGCTTATAGAAAAGAATGGGATCAAAAAACAATCTTAAGAATTTCATTCAGCTTCCATCTCTAAACCAGAAAAATTAAAAGGTTTAATCAAATGGGAAGAAGAGAAGTAGGCAGAGGTGCAATTTTTGGAAAAAGGCTGGTTGTTCAAGGGCAAACTATATATTTAGAGATTTGCTATAAACACTTTTAAATTGAAAAGAACATGGTAATGTCCTGGTGTGAACTTGTCAAGTTGTGTAATGCTATAACAATGAGATGGGTACTATACTTAAAGGGAACATGACAGCAGAATCTACCGTTATGAGGTATTATTAGTGGTTTATTAGCCTACCCCTTCCTTTCACCCTGCACACACTACAATGTTAATCATGCCGCTGTGTGTGTGTGATACCAACTCACTGTTGGAATTATTGACATAATGGACTAGTCAACTACCTGGACCTAAGACAAAAACATAATGAGCAAATACCCTGTAGTAAGTAAGTAAGTAAATAATAATATTACAACAACGTCTATAACATAGGGTACTTACTTAACCCCTTCACTCCAAAGCCCAAATCTCATTAACACAAAACTGAAAAAAAAGATTAAGAAACAGCCACAAGACGGATTTAATCAACCAAGGTATCCTTTTATTCCATATAACAGCTCCGACCTGACACTGTGTGTAGGTTACTGTGCACAGTCCTGCTAACAGGTTCCCGTTAAAGCAGTTTCTCATTTTTAGTAAAAAAATTTGCAAGACTATATTTTTAGGGACCACATCGTATGTGAAGTGATTTTGGAGGGGTCTATATGATAGACAATAGCCAAAAGTGACATAATTCTGAAAACTGTACTCTGCAAAGTCCACAAAACGACATTCAAGATACTTATTAACCATTCAGGTGCTTCACAGAAATTAATGCACTGTGCAAGGAAAAAAATGAACATTTAACTTTTTTTCACAAAATTTAATTTTAGTCCCATTTATTTATTATTTTCACAAGGGTAACAGGAGAAAATTGACCATACAATTTGTTTTGCAATTTCTCCTGAGTATGCAGATACACCATATGTGGGGGAAAACTATTGTTTGGGAGCACAGCAGGGCACGGAAGGGAAGGAATGCCAATTGACTTTTGGAACACAAAATTGGCTGAAGTAGATAGCTACCGTGCCGTGATTGCAGAGCCCTTGATGTGCCAAAACAGTATAAACTCCATACAAATTACCCAATTTTGGAAACTACGCCAGTCAAGAAAGTTATCTAGAGGCTTGGTGAGCTCCTTGAACCCAAGGGTGCTTTACAGAATTTTATATCATTGAGCCATGAAAATGAAACATTTTTCCCACAAAAATGTTATATAAAAAATAATTGTTTTTTTATCGCTGTATTCCAATAGCTATAAATTTTTTATTTTTGTGTCGCTGGAGCTGTATGGTGGTTTATTTTTTGAGGGACAACATTACGTTTTCAGCTATACTATTTTTATTTACATTTGCCTTTTTTATTGTGTTTTATTCAACTTTTTGTTGAGCAGTATGATGAAAAAGCATAGATTTTTGGCACATTTTTTATGGTATTCATGTAAGGGTTAACTAGTGGGACAGTTTTATGGGTCAGGTCATTACGGACACGGAGATAACAAATATGTATACTTTATTTTTTGGGGTTTTTTTTGCTTTTTACATAAACAAATGTATTTATTGGATTAATATTTTTTCATTGTTTTTGTTCTTTATTTTGTGATTTAAAAAAAATATTTTTACATTTTTTTTAACCTTTTTACCTTGTTCCAGGGTGGGACATCAACTTCTCCTGCCCTGATTTGTGATCTAATACTCTGCAGTGCTTTTGTATTGCAGGGCATCAGATCAGTGTCTTGCAAGCACTGTCCCTGGGTTACTCAGCTGCCATCTTTCGGTCCAGGGTCACCATGAAAACCATTGGCACAACGCAATCAAAATTTACATAAATAAATGTGTTTATTGGATTAATATTTTAAATTATTTTTGGTCTTTATTTTGTGATTTATTTTTTATATTTTTAAATTTTTTTAAAAAACTTCTTTTTTACCTTTTCCCAAGATGCAGCCATCTTTTGGCCCAGAATCACCATGAAAACCATAGGCCCAAATCGTTGTGGCGATGGTAACAAAGAGGTAAGTCCCTCTGTGATGCCCATCTATATCGCTGTCACTATTGACAGTGGCATCAGAGAGGATAATGCCCTTGATAGGCACTAGCACCAATCATGGGCGGTGCTCCCATATAGAACTGCCACCCACATTTGATTGCGGCAGTTCTCGACGTGAGCACGGGCGATCATCATGCAGTATCTGTATAGTGGTTTGCAGGACTGCAGCTCCTGCAGCACCGTACATATATGGCGCATGTTAGGAAGGGGTTAACACTGTTTTGATCTCAAAAGTTCCTACCATGACATGATGTACCCTAAACGGGATGGTACCTTACTCTTGTAGGTCACCTCACTATGTGTCAGCAGACATAAAAATAGATAAGGGCAGAGCAGGACCTGAGTCCTGACTGTTAAGATACTTGCCCATGAAAGCTGTAGAAATAGAATGAACAGCCCAAAGTACAAAGAACAAAAAACTAACACAAAACCAAAAAAAATTGAGCCAGAGCATACAGTTGGCTCAAAAAAAAGCTTACATACCCTGGCAGAATTTTTGCTTTCTTGGCCTTTTTTCAGAGAATATGAATGATAACACCAAAACCTTTTCTCCACTCATGGTTAGTGGTTGGATGAAGCCATTTATTGTCAAACTAGTGTGTTTTCTCTTTTTAAATCAAAATGACAACCCAAAACATCCAAATGACTCTGATAAAAAGTTCACATACCCCATTTCTTAATACCGTGCATTGCCCCCTCTAACATCAATGACAGCTTGAAGTCTTTTGTGCTAGTTGTGGATGAGGTTCTTTATTTTCTCAGATGGTAAAGCTGCCTACTCTTCTTGGCAAAAAGCCTCCAGTTCCTGTACATTCCTGGGCTCTAGCATGAACTGCGGGCTTGAGATCTCCCCAGAGTGGCTCAATATACTGAGATCAGGAGAATGAGATTGCCACTCCAGAACCTTCACTTTGATCTGCTGTAGCCAATGACAGGTCGATTTAGCCTTGTGTTTTGGATCGTTGTCATGTTGGAAAGTCCAAAAACGTCCCATACGCAGCTTCCGGGCTGATGAGTGCAAGTTTGCCTCCAGTATTTGCTGATAATGTGCTGCATTAATCTTTCCTTCAACTTTAACCAATTTTCCTGTGCCTTTGTAGCTCACATATGCGCAAAACATCAGCGATCCACCTCCGTACTTTACAGTAGGAATGGTGTTCTTTTCATCATAGGCCTTGTTGACCTCTCTCCAAATGTAACGGCTATGGTTATGGCCAAAAAGTTCAATTTTGGTCTCATCACTCCAAATTACCAGAAGTTTTGAGGCTTGTCTTTGTGCTTTTTTGCATATTGTAGGCGAGATACTTTGTGGCATTTGTGTAGTTTTTAGAGAGTCCTATTTTTTAGCTGATGTTATTTGTGGGTTTTTCTTTGAATCCCAAACAATTTTCCTGGCAGTTGTGGACGATATTTTTGTTGGTCTACCTGATCGTGGTTTTGTTTTTACAGAGCCCCAGATTTTCCATTTGTTATTCACAATTTGAATAAAAATTTCTTCGACATGACTGTTAGGTGTCGAGTTCCCACTGCTGCACAGGGGGAATCTCAAACCATGTCTGCTGCAGTCTCCCATTCTCCTCCAGCCGCAGTGAAGCCTGCTCAGCGGAGACGTCAGTCCCAGCGTCTGTCTCAGTCTGATACTGTGCGAATGGTTACTGTTGCCTTTCCAGGCTCTGCCCTTGTAGCCCGCACTGGTCAGCGGCAATCAGGCTGTTCTGGGACTAAGTCCTGCTTTTCACGCACTGAGCATGCTCACGGGAGGTCCTCTCATTGGAGGTCGGGGGTCACACGCTCAGGCCCTGTTGCAGCTCCTATTGGTCCACCAGGAAGGTCCTGTAGAGCTGCAACTATAAAAGGTTTGCATGGCCGCACGGCCATGCACTAGTATCAAATGTGTTTGGCTTATGCCAGTGGATACTATACCACTCTATTCATATGTGGTGTGAGGCTGTAGCTTTGGGGCTGTACACTCAGGCAGGCAGCTAGCATCAGTGGGGGCAATTAGCCTTGGCTTAGCATCTGGTTCCTTCATGTGTGCGGTTAGCACAGAAGAGTTGCAGAGCAAGCACAACCCTTAGTTAGGGTAATAGTTTTGTGTACAGCGCGACTCTGTGAGTCAACAGAGATTGCTACCAGTTCACACAGGGTGAAGCTTAACCCACGTGTGAGCTCAGAGGTTATCCGTTATACTTTGCAGCAGAGCTTTCTGCACAGTGGACCCCGGGCTGTGTATGCACCTTGTAGCTACCTATCTATACTTGGTGCATTCCACTAGCCCTAACAATGACTTGCATTTGTTTATGAAAAAAATGGAAATGTGGCAAAAATTTAGAACATTTTGCTATTTTCAAACTTTTAATTTTTGTGCCCTTAAATCAGAGAGTCATGTCACGCAAAATAGTTGATAAACAACATCTCCCTCTACTTTACATCAGCACAATTTTGGAAACATATTTTTTTGCTAGGACATTATAAGGGTTAAAAGTTGACCAGTGGTTTCTCATTTTCCCAACAAAATGTACAAAACCATTTTTTTAGGGACCACCTCACATTTGAAGTGACTTTGGCGGGGGGTCAAAATGACAGAAAATACACAAAAGTGACACCATTCTAAAAACTGCACCCCTGAAGGTGTGCAAAACCACATTCAAGAAGTTTATTAACCCTTCAGGTGCTTCATGAGAACTAAAGCAATGTGGAAGGAAAAAATTTACTGTAGACCCAAACTTTTGTATTTTCACAAGGGTATCAGGAGAAAATGGAAGACATACTTTGTTGTGCAATTTCTCCTGAGTACGCTGATACCCTGCATGTGGAGGGAAGCCACTGTTTGGGTGCATGGCAGGGCTCATAAGGGATGGAGCACCGTTTGACATTTTGAATGCAAAATTTGGCTGGAATCGATGGCGGGCACCATGTCGTGTTTGGAGAGCCCCTGATGTGCCTAAACCATGGAAACCCCCCAATTCTAACTCCAACCCTTACACAGCCCTAACCACAACCCTAACTGCAGCACCCCTAACCCTAATCCCAACCCTATCCACAAGCCTAACCCCAACACAACCCTAACCAAAACCCTAACTCCAAACTTAACCCCAACTCTAACCAATACACAACCCTAACCCCCAACATCATAACCCTAAATCCAACACCAAAACCCTAATCCTCAACACAACTGTAGCCCCAATACAACTGTAACCCCAAAACACAACCATAACCTAACCCCAACACAACTCTAACCCCAACACAACCGTAACGCCAACACAACCCTAGCCCCAACCCTAACTGTAGCCCCAACCCTAGCTCCAACCCAAACCCTAGTCCCAACCCTAACCCTAACATAACCCTAACCACAGCTCTAAACCCAACCCTAACCATAGCCCCAACCCTAACCCTAACTGCAAAGAATGGACAAATTTCAATTTTTTAATTTTATTATTTTTATCTAACTAAGGGGGTGACAAAGGAGGGTTTGATTTACTACTTTTTTTTTACTTTGATCACTGTGATACGGTCTATCACAGAGACAAAATGAACTAATAGGAGAAATCTCCTATTGTTGCCGCATGCACCCACCATTTGTTTGCAGGAAGATAAAGTGGAGGGCCAGGGAATGGAGCAGGAGGGTCCTGGGATGGTGCAGGTATGGGGGGTGCTCATTTCTCTCTCCTCTGATATGCTAGATTATATCAGAGGAGAGAGAAATGAATGGAAAATCAGACTTTTTTTTGTGATCGCCGTTATTCGGTGTATAACGGCAATCACGTGACTGGAGATGGTAAAAACCAACCCAAATCATATTCTCTGGGATCTCAGCTACCCCCGGTAGCCAAGATCCCAAAGATTTTCCGCAGCTGAAGGGCGCTTTACACTTATTTCTCAGAGCCGTTAAAAAGCGGCGTTGAGGAATAAGACTACTGCCGCCGTTAAAAGGTGTATCGTCGGTTGGTAATGGGTTAAGATGTCTGCCCATGTCGTTTCTACAATTCCATTAAATGGTATATAAGATATATAGACGACATATTGGTTGTCTGGGGCAGTCATGTTTCCCTGATACCATCTTTTTTGGATTATTTAAATAACAATTCATATAATCTCAAATTCACTGTTTTTTCTCACCACAAAATAATTTATTTTCTGAACTTACGCCTCAGTGGCAAACATGGCTTACCCATCATTACATTTACATGCACAGTGTTCACTCTCCACATACTACTTAGACTATTCCTGTCAGTGAAATACTCAAAGCAAAAATAAATTTCAGTGATCCCGTTCGCTTTTATAATGAATCACAGTTAGTTGAACGATTGAGCAACAGACATAATCCCAGATGATCTTTGAAACGTGCCTCTAAAATACTGAAAGTAAAACCAGGCAAGATGTAATGCGAACAAAGCCATATAGTACAAATATTTCTTTACAACAGAAACCAACTCTGGTTCTTACTTATAACACTTATTTCAAATCCATCTCTAACATTGTACATCGTAATTTCATATTTTGAGAGATGATCAATCCATGGATTCTATATTACAAAATGGTATCAGAGTAGTCTCTAGACGTGCTCCCACAATTGGAACTGTTTTATCGCCCAGTCTATACTGTCCGCAACAAAAGTCTAATGAACACAATTGGCTTTCCACAAAAGGCCATTTTAAATGTGGACAACATCTGACGAAGAATGGCGAAACACGCGTTGAGGAGGCAGGCTTGGGTCCAGGTCTCTCACCATATGTAAGCCATATGATCATACATGCACTTTATATTTAAACTATGTAGTTCTGCATCCTTTCATATCTTTATGCTTTGCATTAAGATTTTCATGCATTTGCACTTTATTTCCTCATGGGACAACTTGTGCAGTAGTCTCCTAATATATTAGCCTCATTAGGACGTTATATCTGTATGATACGATATATGATATCCATTTAGATCTGACATCAACTAAAGGTGTATCCTTTAAAATCTACTTCTTGTTGTCATTCTGTGCGATACTGAGTCTAAGAACACTTCTTAGTGTTTGAAACGTGCTCGGTTCTCTCAATATTTTTTTCTATACTTGCTAAATCAAATTGCATCCGCACCTGATGTTTGCAGTAATGCTACCTTTTGTTTTTTATATTTTTTTCTAAATAAAGGTTTTTAATTTTATGCTTAGAAGTTGGATTCTTTTTTTTGTATTCGTGTACAAACTTTTGACCAGCTGTTCTGCATTCTATGAAATGCCTGAAATATGTAAGCTATGCACGTCTTGCTATGTGTATTGGGTGAATACTTAACCCCTTCAGGAAGCAGACAATTTTCATTTTTGTGGATACAGACATTTTTTCCTATCTATTTTCAAAGAGCCATAACTTTCTTATTGTTTTATCGACTGTCAGGGAGAACCCCAGGGAGATCACACAGATCTCTCCACTGCCACCAACTTGTCAGCAATAATAGCAGTATTGAGTCCAACCCTCAAAACTCTGTACAGAATCCTCCCAGGGACCATGCAGGTTTTTAGTGACAGGAATGATTGCTCACCCCAGCTCACTAATAATTTGTGACATCCCACCACTGCCACCACTTTGTGAGGGAGAACATTGGAGAGATCACACTGATCCCACCAATTTGTCAGTGATAACAGCATGGGGAATCAAGCAGATCCCACCGCTGCCACCAATTTGTCAGAGAACGCACCTCTGCTGCCTCCAATTGTCAGGACAAATACACAATTGACTAACGAGTGATGAATGAAGCTGCGACTGCTTCCACTACTAGTTACTAGGCCGGTTATTGGGAAACTCACAGTAAGCATATGGTATGTACAGTTCTGATTCAAAACACATGGAATATACATATGTACCCTGGTACGGTCACTGCCAAATCCACAATAACAAAAGCCACCACCAATCGTTCATACAGGCCTATTGGACACCTGTTACAGCTAACTTATGGCTTCAGGGTTGCAGTTTACAGAGCAAAAGGAACAGAACTATTACATTTTACATATTTAACCCGGAAAGGTAGGCAATGTTTAAATCAAATATACAAAGATGTTACAAAATGGGAACAAAGCAATACGATATATACAATTATTAGTGATGAGCGAACGTGCTCGCCACTACTCGTTACTCGCCCGAGTATCACTGTACTTGGCAAGCACCGAGCATTTCCGGGATTACTCGGCGGGAACTCGGGTCTCCACCCTGCATTTTTGGCGGTCTTTAGAGATTCAGTCAACATGCAGGGATTGTCTGCCAGGCACTGTAATGCCGAAGCCATCTTTGTTGTGGTCTTGCAGTGATTGGCTGGCCGGACAGCATCATCAGGGGTATAAGAGACCGGACGCCGCCCTGCTCAGCGCATTCAGCTCAAGAAGCAGACAGTGTAGGGAGAGCTGCTGCTGAGATAGGATTAGATTTGGGGATTTCATAGTCAGTGTGGGGTCTATCATTCTAAGCCACTCAAATCCAGCTAAACCAACAGTCCTTTTAAGGACTAATTCTGGAGTATATAGGTTGCAGTGTTAGGTAGGCAGGGGAGTGTACGTCGCTCTATACATATCAGTGCAAGACTTGCAGGCACTGTATGTGTATATATAGATATCATTGCATACATCAAGAGGGTCCATTCTATTATTGTCTGCTGCTGCTGCTGCTACCTATAGCATATATTGACCGTATATACCTAGCCCCAGGTATAATTGGTTAGGAAAACATTTTTGGCCAGGTTAATAGAGATTATTTTATTGCAAAACAATCCAGAGCCCTTTTTTTTCTCCATTTGATTTTTGACACTGCACAATACAGCCAGATTCTTTTCCTAGCACAGGGTGAAAATCCAGCAATTTTAAAGGGGTCACAAAAATCACTTATGAATGAGCAGAAAAATCTTTCATTTTTTTGTGGTACGGTAGAGTAGAAGTTTTCTTGAGTGTCTTACACAATTTCTTGACACCATTTTGCTGAACCCCCAAAAAATACATACAGGCCGCATATTTTACAGTGTGGTATATCTGTGACACGCCTCATACATCGTGTGCTAAAAATTTGGACATTTTCGGCCGGTATTCCATTTTTTTGCTGTCTGTTACTCTAGTTACAATGCCTTGCAAAAGTATTCAGCCCCCTGGAACTTTTCAATCTTTTCCCACATATCATGCTTCAAACATAAAGACACCAAATTTATTGATCATTTTACATTTTTTATGGAAATTCAAAAACTGAAAAGTGGGGCGTGCAATATTATTCGGCCCCTTTTAATTAATACTTTGTTGCACCACCTTTTGCTATGATTACAGCTGCAAGACGCTTGGCGTATGTCTCTCTCAGTTTTGTACATTGAGAGACTGAAATTCTTGCCCATTGTTCCTTGGCAAACAGCTTGAGCTCAGTGAGGTTTGATGGAGAACGTTTGTGAACAGCAGTTTTCAGCTCTTTCCACAGCTTCTCAATTGGATTGAGGTCTGGACTTTGACTTGGCCATTCTGACACCTGGATATGTTCATTTGTGAACCATTCCATTGTTGATTTTGCTTTGTTTGGGATCATTGTCTTGTTGAATGACAATTCTACGTCCCATTCTCAGGTCTTTTGCAGACTCCAACAGGTTTTCTTCAAGAATGGTCCTGTATTTGGCTCCATCAATCCTCCCATCAATTTTAACCATCTTCCCTGTCCCTGCTGAAGAAAAGAAGGCCCAAACCATGATGCTGCCACCACCATGTTTGACAGTGGGGATGGTGTGTTCAGGGTGATGAGCTGTGTTGCCTTTACGCCAAACATATCGTTTGACATTGTTGCCAAAACGTTTGATTTTGGTTTAATCTAACTAGAGCACCTTCTTCCACATGTTTGCTGTGTCTCCCAGGTGGCTTGTTGCAAACTCTAAAACGACACTTTTCATGGATATCTTTGAGAAATGGCTTTCTTCTTGCCACTCTTCCATAAAGGCCAGATTTGTGCAGTGTACGACTGATTGTTGTCCTATGGACAGACTGTCCCACCTCAGCTGTAGATCTCTGCAGTTCATCCAGAGTGATTATGGGCCTCTTGGCTGCATCTCTGATCAGTCTTCTCCTTGTTTGAGATGAAAGTTTAGAGGGACGGCCGGGTTTGGGAGGTTTGCAGTGGAATGATACTCCTTCCATTTCAATATGATCGCTTGCACAGTGCTCCTTGGGATGTTTAAAGTTTTGGAAATCATTTTGTATCCAAATCCGGCTTTAAACTTCTCCACAACAGTATCACGGACCTGCCTGTTGTGTTCCTTGGTCTTCATGATGCTCTCTGTGCTTCAAACAGACCCCTGAGACTATCAAAGAGCAGGTGCATTTATACGAAGACTTGATTACACACAGGTGGATTATATTTATCATCATTGGGCATTTAGGACAACATTGGATCATTCAGAGATCCACAATGAACTTCTGGAGTGAGTTTGCTGCACTGAAAGTAAAAGGGGCCGAATAATATTGCACACCCCACTTTTCAGTTTTTGAATTTTCACAAAAATTTAAAATAACCAATAAATTTTGTTCAACTTCACAATTGTGTTCCACTTGTTGTTGATTCTAAACCAAAAATTTACATTTTGTATCTTTATGTTTGAAGCATGATATGTGGGAAAAGGTTGAAACGTTCCAGGGGGCCGAATAGTTTCGCAAGGCACTGTATATACAGCACTATTTTTCATTAAAAAAATAAAAAATACAGGCCACATATTTGGCAGTGTGGTATTTCCCTGACAGGCCTCATATATCTGCGTGCTCCAAGTTTGGGCATTTTGGGCTGGTATTCCATTTTTTTCCCGTCTGTTACTCTACTTAAATACAGCACTATTTTGCTTTTAAAAAAATACAGGCCACATATTTGGCAGTGTGGTATTTCTGTGACTGGCCTCATACAGTATATCTGCGTGCTCCAAGTTTGGGCATTTTAGGCCGTTAGTCCAATTTTGTTTACCTGTCTGTTGCTCTAGTTATATACAGCACTATTTTGCATTGAAAAAAATACAGGCCACATATTTGGCAGTGTGTTATTTCCGTGACAGGCTTCATATATCTGCGTGCTCCATGTTTGGGCATTTTAGGCCGTTAGTCCAATTTTTTTTACCTGTCTGTTGCTCTAGTTATATACAGCACTATTTTGAATTTTAAAAAATACAGGCCACATATTTGGCAGTGTGGTATTTCCGTGACAGGTCTCATATATCTGTGTGCTCCAAGTTTAGGCATTTTAGGACGGTATTCCACTGTTTTTGCTGTCTGTTTCTCTAGTTATATACAGCACTATTTTGCATTGAAAAAAATACAGGCAACATATTTGGCAGTGTGGTAGTTCCCTAACAGGACTCTACTTATATACAGCACTATTTTGCATTAAAAAAAATAAAAAATACAGGCCAAATATTTGACAGTGTGGTATCGCTGTCAGACGATGTATTTGTGGCCTACAAATTGTGGAAATTCAGGCCTACATTCCACTGTATTTGCTGTCTGTTACCCTAGTTCGGTACATTATTGAACAGTGTGGTATATCGGTATAAATACTTCTGTTTCAAGTTGTTATGGCTGCTTCATGACTGTCTTAAATGCTCCAACTACTACCAACATCATCATCTTCTGCCTAGAGGCAGTCACTGCGTACATAGAAAGTCTGAGGAGCAGAGGGTGAACGCTTGGGTGGTGTTGTACTCTGTATCTGGATTATGAAGGGAAAATCTTGTAGATTAGATCATGACTGGAAGAGTCAGAGCAAGAGCACGTGCAACAACACGTGGCCAGGACTCGCAACTACTGAAGCCTGGTGTTCCCGGGCCGGATTCTGACAATCCATCACCTACTAATACTGAACTGGTTGGATGAGGACATCAAAAAGGAGCCCCTGCATTCTCTATAACATAAGCTAGATATTTTGACATTTCAGCTGTATTTCAAGAGTTGTCAATTGGAGAGCGTGGTGGTCGTAGATGTGACTTCTACACCACCACCTGAGCTACCGCCTCACCCCCACCTGAGCTGCCGCACCTTCGACCTTCTGTCTCTTCCCCATTATCCCATAGAATGTAAGTCCGCAAGGACAGGGTCCTCTCTCCTCTTTACAAGTCTTTCATTGTAATTTTTTATTACTGTAAATGATATCTATTACTTTGTATGTAACGCATCCTCATGTACAGCACCATGGAATTAATGGCGCTATATAAATAAATAATAATACTATATGGGTGTTTCCACTAGACAATCCATCCAACTTGTTATTGAATCAAAATCTTGTTTTTCTGACAACTCTGTTCAGCTGTGCACAAACTATGTCAAATTGGTAGCTAGACCCCAGTGGGTCTTGTCAGTGTCATGTTGACTACAGTCCACAGATGTTATCTAGATCCCTAATCTCACCTCTACTTTACCAGCATGATGAATTAATAGGAAAAGCACGTGGTATTGATGGAGCTGTTGTTTTCTTGCCAAAGAAACTCAATATGATCAATGAGGTGCTTAGCCGCACAAGGAATGGAGAAATAGTAAAGATGACAACTACTTTCACATTTGAGTTAAAACACACTTCACCAACTTGCTTTCACTTTTACAACATTATATTCCGAAGCCTTGAAGAAAAAAGATGAATATATTGTGAAGCAAATAGGTATGAATAATTATCACCCAAATGATGTAGCATAAGTCAGAACATACACAACCTTTCTGTGGGGAAATGAGTTACCACCGAAATTTTGAAGTATGAGACTAGTGTCATCTTGTGGATTGATATGAGACACAAAGTCCTTCAAAGTGAAACTGTTCTGGATGTAATGTACAAATTTATCTTGAAAATTAGAAGAGCTATGATGCTTGCATTAAAAAATCTGATTGGCCAGATATGTACAGACTGGACTGCGGGTACCTGTGCTGGGCCGGGTCTGGAACTTTCAAGGCTGCCTCCCCTGTTTCACACGGGAAGGAATAGGGGAATGGACAGGCCCTATTACTCAGGAAGAGGGGATGTGTTTAGAGAGGGAACCTGGCCGTAAACTGAGGGGAAAAAAATGTAAAGCAGGAGTGAGTCCCCAGCTGTCAGCATGTGAGCAGCAAGGGGGGCAGTGCACTACGCACCCAAAGCACTGGCACTGGGACCAATTGCAGCAGACAGACCCAGTGACCTACAGGTAGGGGGGGCAGCTTAAGAGAAAGCGGGCATGACAGCAGAGATTTTTGGCGTGGACAAGCAGCACATTGGAGGCTGAGCAGCGTGCTCTGTCCTTAGAGCACTGGCGCCGCAAAGGACTGTTCCCGTTGGCTCCCACCACTAAAAGCGGTAATGCCAGAGAGTGAGGTGCTGTGTGCCCAGTGACCGCCAGAGAGTGAGGCGCAGTGTGCTCCATGACCATGAGTACAATGCACGAGCACAGTAGAGAGAGCCAGTTCATGCTACGTGTTCGGCTTTGCTAACCAATAATTAAAAGGCACAAAGGAATGACAGAGGATGTTGGTACGGTCACCAAGGTACTCCCTCAGCATTTTCCCAAACTTTGCACTCCTTGTGAGAGTCCCCCGTGCCTCGGGGCCAGGGCAATGGGAGGGTCTGAGAAAACTCTCCCCAAACTTTGCCAGTGTTCCACTACCTCTGCTGGATTGGAGTTGTGTCTCTCTCACCTGTACTCCTTGCTTGGCCAATGAACTGTGACCACTGCTGCCAGTGTCTTCAGATGGGAATTTTTTTAAATAATTCTGATAGAAGGGTCCTTTGGTCCTCCAACATTTTAGTACACCTTTCTGCCTCTGGAATATGAGATATAAAGTTCTCCTTGTAGCCTGGGTCTAGAAGTGTCACCAATCAGTATTGCCTGTCACCCAAAATTTTGAGAACGAGAGGATGATGTGAAAGGCAGCGTAACATAAACTCAGCCATGCGTGCAAGACTGCTAATAGTCAATACTTCCGTGTCCTCACCAAGAGGACGATTGACCATGCTCTCCTCCTCCTCCTTGTCCGTAGGCCTCCACGACTTTCGACAAACCTCAGTAATATCATTGTAAATACATAATTGTAAATACATTATTGTAAATACATCTCTGTAGTTTTTATCTCCCCCCACCTCATTGTAGATTGTAAGTTGTCATGAGCAGGATCATTTTTTGGGGTTTAATTATTGTTATCGTTGTTACTTAGTGTAGATTGTAAGCTGTCACGAGCAGGGTAGTTTTATTTCTGTTTAATTATTGTATTATTGTTATCGTTGTTACTTAGTGTAGATTGTAAGCTGTCACGAGCAGGGTAGTTTTATTTCTGTTTAATTATTGTATTATTGTTATCGGTTACTTAGGACTGTTGTGTTTGAAACTGTTAAACTGTAAATATGTTGGCGCTATATAAATAACTATAAATATTAATATTAGAACACAAAGAAGCAAGATGGAGACATTAATTAAGGTGTCATTGCCGCTCACCATCTTGGTGGATTCCTAAAAGTTTTGAAGGATGCTACATAATTCTGACATCCATGACCACTCCTGAGATCTTGTGTGAAGTCAGAACTGAATACCAACAGTCACCAACTGCCCTCTTCTGCTCACAAATCCTTTCCAACATCTGCAGTGTAGAGTTCCAATGTGTGGGGATACCACACACCAGTCAGTGAGCCAGAAGCTCCAAACGCTGCTGAAGCACGGCAAGGGTGAATGAAGCTCTAGCTGACTTTCTAAAATGAGTATGCAGAGCCTTGTACTTTTCCTAGCAGATCTGGTACCTCCGTGTCGCTTTTCAGAAAATGTTGAACAATGAGGTTAAGCACATGGGTCAGGCATGGCACGTGTGTGACCTCGCCTCGCCACAGAGCAGCCACCAGGTTACAGCCATTGTCACACACGACCATGCCTGGCTGTAGGTTCAGCGGTGTCAGCCACAGATCTGCCTGCTCTTTCAGAGCTGTCCACAACTCTTCATCATTGTGCGGTTTGTCACCTAAGCATATTGGCTTCAGCACAGCCTGTTGCCGCTTGGATGAGGCAGTGCTGCAGTGCTTCCAGCTTGTGACTGATGTGCTACTTTCGGAGATGGAGGCTGAAGAGGACGCGAAGGAGGAGGTGCAGGAGCTGTAGACTGTGGGGGCAACCCAGATTGACGTAGGGCCCACAATACTTGGGGTTGGGAGGACGTGAACCATCCCAAGGTCGGACTGGGTCCCAGCTTTCACTATGTTAACCCAGTGTGCCGTCAGTGAGATGTACCGTCCCTGACCACAAGCACTTGTCCATATGTCTGTGGTTAGGTGGACTGGACTTTCCCAGTAACAACATTGTGGAGGGCACTGGTAATGTTGTGGGACACATGCCTGTGTAATGCCGGGACAGCACAACGGGACAACTAGTCCTGCATGTTCGGGGCCTCGGGGTGATCCTCGACTCTGCCCTCTCTTTCATGCAACATATCCAAGCCCTTGCCTCCTCCTGCCCACTACAACTCAAAAACATTTCCAAGATCCGTACATTCCAAGAAACTGCAAAAATGTTTGTGCACGCCCTCATGATCTCCCACCTCGACTATTGCAACCTTCTAATCTCTGGCCTCCCCTCTAGCACTCTTGCACCACTCCAATCTATCCTTAAGTCTGCTGCCCGAGTAATTCAACTGTCCCTCCGTTATTCCGCCGGCCTCTCCTCTCTGCCAGGCCCTTCACTGCCTTCCTATTGCCCAGAGGCTACAGTTCAAAACCCAGCTATGACATACAAAGCCTTCCACCACCTGTCTCCATACATCTGTGATATGGTCTCCCAATGTCCGACTGGATCATGGCTTCCTCTACACCAACCCAGCATTCCGTCAGCGAGATGTACCGTCACTGTCCACAAGCACTTGTGTACGTGGTTAGGTGCACGTTCCCTGTAACAGCAAGGTTAAGGGCCTGGGTAATGTTGTGGGACACGTGCTTGCTTGTGTAATGTCATGACGGCAGACTGGGATAAATTGTGGCAGCTGGGGAACGAGTACCTTGTGACGGTCACCGCCATCAGGTTGCGGAAAGCTTCCGTCTCACACGAACCTAAAATGCTAAATTTCGAGAGCAAGCAGACGAGAAATGTGTGAATTTAGTACTGTGGCGATGGCTGCGTATTTCCGCTTGTGTTCCAAGGACTGGGGTATAGACAGCTGAACGCTGTGCTGGGACAAGGACGTGGACGTGCTTGTTGATGGTGCTAGCTGAATTTGTGTGCAACTACAGATGCAGGGCATGAGGCATCTTTGCACGCAGCATGGACAAGGGATTGGCTTGCATTCACAACATCAGAAGAAGCTGTGGTATCACCCACAGACACTGTTCATGAAGCCTTGTTTTCAACCAACAAAGTTGGGTGCCTTGCTGCCATGTGCCTGATCATGCTGGTAGTTTTGCTACGCCTGCTCATGCGGGCATGGCTGGTGGTGCAAATGGCCTTTTGGGGGTTATCGGCAGAGTCTTTAAAAAACAACCAGGCTGTTATGGGGACATTCAGTGTCTCCCTCTCCCACATCATCTCCTCGCCTTGACCCCTGTCTTTTGGTGTTCCCCAAGGCTCAGTTCTAGGACCCCTACTCTTCTCCATCTACACCTTCAGCCTGAGACAGCTGATGTAATGGCACGGTTTGCAATATCATCAGTACGCCGGTGACACGCAGATCTACCTATCTGTACCTGACATCGCCTCCTTACTTGAAAAAAATCACACGTCTTCCCGCTATTTCATCCTTCTTTTCTGCTCGCTTTCAAAAAGTGAACATGGACAAAACGGAATCTTTCATCCATCTCACGTAAATAGACATGAGAGCTGTGTATGCGTCATTCGGTACCACTTTAGTAAGAGGGAAAGTTTGCCCAAGAGAAAATGATTTTCCAGACATTCATGGCCTTTTTTGCACTATTTTGCAGCTGTGATCTCCATCTTCTTGGTGTGGACGTGGATGTGGTGTGGTAAATTTCAAAGTCGTCATCAATACCATCATCGTCCATATCTTGTAAAGAGGAAATCTGGTGTTTCCCAGGGTCGTGGTTATCTACGTTTAGTGGCATTCCTTTAACAGTGTTCGTTACACTGGAACAAATAATTTTCGAATGTGACATTTGGATATTATTGGTAATATGTATGGGAGAAGATGAAGAAGCTTATGCCATGGGTGAGTTTATAGTTACGGACGGTGCACTCCTCTTTAAACTTTGTTTTTCACCAGCATCCATCAGTTAGTTTGGTTTTCCTCCAACACTGCTCTGCTTTGTCTAATTCGGCATCTCACGAACATGTTGCACTTTGCCCTTTAGACAGACACATGCGTCTTTGGTAACATATTTTTGATGGGCATTTTTTAGGCCGAGTCTCATACACACATCTTTTACACCAGTCTTCTGAAGGGCATGAAACACTTTCTGGTAATTGATGGTGACTATACGACTAATCATTGTAGGCTGTATCCTGGATCTCATACCTCCCATAGCCACCGCTGTTATTAATCATGTACGTTCCCATTCCTGTCATCACCATGCCCCTTTTCCTGATCACTTCATCCAACAATTCGTCTGCCATATTTTTACTAAAAACCTGCACCTTCCCAGCAGCAACTGTGTAGGAAACCACTTTACAGGTTTGCAAGGTGTGTATGATGCCCGTAAGCAATTCAAAAAAAAATTGACCCTCATAGAGAAATGTTTGTCAGCCCATACACTTAGTGTATGGACATTTCAAGTCTAGGAGACTGGCTTATTTAAATTGGGCCTATTTTTTAATGAGGCCTTCCTCCACGTCTCATCATCCACCGCCACTAGAACACCAGTGTGAACGTGTTCTATGCTTCTACAGCCAGTCAAATTTTTGGCAAGGGTGTCTATCATCCCCATAAAACATTTAAAAAACGTACCCCACATAGGGAAATGTTTGTCAGCCCATACACTTAGTGTATGGACATTACGAGTCTAGGAGACCCGTTCCTTTGTAATGGGACAGTTTTTTTATGAGGCCCTCCTCCATGTTTCTTGCAATTGGGGATTGGGGTGCATGCATATTTGGGTCAAGGTGGCCCTTGCATTCAATGCATAAGGAAACAGTATGGCATGACCAACTGAAGAATGCGAAGTGGGTTTTCCTGTGGCCATCCAGTATCTGGGTTCAAAGGCTTCTTAGGGTGCATATGACTTGGTAGCAGGGAGGGCAGACCTTGCAGTCAGTACCTAAGAAAACAGTATGGGAGTACAAAATGAATAATGTGAAGTGGATTTTCCTGTGGCCATCCAGTACCTTGGTTCAAAGGCTTCTTGGGGTGCATATGCAGGGCAGGCTTTGCATTCAATGCAACATTTTTTCAGGAAGCGCCCCTGTACCTCTCGTGAAAGGGGTATTGGGGTGCGTCATAATTCTTGGCAGCCCAGCCGCTCACTGCATAGGCAATAACAGCATAGGAGACCCACTGTTTAGTAATGGCCTTTTAAGAATATTAATGCCACCTGATGCCCCTCTAAAAATAGGCTTTGTGACTTTAAGAGTCCCGCCTTCATAAATGTAACAAGATGTGTCTCCTTATTTGTCACACACCACATGGCCAGCTAGGGTTGTTAACCCCTTCACCCCCAAGGGTGGTTTGCACGTTAATGACCGGGCCAATTTTTACAATTCTGACCACTGTCCCTTTATGAGGCTATAACTCTGGAACGCTTTGACGGATCTTGGCGATTCTGACATTGTTTTCTCGTGACATATTGTACTTCATGTTAGTGGTAAAATTTATTCAATATAACTTGCGTTTATTTGTGAAAAAAATGGAAATTTGGCGAAAATTTTGAAAATGTTGCAATTTTCCAACTTTGAATTTTTATGCCCTTAAATCACAGACATATGTCACGCAAAATACTTAATAAGTAACATTTCCCACATGTCTACTTTACATCAGTACAATTTTGAAACCAAAATTTTTTTTTGTGACGGAGTTAAGGGTTAAAAGTTGACCAGCAATTTCTCATTTTTACAACACCATTTTTTTTTAGGGACCACATCTCATTTGAAGTCATTTTGAGGGGTCTATATGATAGAAAATACTCAAGTGTGACACCATTCTAAAAACTGCACCCCTCAAGGTGCTCTAAACCACATTCAAGAAGTTTATTAACCCTTCAGGTGTTTCACAGGAATTTTTGGAATGTTTAAATAAAAATGAACATTTAACTTTTTTTCACACAAAATTTATTTCAGCTCCAATTTGTTTAATTTTACCAAGGGTAACAGGAGAAAATGGACCCCCAAAGTTGTTGTACAATTTGTCCTGAGTACGCTGATACCCCATATGTGGGGGTAAACCACTGTTTGAGCGCATGGCAGAGCTCGGAAGGAAAGGAGCGCCATTTGACTTTTCAATGCAAAATTGACTTGAATTGAGATGGGACGCCATGTTGCGTTTGGAGAGCCCCTGATGTGCCTAAACACTGAAACCCCCTACAAGTGACACCATTTTGGAAAGTAGACCCCCTAAGGAACTTATCTTGATGTGTGGTGAGCACTTTGACCCACCAAGTGCTTCACAGAAGTTTATAATGCAGAGCCGTAAAAATAAAAAATCATATTTTTTCACAAAAATGATCTTTTCGCCCCCAATTTTTTATTTTCCCAAGGGTAAGAGAAGAAATTGGACCCCAAAAAATGTTGTGCAATTTGTCCTGAGTACGCTGATACCCCATATGTGGGTGTAAACCATTGTTTGGGCGCATGGCAGAGCTTGGAAGGGAAGGAGCGCCATTTGACTTTTCAATGCAAAATTGACTGGAATTGAGATGGGACGCCATGTTGCGTTTGGAGAGCCCCTGATGTGCCTAAACATTGAAACTCCCTACAAGTGACACCATTTTGGAAAGTAGACCCCCTAAGGAACTTATCTAGATGTGTGGTGAGCACTTTGACCCACCAAGTGCTTCACAGAAGTTTATAATGCAGAGCCGTAAAAATAAAAAATCATATTTTTTCACAAAAATGATCTTTTTGCCCCCAATTTTTTATTTTCCCAAGGGTAAGAGAAGAAATTGGACCCCAAAAAATGTTGTGCAATTTGTCCTGAGTACGATGATACCCCATATGTGGGTGTAAACCATTGTTTGGGCGCATGGCAGAGCTTGGAAGGGAAGGAGCGCCATTTGACTTTTCAATGCAAAATTGACTGGAATTGAGATGGGACGCCATGTTGCGTTTGGAGAGCCCCTGATGTGCCTAAACATTGAAACTCCCTACAAGTGACACCATTTTGGAAAGTAGACCCCCTAAGGAACTTATCTAGATGTGTTTTGAGAGCTTTGAACCCCCAAGTGTTTCACTACAGATTATAACGCAGAGCCGTGAAAATAATTTTATTTTTTTTCTCAAAAATGATTTTTTAGCCCCCAGCTTTGTATTTTTACAAGGGTAACAGAATAAATTGGACCCCAAAATTTGTTTTCCAATTTGTCCTGAGTACGCTGATACCCCATATGTGGGGGGGAACCACTGTTTGGGCGCATGACAGAGCTCGGAAGGGAAGGAGCGCCATTTGGAATGCAGACTTAAATGGATTGGTCAGCAGCCGTCACGTTGCATTTGCAGAGCCCCTGATGTACCCAAACAGTACAAACCCCCCACAAGTGACCCCATATTGGAAACTAGACCTCCCAAGGAACTTATCTAGATGTGTTGTGAGAACTTTGAACCCCCAAGTGTTTCACTACAGTTTATAACGCAGAGCCGTGAAAATAAAACATCTTTTTTTTCCCACAAAAATGATTTTTAGCCCCCCAAATTTTTATTTTCCTAAGGATAACAAGAGAACTTGGACCCCAGAAGTTGTTGTTCAATTTGTCCCGAGTACGCTGATAACACATATGTTGGGGTAAACCCCTTTTTGGGCGCACGGGAGAGCTCGGAAGGGAAGGAGCACTGTTTTACTTTTTCAACGCAGAATTGGCTGGAATTGAGATTGGACGCCATGTCGCGCTTGGAGAGCCCCTGATGTGCCTGGACAGTGGAAAGCCCCCAATTCTACCTGAAACCCTAACCCAAACACACCCCTAACCCTAATCCCAACGGTAACCCTAACCACACCCCTAGCCCTGACACACCCATAATTCTAATCCCAACCCTAATCCAAACGTAAATGTAATCCAAACCCTAACCCTAACTTTAGCCCCAACCCTAACTTTAGCCCCAACCCTAACTTTACCTCCAACCCTAGCCCTAACCCTAACCCTAACCCTAACCCTAAACGTGACTGAAATACGTGGCACTGAAATACGTGGCACTGAAATACGTGATACGTGGCACTTAAATACGTGGCACTGAAACACGTGGCACTGAAATACGTGATACGTGGCACTGAAATTCGTGGCACTGAAATACGTGGCACTTAAATATGTGGCACTTAAATACGTGGCACTGAAATATGTGATACGTGGCACTTAAATACGTGGCACTTAAATACGTGGCACTTAAATACGTGGCACTGAAATATGTGATACGTGGCACTTAAATACGTGGCACTGAAATACGTGGCACTTAAATACGTGGCACTTAAATACGTGGCACTTAAATACGTGGCACTTAAATACGTGGCACTGAAATACGTGGTACTAAAATATGTGGCACTGAAATACGTGATACGTGGCACTGAAATACGTGATACGTGGCACTGAAATACGTGGCACTGAAACACGTGGCACTGAAATACGTGATACGTGGCACTGAAATACATGGCACTGAAATACGTGGCACTGAAATACGTGGCACTGAAATACGTGGCACTATGACTGTCAGAAAATGTTCATTAAACGGTTAGGGGTGAGGTTAGGGGTAGAGTTAGGGTTAGGGTTTGGATCCCTTTATCACCTTGATGGTGGTGGGTGGCTTTTCAGTGTGTTTTCTGTTTTTTTTGATAAAAATGCATGTGCTTAAAAACGCAAGAAAATACTGCAGGTTGTATTTCTGAAAATGAACGCATGCAGAAAAAAACCGCATGCGTTTGAAAACGCGACCAAACGCGTACAAAAAAACCGCATGCGTTTTCAATGTTAAATATAGGGAAAAAACGCATGCGTTTTTTTGTGCAAAAAACGCTGCAGACAAAAACGCAAGTGTGAAACCAGCGACGCTTTTTATAGCAAAAAAGTTTTTGCGTCTTCACATTTTGAGACCTATAATTTTTCCACATTTTGCTCCACAGAGTCATGTGAGGTCTTGTTTTTTGCGGGACGAGTTGACGTTTTTATTGGTAACATTTTCGGACACGTGACCATTTTTGATCGCTTTTTATTCCGATTTTTGTGAGGCAGAATGACCAAAAACCTGCTATTCATGAATTTCTTTTGGGAGAGGCGTTTATACCGTTCCGCGTTTGGTAAAATTGATAAAGCAGTTTTATTCTTCGGGTCAGTACGATTACAGCGATATCTCATTTATATAATTTTTTTATGTTTTGGCGCTTTTATACGATAAAAACTATTTTATAGAAAAAATAATTATTTTGGTATCGCTTTATTCTCAGGACTATAACTTTTTTATTTTTTTGCTGATGATGCTGTATGGCGGCTTGTTTTTTGCGGGACAAGATGACGTTTTCAGCGGTACCATGGATATTTATATCAGTCTTTTTGATCGCGTGTTATTCCACTTTTTGTTCGGCGGTATGGTAATAAAGCGTTGTTTTTTGCCTCGTTTTTTTTTTTTTTTTTCTTACGGTGTTTACTGAAGGGGTTAACTAGTGGGGCAGTTTTATAGGTTGGGTCATTACGGACGCGGCGATACTAAATATGTGTACTTTTATTGTTTTGTTTTTTTTATTTAGATAAAGAAATGTATTTATGGGAATAATATATATATTTTTTTATTATTTATTTAGGAATTTTTTATTTTTTATTTTTTTACACATGTGGAAAAATTTTTTTTTTACTTTTTTACTTTGTCCCAGGGGGGGACAATACAGATCATTGATCTGGCAGTGTGCACAGCACTCTGCCAGATCGACGATCTGCTGTGCAGGGCTGCAGGCTTACCAAGCGTCTGCTCTGAGCAGACACTCGGTAAGCCACCTCCTTCCCTGCAGGACCCAGATGCCGCGGCCATCTTGGATCCGGGACCTGCAGCCAGGAAGGAGGTAGGAGACCCTCGCAGCAACGCGATCACATCGCGTTGCTCCGGGGGTCTCAGGGAAGCCCGCAGGGAGCCCCCTCCCTGCGCGATGCTTCCCTATACCGCCGGTACACTGCGATCATGTTTGATCGCGGTGTGCCGGGGGTTAATGTGCCGGGGGCGGTCCATGACCGCTCCTGGCACATAGTGCCGGATGTCAGCTGCGATAGGCAGCTGACACCCGGCCGCGATCGGCCGCGCTCCCCCCGTGAGCGCGGCCGATCGCGTATGACGTACTATCCCGTCGGTGGTCATACGGGCCCACCCCTCCTCGACGGGATATTACGTCTGATGTCAGGAAGGGGTTAAATGTTACAATGGTATTTCCCAGTGAATGCATTTGTATTGCTTGAAAGCAATGTTAAAGTTGAAGAACGCATCAAAAACACTTCGTGTGAACATAGCCCAAGTGGTGGAGGAACATTTTGGTCTGGGGTTAATTATTTTGTCTTATATACAAGTCATTACCCTGAAAAGGATGTACCTTAACATATTTCACAGCAAAATCCATTTTGGTTTAGTTTCTCTATGTTTTTTGGTGCACCTGTAGAAATGGCATGAAACTCTGACAACATTATTTACAGCTGTGACCTAGGAATCAGAAATGCTTCCAGGGACATTTGCCATGATATTCCCGTGTCACTTAAGCAGTGTTTCCATCATTTTCAGACGTTTATAGTTTAAAAGGACCCCCGGGGGGGGGGGGGGATCGCAGCAAAAATGCTCAGGTATCCCATAGACTTACATTGGGCTCGTTGTTCTGTCCGAGGACCCGAGTATTCAAATTTGCTCGACCCGAGCAACGAGCACCCGAGCATTTTAACGCTCGCTCATCACTAACAATTATATTAAATAAAAAGAGATAACAAAAGAAAATTATTGAAATTGCATCACGGAGGTGACTCAGAGTTTAGCGTAGGCAGTTACTTCTTAGGAAAATGGACAGAACCACAGCAAGCTGTACCTTCCAGGACTGACAAATTACCAAAACCCAAACTCTGATTTTTATTAGATCAAAGTTATGTCCACATACCTCTCCTTGGTGAGCTCATAAGGAGGCTGGTGGTTGGATGCACTAGGTCTTTTAAAAGTTTATGAGATCTCCAACTTTCAGTACATCTTCACCCCTAGAGGTCCCAGGCGGGATGTCACGCCGCCGCTGTGCACTGCCGCTCCTGCTGCCGTGCCTGCCACTCACCGACCCGGCGCGCTCCTGCGGTGTGCGCGCGCCTTTGGGTCTCTACTCCTCCAGTCTCGCCACTGGCCCCTGGCTTCCGTCGGGTGCACGTGCGCACTCCTCTCTCCAACTCCTTCTGTGCATGCGCACTTCCTTCCTCTGCTCTGCAGACGCTCCGTTCCTCCTCTCTATGACTCTGGAGGATCTCGACCCGGAAGTTCTGCAGCACTCGGTCTATTTAAGGTAACTCTTCCTCTGCCTCTTTACCTGATTGCCATTTGACCCAGGTCCCTTCGTACCTTGCTCTGTCCTGTTCCTCCGTCTTACCCTGCCTGTCCTGTGTTTCCGCCGTACCTAGCTCTGTCCTGAGCAACCATCATACCCTGCCTGTGCTGTGCGTCCACCTTACCTAGCTCTGTCCTGAGCGTCCGTCATACCCTGCCTGTCCTGTGTTTCTGCCGTACCTTGCTCTGTCCTGAGCGTCCGTCATACCCTGCCTGTCCTGTGTTTCTGCCGTACCTTGCTCTGTCCTGTGGGTCCGTCATACCCTGCCAGTCCTGTGTGTCCGCCACACCCCACCTGTCCTGTGTTTCCACCTTACCCTGCCTGTCCTGTGTTACCACCATACCCAGTCCGTCTTGGGCGTCCGCCATATCTAGTCTGTCCTGGGCGTCCGCCATATTCTACTTAATCTTAGTATCAGTCATTGCCAATCTGCCCTGTGTCTCCGTCATAGCCAGTTCTGCTTCTTTTCCGCTCCTACTTCCTGTCCCCGGGTATCAGCTTCTGCGGCAATAGTCTCCCTCGGACCTGCCCCTAACACTCCCTGTATTGGGGGTGGTCCACCAGGCCAGCTCACCCGTGGGAGGTTCGTTGTCGTGGTTCTGCGGGTTCACTTTAGGAGTTCCTAAAGCTGTGACATGGGAGATATTGTCCTCATGTCTCCTATCACGATTTTACCTTTTTTAGAGATGAAACATGGCATGGATGGCACCATCCATCCTCCCAATATTAAGTTGGAGGTGTTAGAATGGCTTACGTTGATGTGAGTGAATGTGTTATGTTCATCCCTTCCTGAAAATATATCTCCGATAAATACTGAATCTATGTAAACCCCAATATTCATCACTGACGCTAACGCCAGAAGGTCTTAGACTAGTGCTTTGAACAGAGGAAGCTCTTGCCTCGTAAGTGTACTTCTCCCACTCTGAATATACAAATCCTAGTATCTGGTTCTCAGAGCAGGTCTCCGCTATAATTACTTGCTCACTGCAGGAGGTCCCACTTCAATGGAGGATGAATTGTCAGCTATTTTCACTTCCCCAGTTATAATTAATCTCATTTTCAATGCGAGACTGATATGTCCATTTTCTGAAGATAGCTTTATTGATGTTAATTTTTCTTTACAACATTGACAAAGAGATATGAGCAGAGGCGTACTAGGGTTTTGGTTCAGGGGGGGCGAAACTTCTGAGTGGGCCCCTAACCAGGTAACCTTGATTACAACTCGGTGACGCGCCCTAATACTTGAGGAGAACCTCAGCAGATGACCGCGCTATTACTGACGATAATCTCTATATAAAGACCAATATTGATATTACCGCCATATGGTCAGTGGTAGATACTAGCCGTACAGAACATATAAGAGATCACTGCACAGTTACAGATAATGTCTTACCGCTGATGTCCTTTCTGATGGAATCGTTCATTTTTCCCGTCTTTTCCATCTGGCCTAGACTGACATGACAACTTCTTCCAGCCACGACTCGTCTGCAGAGAATACAACAAAGACACATTTCACTTCTCACATTCCAGCCATCACCATCTATTCCCAACCTCAGAGGTGTATCTAGGGTTTCTGGCACCCGGGGCAAGAATTCAGTTTTTCAGTTTCAGTATGTACCGATGAGCTCCTCTCCCTAATGCTCTCAATGTTCAGTGAAAAACTGAGAGAAGCAGAAGAGAAGCTCGTTGTCACAGGACCATACGTATGAAAATCGCATATGAGTGAAGTGTCCATGTGATGACTGATGGAACCTGCAGAGCTGAATCCTGACATCGCAGCTTCTGAATTCTCACAACGCATGCGCTGCACACTTTTAGGATTCTCCCTGGCCAGTAGACAATCATGTCAGCACAAGCATGCGATTTGTATACCTCTGGCCACATTCCGACTAGACGTGCCCTGCCTCGCTCAGTTCATTTTCATTGAGTGGGGCCACACATGTCTAGTCAGCATGTGACCACATGTACGTAAATCACCAGCACCAGAGAATCCTGACAGCGTGCAGTGCGCACTGTGAGACTTCAGAAGTCTGCAGTCACAAAGAATGACTGCAGACTCATCACAAACCTGGACATCCCCTTTAATGCTCCTAACATAAATAAAAACATGAGAGTTAGTTAGTATCCCAAATAACATTTACATCCAGGTACCTTATAGATGACGTCGCCTCTGGAGCCGTTCTTCTTTTCTTCATCTTGTCCAGACCCCATGATGAGTTTTCTCATCCACAGCCGCCTCTGCAGACTTCCATCTTCTCCGCTCTTTTGCAGAAAATCTCCACATGACGCCCTTAAAGATACAAGTGTCATTATAATTCTCCTGAATGAAAAATTGCCCCTCACTATATTGTCTGCATAAAATATGACCCCCACACTGTCCCTCTTATGGTACATGTTCTTTACACGGACCTCCCCTTTCCATACCGGCCCCCTCTTCAGACTGTCCTCTCACACTATGTCCCCCCTATAGGGCCCAGTATTTATACTGTACTCTCTCATCACACTCCCCCTCCTTGGTATACTGTCCCCTCCTGGCTGTGCCCTTACACTGTCCCCCCATGCTACGCATGCACACATCCCAACACCCTCACTCCCCGTACTCTGTCCACATACATTTTTCACATCGCTACTCATACTGTGTCTGCATACATTCCCCCGTTTGCTCCCCAAACTGTCTACACCCATCCCCCATACTGTTTCCTCATATATGCCCACCATTCCCCGGTATTGTTTCCTCATACATGCCCGCCATCTCCCCCTTTGCTCTTTATTTTGTGTCCTCAAATCTCCCCCACACATATCCCCCCATCCCCACTCCAAATATCACCCCACACATTAAACACCACCATCCCCATGAGAAATCTCCCCCACACATTAAATCCCCCCATCCCCACTCCAAATATCACCCCACACATTAAATCCCCCATCCCCATGACAAATCTCCCCCCACACACATTCAATCCCCCATCTCCACTCCAATTCTCCCCACACACAATAAATCCCCCCATCCCCACTCACATTAAATCTCCCCCCCACAATAAATCCCCCCATCTCCACTCACATTAAATCTCCCCCCACAATAAATCCCCCCATCCCCACTCACATTAAATCTCCCCCCCCACAATAAATCCCCCCATCCCCACTCACATTAAATCCCCCCCACAATAAATCCCCCCATCCCCACTCACATTATATCTTACCCCCACAATAAATCCCCCCCATCTCCACTCACATTAAATCTCCCCCCCACAATAAATCCCCCCATCTCCACTTACATTAAATCTCCCCCCCACAATAAATCCCCCCATCCCCACTCACATTAAATCCCCCCACAATAAATCCCCCCATCCCCACTCACATTATATCTTACCCCCACAATAAATCCCCCCCATCTCCACTCACATTAAATCTCCCCCCCACAATAAATCCCCCCATCTCCACTCACATTAAATCTCCCCCCCACAATAAATCCCCCCATCCCCACTCACATTAAATCCCCCCCACAATAAATCCTCCCGTCTCCACTCACATTAAATCCCTTCCCCACAATAAATTCCCCCATTTCCACTCATATTAAATATCCCCCATCCAATAATAAATCCCCCCATCCCCACTCACATTAAATCTCCCCCCCCACAATAAATCCTCCCATCCCCACTCACATTAAATCTCCCCCCCGCAATAAATCCCCCCATCTCCACTCACATTAAATCTCCCCCCACAATAAATCCCCCTATCTCCACTCACATTAAATCTCCCCCCACAATAAATCCCCCCATCCCCACTCACATTAAATCCCCCCCCACAATAAATCCCCCCATCTCCACTCACATTAAATCCCTTCCCCACAATAAATCCCCCCCATTTCCACTCATATTAAATATCCCCCATCCAATAATATATCCCACCATCCCCACTCACATTAAATCTCCCCCTGCACCTTCGGTGTCCTCAGCTCCACTGGAGCACTTACCACCGATCTGCGTCTCTGCCTCTGCTCTGCCGCACGGGTGAGTGACGTCAGCAGCGTGATCACATGACCTGATCACGCTGCTGGCGTCGCTCTGACCCGGCAGTCAGAGCTTCAATTGTACTCGCATCTCAGATGCAGTACAATTGAACACTGGGAGTCGGCGCGCTGCAGCTTCTCTGTGCCGGCTGTCAGCTTGACAGTCGGCACAGAGAACAGCTGACTCCCAGTGCGGGGGGCGGCAGAATGCAGCCGCCGGGGGAGACACTGCGGCCCGACTGCGCCCCCCTGCCGGCTGTGCCCCCCTAGATACGCCACTGCCCAACCTGCATAAACTCCTCATCCTGCTGATACCCCAATACTGAGCCACTGCTGCCGTATGTGTCCCTATTACTGCACCTGATAGCCCAATGCTGAGCCACTGCTGCCGTATGTGTCCCTATTACTGCACCTGATAGCCCAATACTGAGCCGCTGTTGCTGTATGTGTCCCTATTACTGCCCCTGATACCCCAATACTGAGCCGCTGCTGCCGTATGTGTCCCTATTACTGCACCTGATACCCCAATGCTGAGCCGCTGCTGCCGTATGTGTCCCTATTACTGCCCCTGATACCCCAATACTGAGCCGCTGCTGCCGTATGTGTCCCTATTACTGCCCCTGATACCCCAATACTGAGCCGCTGCTACCGTAAGTGTACCTACTGTGTGGTTCTCTGTGCCCTCTAAATTCTAAGGCAACTCTCTACAATATAGTAATGCCAGGTGCAAGTACCCTAGAAAACAGTGCCCACATTTTGCCCCTAGAAAGTAATAATGCCCTGTGTGCCCCTTTGATAGTCACAGTTACCCGAGTTCCCCTATAACAATAAGTGCCCACTTTACGTTTAATAATGTCCTGAGTCTCCCCCCGTTCAGCTCGCCTATACACAGCATGATGCTCTCTTATACACAGTATAATTCCCCCTCACTGTATAGTACCACCCACACAGTACTCTGACTCCTTAGTAGCCTCCAAACTGTTTGATGGCTCCAACACAGTATAATGCCCCCTCACTGTAATCCCCATACTGTATGATGGCCCCCTAGATGGTCTCCACATACAGTAGTATAATGCACCAAATAGTCCACAATATAGTATAATGCACTCCCCATAGGCAGACTCTATAGCATATGGCAGCCCCCATAGGTAGACACTGTAATAAGGCAGCACCCCCATATAGGCAGACCCTGTAATAAGGCAGCACCCCCATAGGCAGACCCTGTAATAAGGCAGCACCCCCATAGTCAGACCCTGTACTAAGGCAGCACCCCTATAGGCAGACCCTGTAATAACGCAGCACCCCTATAGGCAGACCCTGTAATAAGGCAGCACCTCTATAGGCAGACCCTGTAATAAGGCAGCCCCCATAGTCAGACCCAGTAATAAGGCAGCACCCCCATAGTCAGACCCTGTAATAAGGCAGCCCCCATAGTCAGACCCTGTAATAAGGCAGCACCCATAGTCAGAAACTGTAATAAGGCAGCCCCCATAGTCAGACCCTGTAATAAGACAGCGCCCCCATAGTCAGACCCTGTAATAAGGCAGCACCCATAGTCAGACCCTGTAATAAGGCAGCAACCCCATAGTCAGACCCTGTAATAAGGCAGCACCCATAGTCAGACCCTGTAATAAGGCAGCAACCCCATAGTCAGACCCTGTAATAAGGCAGCCCCCATAGTCAGACCCTGTAATAAGACAGCACCCCCATAGTCAGACCCTGTAGTAAGGCAACACCCCATAGTCAGACCCTGTAATGAGGCAGCCCCCACAGTCAGACCCTGTAATATGGTAGCCCCCTTAGTCAGACCCTGTAATAAGGCAGCACCCCCATAGGCAGACCCTGTAATAAGGCAGCACCCCCATACTCAGACCCTGTAATGAGGCAGCACCCCTATAGTCAGACCCTGTAATAAGGCAGCCCCCACCGTCAGACCCTGTAATAAGGCAGCCCCCCCATAGGCAGACCCTGTAATAAGGCAGCACCCTCATAGTCAGACCCTGTAATGAGGCAGCACCCCTATAGGCAGACCCTGTAATAAGGCAGCACCCCTATAGGCAGACCCTGTAATAAGACAGCACCCCCATATTGGCAGACCCTGCAATAAGGCAGCCCCCACAGTCAGACTCTGTAATAAAGCAGCCCCCCATAGGCAGACCCTGTAATAAGGAACCCCCACCCATAGTCAGACCCTGTAATAAGGCAGCCCCTTGTCATGTCGGACACTGTTCAGACCAGGTCGTTCGACAGATAGCGGTAATTCCGCTTTTGACCACTATTTGCTCATTGGCGTCAGCTAGATTCTATCTAGCTGTTTCGGGGTTAATTTACCTGATCCTCGGATTGGAAGCTGGGCCGTGCCCATTGCCTTTAAATAGCTCTCCTGATCATTGGGCGTCGCCGATTATAGCTTCTGTCTTGTGCGTTGTTATCTCGGTCTAGAGTGGAGAGCTGGTTGCTGGAGAGTCGTTGCTGGTGGTGTATTTTCCTTTGTCTTATTTACTCCTGCCTATATTTGTATTTATTTTGCCCTGCACATTTATAGTGTATTCCTGAGTGTCTACAGCGTGGTGTATATTTTCCTTTATCCTTGTCTGTGCTAACTGTGGGTATTGGTGAATTACATCTTCACTGGGTGGTGGCGGAGGTTTTCAGCCTAGGGTTGAAACAGGAGACAGGGCGAGGGTCGAGGCCTGGACATGCACACCATCAGTGTAAACTCCAGGTAGAGGGTCAGTCAGGATTTCCCTAGTCTGAGGGAAATTGCAGGGGCCCGGGTTATTAGCTCTCGCTCACCTAGTCTCCCCGTGACAGTATAATCGGCCCAACAACACAAAAAAAAAAAGAAAAAAGGGGTTTCTTTTTTTTGTGTTTGTCATGGATCCCATGACTTCCATAAACCGCCAGTTGGAAGTGCTGTCCCTACAGGTCACTGAGTTGAGGGGGGCAGTGCAGCAACAGGGACTAGCAGTATCTAATGTGCAAGCTGGAGCGACAGGAAGAGTTGCTGAGCCTAAATTTCCTTTGCCTGAAAAATTTGCTGGGGAACGCAGTTTCTTTTCGTGAAGCTTGCAAACTATATTTCCGTATGCATGAATCCAAAAACAAAATATACACACCACACCAAAAAAATATATATGGACGGGGTGCCAGGGTATATCTAGTAGGGTTCAGTGCTAGTTGAATATGATAAACCAATGAGAAAAGAAGCACCAGGAGAACCAAAAGTAAAATATAGTAACAACTTTATTAAAGACAAAAATGTAGACATATAAAACACAGAGAAAACACAGGATAAAAGACAGGGAACACACCATGAGGGTGGCACCACGAGAAACCAACAGGTAAATCACAGTAAGGAGCATCAATAAACCTAAGTTTTGTGCACCCAATCAAGGTAAGCATACAAGTATCCCAAAAATGCTTGGACAAATGCCAATAGAGAGGGGCACCATTAAGGAGTGACTAAGTACTAAAAAGACAAATAAAGATGCAGGAGGTAACAATAACGTGGAAAATACCTGTGGGACCGTGATGCCACCCACCACAACGCCGCGTTTCGGCCTCGTGCCTTCTTCCTCGTGCCTTCTACCCCCGGAAGAAGGCACGAGGCCGAAACGCGGCGTTGGGGTGGGTAGCATCACGGTCCCACAGGTATTTTCCACGTTATTGTTACCTCCTGCATCTTTATTTGTCTTTTTAGTACTTAGTCACTCCTTAATGGTGCCCCTCTCTATTGGCATTTGTCCAAGCATTTTTGGGATACTTGTATGCTTACCTTGATTGGGTGCACAAAACTTAGGTTTATTGATGCTCCTTACTGTGATTTACCTGTTGGTTTCTCGTGGTGCCACCCTCATGGTGTGTTCCCTGTCTTTTATCCTGTGTTTTCTCTGTGTTTTATATGTCTACATTTTTGTCTTTAATAAAGTTGTTACTATATTTTACTTTTGGTTCTCCTGGTGCTTCTTTTCTCATTGGTTTATTATATTTCCGTATGCGCCCGATCTCCTCGGGTAATGAGGCTCAGCGTGTGGGTCTGGTGTTGTCATTATTAAGCGGGGATCCTCAAGCATGGGCGTTTTCTTTGCCATCTGATTCTGCTGCATTTGACTCTGTGGAGAGTTTCTTTTCCTCTCTTGGAAAAATCTATGATGAACCTGACAGAATGGCTCTAGCAGAGTCTAAGATAGGCTCTATTCGCCAGGGGAAGCGAGTTGCAGAGGATTACTGTTCTGAATTTCGTCGCTGGGCGATCGATACACAATGGAATGATCCAGCATTGCGGAGTCAGTTTATACATGGGATTTCTGGAAGGGTTCAAAAAGCCCTTCTGATGTACGAGACTCCTACTTCTCTAGATTCCGCTATGAGTCTGGTTGTTCGCATTGATCGCTGTTTGCGTCAGGGGGAGCTTGAGACACCGCCTATGGGAGAGGGTGTAGGTTCACGTGAGGTTGCTGCAGGTGAGCCCACGGAGCCTATGCAAATCGCAGGGGTGTCACATGTGAAGCGTCAAGCCCCTGAGCTCAGGAAGCAGGGAGCCTGTTTTTACTGTGGTAAAACTGGTCATTTTAGTAACATCTGTCCTCTGCTGTCTAAGAAAAACGCAACGGCGGAAAACTTCTAAGCTCAGAGGGTGTGGAGGAGACCAATCTGAGCTTACGTATATCCTCCATGGTGGTTTCTCAATGCATGCTCCCTGCAAAGGTTTTTATCGCTGGCAGTGAGCTGCCAAATACTGTTTTTGTGGATAGTGGTTCAGCCACAAATCTCATTGATGAGGAGTTTGCGCGCACAGCAGGTTTTAGGATTGAAAAACTGTCTCATCCTATCCGCGTGGTCACCATCAATGCTGCTCCTCTCTCTCAGGGGGAGATTACTGAATTTGTGGCTGAGGTGACACTCCACATTGGAGTTCGACATTCTGAGCGGGTTACATGTAAGGTGCTCAGGAATCTTCCTGCTCAGGTGGTTTTGGGTTTTCCTTGGTTGTCTATGCACAACCCGGTAATTGACTGGAAAACTCAGGACATAATTCAGTGGAGCGAGTTTTGCCAGGAGAATTGCCTGGCCACATGTGTTGCTGCGGTGACTTCAAGCGTTCCGGAGTCACTTCTGGATTTTGTGGATGTGTTCTCTGAGAAGGGTTGTTCAGAGTTGCCGCCACATCGTCCCTATTACTGTTCTATCAGGTTTAAACCAGAGGCCAAATTGCCTAAAGCAAGGATGTTTAACATCTCTGGTCCAGAGAGACAAGCGTTAAAAGATTACATTGCTGAAAGCTTGAGCAAAGGGCACATCAGGCCGTCATCCTCGCTGGTGGCAGCAGGGTTCTTCTTCGTGAAGAAGAAAGATGGCGGATTACGCCCATGTTTGGATTTCAGGGAGTTGAACCAGATTACGGTTCGTGATCTATACCCTATGCCTCTGATACCAGATTTGTTCAACCAGGTGGCAGGTGCTAAGTGGTTTACCAAGCTTGACCTCGGGGGGCGTACAACCTCATAAGAGTCCGTCAAGGTGATGAGTGGAAGACGGCTTTTAATACCCCTGAGGGTCATTTTGAAAATTTGGTGATGCCTTTTGGGTTGACTAACGCACCTGCAGTGTTCCAACATTTCATCAATGATGTATTCTCGCATGTTTTGGGGAAATTCGTTATCGTGTACCTAGATGACATCCTAATATATTCTTGCGACCGTGATGCTCATTTAGATCATGTCAGGCAGGTGTTACAGCTTCTCAGAGAGAATAAGCTGTATGCTAAACTTGAGAAATGTGCATTTTCTGTTCAAGAGTTGCGTTTCTTGGGTTATATTGTGTCTGCTTCTGGTTTTAAAATGGACGCCGCTAAGGTGCAAGCGGTGCTGCATTTGGAACGTCCTGATAACCTGAAAGCACTTCAGCGGTTCCTTGGGTTTTCTAACTACTATAGGAAATTTATCAAGGATTTTTCCATCATTGCTAAACCGCTAACTGACATGACTAAAAAGGGTACCAATTTCTCCGTTTGGCCTGAGGCTGCTGTGCGCGCATTCGAATTTCTTAAGAACAGTTTTGTTTCAGCCCCCATTCTTGTGCAGCCAGACGTATCAAAACCCTTTGTTGTGGAAGTCGATGCGTCTGAGGTTGGTGTGGGGGCGGTACTATCTCAAGGCTCATCTTTGAGTGGTTTGCGTCCGTGCGCCTATTTCTCCAAGAAACTGTCGTCCGCCAAACGTAACTACGATATCGGCAACAGGGAGTTGTTGGCAATTAAGTTGGCCTTTGAGGAATGGCGACACTTCTTGGAGGGGTCGGTACATCAGGTAACTGTTATTACTGATCATAAGAATCTGCTGTATTTGGAGTCAGCCAAGCGTCTGTCCCCCAGGCAGGCTCGCTGGGCATTGTTTTTCACGCGGTTCAATTTTGTTGTCACTTATAGACCGGGGTCTAAAAACACTAAGGCGGATGCTCTGTCCAGGTGTTTTCCGGGGGGAGAACCTCGGAAGGATCCAGTACCCATCCTCCAAAAGGCTGTTGTGGTTTCAGCTCTCACTACCGAGGTTGAGGCTGAGATTGCCGAGGCTCAGGAGGAGGTACCATCTGAGCTTCCCATCAACAAATCTTTTGTACTGCTTCATCTCCGCTTAAAGGTTTTGGCGGAGCATCATGATGCTCTCCTGGCTGGCCACCCAGGGGTTAGAGGTACCTTGGAGTTGGTGTCACGTCGGTTTTGGTGGCCCAAGATCCGACAGGACGTGGTCTCATACGTGTCAGCCTGTACCACGTGCGCTAGGGCCAAGACGCCCCGCTCCCGTCCTGTTGGCACACTACTTCCTCTTGAGGTACCTAGTAAGCCATGGACGGAAATCTCCATGGATTTCATCACTGATTTGCCCTCATCAGCTGGGAACACGGTCATCTTGGTGATTGTTGATCGGTTTTCTAAAATGTCGCACTTTGTGTCTTTGCCTTCGTTGCCTAACGCTAAGACTCTGGCTCAAGTATTTGTGCAGGAGGTGGTCAGACTTCATGGGGTTCCGTCTGACATCGTGTCTGATAGGGGGTCTCAGTTTGTGGCAAAATTTTGGAAAGCATTTTGCTCACGGCTGGGGATCAAGTTGTCTCATTCTTCGGCGTTTCATCCTCAGTCAAATGGTCAGACGGAGCGTATGAACCAAAATTTGGAACAGTACTTACGCTGCTTTGTCTCTGATAACCAGGAGGAGTGGTCTACCTTTCTTCCTTTGGCTGAGTTTGCCATCAATAATCACCGCCAGGAGTCGTCTGGGGAGTCTCCGTTTTTTTTGTGTTTATGGGCTACATCCTCAATTTTGTACTTTGAGTCAGAGGGGCTCTTCCGGCATTCCAGGGGAGGACCAGTTAGGAGCACAATTGTCATCAGTCTGGAGGAGAGTTAAACAGCGCCTGTTGAGTGTGGGTGCTAGGTACAAACGTGTGGCTGACAGTAGGCGTGTGCCAGGTCTGGACCTGAGTGTGGATGACTGGGTGTGGTTATCCACAAAAAACATAAGACTCAAAATACCATCCCTTAAATTGGGTCCACGGTTTATTGGTCCATTTAGGGTCACCGCCGTCATTAACCCAGTAGCGTACCGATTGGAGCTCCCTACGGTGTATAAGATACACAACGTGTTCCACAGGTCTCTTCTAAAGAAGGTGGTGGGTTCTGTGGACGCAGCGCCTATGCCACCTCCAGTCTTAGTGGATGGTAATTTGGAGTTTGAAGTCTCCAAGGTGGTTGACTCTCGTGTAGTGCGCCGCACTTTACAGTACTTGGTTCACTGGCGTGGTTATGGGCTTGAGGAGAGGTCCTGGGTACCAGCCTCGGACATTCATGCGGATCGGCTGGTCAGGTTTTTTCATCGTCGCCATCCAGACAAGCCGGGTCCTATAAGCCGTGAGGGCCCTGGGGTCCCTCGTAGAAGGCGGGGTACTGTCATGTCAGACGCTGTTCAGACCAGGTCGTTCGACAAACAGCGGTAATTCCGCTTTTGACCATTATTTGCTCATTGACGTCGGCTAGATTCTATCTAGCTGTTCCGGGGTTAATTTACCTGATCCTCGGCTTGGAAGCTGGGCCATGCCCATTGCCTTTAAATAGCTCTCCTGATCATTGGGCGTCGCCGATTATAGCTTCTGTCTTGTGCGTTGTTATCTCGGTCTGGAGTGGAGAGCTGGTTGCTGGAGAGTCGTTGCTGGTGGTGTATTTTCCTTTGTCTTATTTACTCCTTCCTATATTTGTATTTATTTTGCCCTGCACATTTATAGTGTATTCCTGAGTGTCTGCGGCGTGGTGTATATTTTCCTTTATCCTTGTCTGTGCTAACTGTGGGTATTGGTGAATTACATCTTCACTGGGTGGTGGGCAGAGGTTTTCAGCCTAGGGTTGAAACAGGAGACAGGGCGAGGGTCGAGGCCTGGACATGCACACCATCAGTGTAAACTCCAGGTAGAGGGTCAGTCAGGATTTCCCTAGTCTGAGGGAAATTGCAGGGGCCCAAGTTATTAGCTCTCGCTCACCTAGTCTCCCCGTGACACCCCCATAGTCAGACCCTGTAATAAGGCAGCCCCCATAGTCAGTCCCTGTAATAAGGCAGCCCCCACAGCCAGACTCTGTAATAAAGCAGCCCCCCATAGGCAGACCCTGTAATAAGGAACCCCCACCCATAGTCAGACCCTGTAATGAGGCAGCACCCCTATAGTCAGACCCTGTAATAAGGCAGCACCCCCATAGGCAGACCCTGTAATAAGGCGGCACCCCTATAATCAGACCCTGTAATAAGGCAGCCCCCCCATACGCAGACCCTGTAATAAGGCAGCCCCCATAGTCAGACCCTGTAATAAAGCAGCCCCCCATAGGTAGACCCTGTAATAAGGCAGCCCCCACAGTCAGACCCTGTAATAAAGCAGCCCCTCATAGGCAGACCCTGTAATAAGGAATCCCCACCCATAGTCAGACCCTGTAATGAGGCAGCACCCCTATAGTCAGACCCTGTAATAAGGCAGCCCCCATAGTCAGACACTGTAATAAGGCAGCCCCCACAGCCAGACTCTGTAATAAAGCAGCCCCCATAGTCAGACCCTGTAATAAGGCAGCACCCCTACAGTCAGACCCTGTAACAAGGCAGCCCCTATAGTCAGACCCTGTAATAAGGCAGCCCCCATAGTCAGACCCAGTAATAAGGCAGCCTTCCATAGGCAGACCCTGTAATAAAGCAGCCCCCCCATAGGCAGACCCTGTAATAAGGAACCCCCACCCATAGTCAGACCCTGTAATAAGGCAGCACACCTATAGTCAGACCCTGTAATAAAGCAGCACCCCTATAGGCAGACCCTGTAATAAGGCAGCCCCCTCATAGGCAGACCCTGTAATAAGGCAGCAGCACCCATTTAAAAAAAAATTAATAAATACTCACCTCTCTTCATCCTGGTTCCTGCGCTGCTCCCGCTGATCTGACAGCGGGCGCCGGGCAGTGACGTCATCGCGCCCGCTGTCAGTGTCGGCGATGTCAGACGCTGCCACTGACAGGGGGATGATGGGAGGAGCGTAGCGCTCCTCCCATCATTGCGATCAGCTGTATCTGCTAAATGTCGGTACAGCTGATCTTCCGATGACAGCGGGGGCCCACTGCTGGCACCGAGCCCCCGCCTGCTCAGGGGCCCCATAGCGGCCGGCGGCAGAGCAGGGAGATCGATTCTCCCTGCTCTGCCGCAGAATGTAACTCTGTCGGCGCGCTGTGCACGCCGATACAGTTACAGTAGCGTACCTTCGAGTGTGCCCCCTCAAAGCACCGGGCCCGGGGCGCCCGCACCCTCTGTTCCCCCGATAGCTACGCTACTGGATTTGAGGCATGTTTTTTTGCATGTCAAGTTGGATATTTGAAAGACATTATTAACGTTACCAATTAGTAAACAGGAAAATGTTTTTTGTTTTTTTTTAAGTTTAATTTTTAGCTCAAAGAAGCATTCCCTTCTAAGTTTTTATCCTTTAAATATATTGCAATCATCATATTATACGGCACTATGTACTTACTGGTGCTGGTGCTGTTTGCCTACCCAGTTAATTTTTCTATGTTGAAACAGGAAGTGTATTTTCCCTTCATAAATGATTCCCCTCTTCAACTTTTAACCCAACTGCTCTGCTCCACCCCCTGCCAGGGACTTTTACAGTGATGACTCATGCAGGGAAAAGAGACCTCCTGTTTCTTCATAGAGCTTAGAAAGATTCAGTTAGTCTGTTTTTAATCATGTGATGTCATAGACCTAATGGAAAAGAAGAATTAACTGGGTACAAGGGCAAAATGTGCAATTGTGAGTACACAGTGCCGTATAATATGATCATTGCAATGTATTAAGAGGATACAAATTTTAATCGGAGTGCTTCTTTATTTGTGCCTTAAAAATGCTCTGGATACATGATTCTTTTTCTACTATTTTAGTGGCTTAAAAAATTCTGAGCTTTTAAAAGAAACAAAACTGGTTGGTGTCCTAATTTTCTGAGATCCATATCTATGCTACTTTTTTGTCAAGGGAGCTATCTGAGGGCTTGTTCTTTTTGTGTGGTGAGATGACTATTTCAATGCTACCATTTTGGGATACTGACTATGCTTTGATCACTTTATTGCATTTTTTGTAGGAGATGCTGCAACAAAAATACTGCAATTTTGGTGTTATAAATTTTCAATATTTCATTCTCACTTTTTTTTCAGTCCCTATACACGACTTGAACCTGTGATTGTTTGATCACTTGTACTACATAATGCATAATATACAGTCACAGACAAAAGTGTTGGCACCCATGAAATTGTTCCAGAAAATTAAGTATTTATCCCAGACAATTATTGCAATTACACACATTTTGTTATACACATGTTTATTTCCTTTGTGTGTATTGGAATAACACAAAAACAGAGAAAGAATGGCAAGTTGGACATAATTTCACACAAAGCCCCAAAAGTGGTCCAAACACCCTCAACTTAATATTTTGTTGCACACCCTTTGGAATAAATAACTGCATTCAAGTTACTTCCTCTAGCTATCCTCAAGCTTCTTACATTTTCCAACTGGAAATATGGACTACTCTTCTTTTACAAACTGTGTGCCTTCTCCCAACAGCAATTTTAAGATCTATCTACAGGTGTTCAATGGGATTTAGATCCATACCCATTGCTGACACCTTCAGAACTCTCCAGTGCTTTGTTTCCATCCATTTCAGGGGAATTTTTTGAAGTATGTTTGGGTCATTCTCTTGCTGGAAGACCCATGACCTAGGACCCAAACCCAGGTTTCTGACACTGGGTACTACATTATGACCCAAAATCCTTTAGTAGTCTTCAGATTTTATGATGCCTTTCACACACACAAGACAGCCAGTGCCAGAGGCAGCAAAACAACCGCAAAACATCTTTGAACCTCCACCCTATTGGACTGTAGGTACTGTGTTCTTTGTAGGCCTCATTCCATTTTCAATAAACAGTGGAATGATGTGCTTCACCAAAAAGCTCTATCTTGGTCTCATCTGCCCACAAGACACTTTCTCAGAAGGATTTTGACTTGCATACATTTTGGCAAATTGCAGTCTAGCTTTTTTATGTCTTTTTTATGTCTGTGTCAGCGAGGGGTCCTACTTGGTCTCCTGCCATAGCATTTAATTTCATTCAAATGTCAATGGCTAGTTTGCACTGACACTGATGTATCCTGAGCTTGCAGAACACCTTGAATTTCTTTCTTAGCTACAGTGCATTGGGTTGTAAACTTCTTGATTATGTTGTTCACCATGGACAAAGGAAAATCAAGATCTCTGAAGATGGTCTTGCAACCTTGAGATTGTTGATATTTTTCAGCAATTTTGGTTCTCAAGTCTTCAGACAGTACTCTTCTCCTCTTTCTGACCTTCATGCTTAGTGTGGCACACACAGACACACAATGCAAAGATTGAGTCAATGTCTCCCCTTTACAGTGCCTTGCGAAAGTATTTGGCTCCCTGGAACATTTCAACCTTTTCCCACATATCATGCTTCAAACACAAAGATATCAAATGTAAATTTTTGGTGAAGAATCAACAACAAGTGGAACACAGTTGTGAAGTTGAACGAAATTTATTGCTTATTTTACATTTTTGTGGAAATTCAAAAACTGAAAAGTGGGGCGTGCAATATTATTCGGCCCCTTTAACTTTACACTTTGTTGCGCCACCTTTTGCTGTGATTACAGTTGCAAGTCGCTTGGGGTATGTCTCTATCAGTTTTGTACATCGAAAGACTGAAATTCTTGCCCATTCTTCCTTGGCATGATGGAGATCGTTTGTTAACAGCAGTTTTCAGCTCTTTCCACAGATTCTCGATAGGCTTGAGGTCTGGATTTTGACTTGGCCATTCTAGCACCTGGATACGTTTAATTGTGAACCATTCCATTGTAGAGTTTGCTTTATGTTTTGCATCATTGTCTTGTTGGAAGACAAATCTCCATCCCAGTCTCAGGTCTTTTGCAGACTCCAACAGGTTTTCTTCAAGAATGGTCCTGTATTTGGCTCCATCCATCTTTAGTGACAAAAGACAACATAAACCAATGGTACTTGTAAAGTACCCAAACCAATAATAAGGTACCCTGGTTGCATTAATATTAGCAGTCAATCATATACTGAAAAAATATATAATAATAAAGAGGGGTACAAATAATTGGGAGAATAAATAATTATGGAACAATCTCACCAATTATTGTCGAGGATGCGAGAGCCGGAACCCCAGTGGTGCTTCTATGACAAGTCCGTTTTGTCGCACAACTTCAGGAGACAATTCCCTGTCAATCCCTATGGGGCTATTATTGATCTCAATCCCCGAACTCCTGCCCTTACAAGGACAGTCCACAGCTACCCCTACAAAATAACAAGCCCTGCACTCTCCCTAGAAGGTCCCAACGCGTTTCTTTGCAAGCAGGATCATCAGGGGACTAGCTTGCTGGGAGATAAAGTGCTTCAGTGCTAAAGATAGAGCTACCACCCTCTATGCTGGACTGCAGAGAGTGGAGGGAACCATTGCTTTGCAATTTATATAGTGTGCTATAGGGCTGAAAATAACCAATCTCCTATTAGATAGGAGTCATGTGACCGATATAGCCGGTCTAATGGGTCAGATATAATATGACGTGCTGCTTAAAAAGCGCTAAAAGTCATTTCATAAAGCGAGCAATTGCGGGATATATCCCATCATAGACATAAATTGCCCAACCGATGCCCCTTTACTTACTTAAAACTCCATGATTGCACTCAGAGGGTCATTTCCTGCAGTCACCGGAAGTGACTGTTACCATGGCCACGGTACGCTGACGAGAAAGCATACTTAATACAGGGATCGGCAACAATAACAGCGTTTATCAGTAAGCGAATATCGCTGGTGTGTACCCGATGTAAGAGATCATATAATAAACATACCAAGTAAGTTACCGGTGTATGCGAGGAAAAGAGACTTCCGGTAAGGGCAGATAACATGGTTGCCAAGGTGACAAACAAATCGCCACACCGGAAGAACCCAAACAGCAATACATCGGCGAAAAACAATGATATAGTACATTTAGGCAAGGATCATTATAGCTAGCTTACATTGCCAGTGGGCAATCGTTACTAGTCTGTCCTCGGATATAGAAATACACGTACTTCAAAGATGCTGCCGATCAGCGGTAACAAACAACATCCGGTAATAACCGGATGTTGTTGTGGCCATGGAAACCGGACGCCTAGTAGTGGATGATTAGCGATGAAGAAACAGGTAAAGACCGGATATAATTACCACCGCAGCAACAAAGAGCGATTACATAATGGTGGCCAAATAAGGAAGAGTGCCATAAAATTATATGAAGGACATTATACGGTAGAGCCAATATAGATAATAAGTTGTGGGGACATTTTAAATGGATACGATCCATGTGTCCCCCTTAAGAAATGATATATATGCTACATGAACAACATAAGTAAGCAAGAACCCAAACAAGCTAATAGGACAGATGCCCTCATAGGGAATGACTCCCAAAGAGGTTGATCCTAAGTATTTACATTAGCATTGCACAAGTAGCTGAAATATATCACTTCAATATCAGGTGTTATATAGGAATGCTCTATATGAATAAATAGCATTAAATCCATACAAATAGCTAAATAATATCAATTAAGCTGCGAGATGTTATATAGGAATCCTCTATATAATTAGATAATATTAACAGCATACAAATAGCTAAATAGAGTTACTCGAGCTGCGAAGTGTTATATAGGGATGCTCTATATAAATAAATAGCGTTGAAAACACCCGTTTGGTTGGAACACGCCAAATCAGCACAAAGTGTTATATAGGAATGCTCTATATGAATGAAAAGCATAAAACCATCTGTACCCAATAATGTAAATTGTGGAGAAATAAAGGCCCCCTATATGTAATGACGCGTGCAAGGGGCACAATTAGATATCGGTTAACAAAAATGCAAAAACCCAAAAGGTGACAAAAGGGAAGGATTTATGGAAAGGTACACCAGATTGTGTAACATAAAACTAGGCCATCCACGGTCAGGTTTAGTCAGAAGCTTCAAATATAGCATCCATAATTAATTTGGTCATTAAGACCATGGGGGGCTATAGTATTCAAATAAAAAATCCACTTAGCCTCCTTTTGAAGGAGCAACTGATCCCAGTTGCCCCCTCGCGTAGGTGCAGAGACCTTTTCTATAGCCACAAAATGCAAATTCTTTAACTGTCCATTATGCATATGGTTGATTTGTCGAGACACAGCCGTGTCTCTGTTGTG